>NC_059104.1:83394890-83717806 GCF_020740685.1 Jaculus jaculus
TCACATATTCCACTGCTTAGTTTGGCCAATTAGGAAACACTGGTATTTTCTTTGGAGAGAGATGCTTTCTACAAAAGTCGTTCATTGTGGAAATTCCTTACTAGGGAACCATTCCTTCAGTCATGACCTTGTCTCTACCTACTTACTGACAGAGTAACAATCCTTGTCTTGGAAATAGGTTGGAGATCTCTTACTTAAAAGCATCTTTGAACTGATCACAGGCAGTGTGCTGGCCCTATTGGTATGCTTTGTTACTGTGGCAGGGATTTGGTGAGTGTTATAGAAAGAGAACCATACTTAGGGCCAACATAAATAGAAGGTTTGCATTGTCTGCTATGGGGCCTTAAAGGAATTAAGGCTTCTAATAGCAGAAGTTGAAAGCATCATCTAGAGAGGGAAAGGTTGTACCCTATGAGAAATAAAGTTGGTGAGCAGGTTACAATGTAGGTAGACAGATGGCTATGAGGAGTCTCAGATAAGAAAACAATCTGGACCAAACATTTGTTTTCAAATCTCATCATTCAACCTTCCTTTTGTATCTGTTCCCTAAATTAATGGCATGTTTGATGAAATTTGGGATATTCTATTGAACTTGTCCAGATCTATTGATGTCAAAGCAGCATTTGTCCTTGAGCATAGTATACGGGCTCCAGCTTGAGCACAAGTAGGACCCAGTGATTTGAAGTACAATGTCTGGAAGTCAGCCTAAATGTTCCTGCATTCCTGAGAGTTCTTGAGCCATCACAGTTACTCTGTGAGTTCTAGGCATAGTCTTTGGACATTAGAAACGGAGTTCACAAGAACCCTTGTTCCTGTAGCTTTGGTAAGACCAAGAGCCACTGACAATAAAGTAGGTTTCACTTTTTCAGTTTGGGCCAGAGAAGTATATAATGGGGGAGTGCATTCTCTTAAGTGTGATGTGGAAAAAGATGTGTTCAGGGATATGTTCCTCTCCTGTTGGTTGGGAGGAAGAGATAAACTCACATCTCACAAAGAAAGTATATGCAAAATTTAAGTATGCAGTATGGATTGAGCTGTGAAATGTTTCCAATAGGGGGAGACCATGGCTGTAAGACCTATATGGGAATCAAGGCACTCTGCAAAAGAGGGGAGTATAAAAGGCAATTTTGCCCAGGAGAACAGGCTTTGAGTGTGGTCCTTGGGTCTCTATCAAACCTTTTTACAAACATTTGGAGTTAAAAATGCATAATTATGGAAGAAGTAAATGCTGCTATTGTAGTAGTTATGGAATAAAAAATGTAGGACAAACTAAAGCATCCTGTTATCCAAATAAGATGGGACCTATGTTGCTTAGAAAAACTGGCAGTGAAGCCGGGCGAGGTGGCACACGCCTTTATTCCCAGCACTTGGGAGGCAGGGGTAGGAGGATCGCTGTGAGTTCAACGTCATACTGAGACTCAATTCCAGGTCAGCCTGAGCTACAGTGAGACCCTACCTTGAAAAAAAAGAAAGAAAAGAAAAACTGGCAATGAGAAGAAAAAGACAGTTATGAGCCTGGAATGAAGTAACCGTTTCAATGATGAGGTGGCAAGAAGTCAAGAGAGCCTGTTGAATCATGGAGACAACACATTTATTTATCTTTATTTATTTTTTCTTGAAAGTCCCCATGAGGCAAGAGAGAAGATAAAATACATTCAGACATGGACAATTAGTTGGTACCACGTTTCTTGTGATGTCATCCTAGACATGTACCTAAGAGGAGTTAAAAGATGTGTTTTGAAGACTAGGGTAGAATACAGCAGTGTGGGTCTATTCTGAGGATGAATATGCTAGAACCACATATGACAGGAATTTTCTCAGGTAATAAGAGAGGAGTCATTAAGCAGAATGTTGGGTTTTCATATACTCAGAGCCAAATTATTTTTGACAGAAGAATACCTTAAAAGACTCTTAGGGTAGTCAAGAAAGTATTTGTTTTGTGGGAACAGGTAAGGAAGTTCACTTCCTGTGGGGATAATCCCAAAGCAGGAGCAGGACTTCTGGGTGATGGCCTTGGAGATTTACTTAACTGAATTGTGTCCTTTGGGGTCAGTTTTGAAGAGGAATCATGGGTTTTTAACTGATTTCCTCAAATTTTATCTTGAGTATTTTTTTTTTGAAAACAGTGTTTTAATTTTGAAAGGTGAATCCAGGTATTAATTCTGAATATGATAGTTATTAACATGACCTGGAAGGGTCCTTTGAAATTTGCTAGAATCAGTTGAGTATAATGACCTCTTTGAGCCTTAGGAATTCCAGGTTCTGTCAGCGGCACTGGGTTGGGACCAGAACCCTGGTCAAGGAGTGGTAAATACTGATTCTGTTATGATTGGTTATGCTTTGCTGCTGGCTGCTTAAATCCATGTGGGATTCTGACTAGATAGAAGTAGAGGGCGTTCCTCCCATATTTTATGGAGTAGTTATAGGTGCAGTGGCTTCAGTTGTTCATTAAAAGTCTGATAGAATTTTGTACTAAATCTATCTGGACCTGAACCTGGACTTTTTTAGGATGCTTTTAAGATATCCAATTTGTTGGATTTTAGGTTTTGAAGTATACCCTTATGATACTCTTACTTTCATCCTTGTTTTAATATCTCCATTTTCATGTCTAATTTTATTCATTAGTGTGGTAGTTTGAAGTATGTCTCTCAATAGACTCAAGTGTCTTACTAAAGCTTGTAACTTGGATTTCCAGCTGCCTGGCTAGAAGAGATGTCACTGCAGGTGGATCCTGGGGTCTAGCCCTAAGGTGTGTTTGGGTGTGATCTGATTTCTAGCTTAAAGATATATAAAGATGTTCGATCTCTGTTGGGGTCCCTGCTGCTTGTAGCCTGTTACATGCTTATCACTTTTAGTGTTTGCTGGCTGGTGATGGTTTCTCTCTGCTTGGGTTTATGGAAGAAGCTTCTTCCACCATTTATGTAGCTTCACCTGGTTCTGTAAGCTTGACATAAATCCTTCCTCCCATAAGCTGGGCCTGGTTTGGATGTTTATCCCAACAATGTGAACCTCACTACAACAAACAAGGTCTTCCCTCTGTCATTCAGTCAATTTAGCTAAGGTTCTGCCAGCTAATTTTACTTTTTAAAAAAATTATTTATTTATTTATTTGAGAGTGACAGACACAGAGAGAAAGACAGGTAGAGGGAGAGAGAGAGAATGGGCGTGCCAAGGCTTCCAGCCTCTGCAAACAAACTCCAAACACGTGTGCCCCCTTGTGCATCTGGCTAACGTGGGACCTGGGGAACCGAGCCTCGAACTGGGGTCCTTAGGCTTCACAGGCAAGTGCTTAACCGCTAAGCCATCTCTCCAGCCCATTTTTACTTTTTAAAGAAGGAACTCATTCCATCAATTCTTTTAATTGTGGCTTATTGTTGTTTTTACTTCATTGATTTCTGTCATGAACTTGATTACTTTTTTCATTCTAGTACTGTAGATGTGGGTTTTTCTTGTTTTCCAAGGTCTTTAGGAAGATCTTTATGTTATTTATTTGAGATCTTGCAGGTTTTGTAATGTAAACATTTAGAGCTACAAAGATTCCTATTAGGACTGCCTTCCTCATCCTCCATATCTTATGAATGTTGTTTGCACTCTAAGACACTTCTTGGAACTATTAATTTCCCCCTTGATTTGTTTAATGATCAATTTATTTGTTTCAATAGAGCAGCTAATTTCCAAGAGTCTGTGTATTTTCTGTACTTTTGTTCTTAATTTCCAGTTCTATTGCATTTTTGTTGGGCAAAATATGAAGTATTATTGTACTTTTTCTAAATTTGGTAAGAATCATTTTGTTTCCTTATAGGAATTTATTTTATACAAAATTCTTTGGGCTTCTGAGAAGACTGTGTATTCTACAGTTTGGGGGTAGAATTCTGTAATTGTCTGTTAGGTCTATTTGATCTGTGATGTCAACTAATTCCATTGTTTCTCTGGTTATTTTATATCCAGATAATTTGCCTGTTGGTAATATTGGCATATTGATGCCACCTACTTTTATTATGCTGAGACTTATCTCTGAATTTATGTCTAGTAGAATTTGTTTCATAAAATTAGATGCACCTGTACTTTATGAGTTTGTGTTGAGAACTGTAATGCTATCTTGTTAAATTTTTCACTTGTTAAGTATTATGGTGGTTTGATTCAGGTGTCCCCCATAAACTTAGGTGTTCTGAATGCTAGGTTCCCAGCTGATGGATATTTGGGAATTAATGCCTCCTGGAGGGAGTGTATTGTTGGGGGCGGGCTTATGGTCTTTATAGCCAGTTTCCCCATGCCAGTGTTTGGCACACCCTCCTGTTGCTGTGTTCCACCTTAAGTTGGCCAGGGGGTGATGTCCACCCTCTGCTCATGCCATCCTTTTCCCCTGCCATCGTGGAGCTTCCCCTCAAGCCTGTAAACCAAAATAAATCTCTTTTTCCCAGAAGCTGCTCTTGGTTGGGTGATTTCTAACAGCAATGCGAACTGGACTGCAACAAGTATGAAGAGACAATTTGATCTCTTCTGATTAGTTTTGGTTTGAAGTATATATTGTCAAAAATTGAAATAGCAACATCTGCTTATTTCTTAGTTACATTTGTTTGGAAGAGCTTTTACCATCTTTCACTGTAAAGTAATATCTGTAATTGATGGTGAGATAAATGTCTTGAAGACAGCAAAAGGATGGATCTTTTTATTTTGATCCTATCTGTTAGCTTGTGTCTTTTGATTGAAGTGAGATAAAAAATATTCAGCATTATTATTGAACAATGTGAGTTAATATTTTGCATGTTGATAATATTGTTGTGTTTGGTGGTTTTTGTTTTGTTTTGGACTTCATTTGCTTAACAACTCTTCTGTCATTGGTTTTTTTTTTTTTTTCACTTCTGCAGTCTGTTGAAGGTTTATTCTTCTCTTTGTGAAATATTTCATCAAGTGTCCTCTGCGAGGCTGGCTTAGAGCCCATTAATTTAGTTTATAAAAATATTTTTAGTTATTTATTTGAGAAAGAGATGGGTACCAGGGCCTCTTGCCATTGTAAAGAAACCCCAGAGAGAGCTTTATGGTGCCAGATGCAGTTAGCTTTCATTAGCTGTACTCAGTCGCACCATTCCACTGCCCAGAGTTTGGTCAGAAGGGAGGTTCTGGGTGGGGGAATTGGCTTAGAGGTTAAGGCACTTGCCTGCAAAACCAAAGGACTCAGGTTCTATTACCCAGGACCCACATAAGCCAGATGCATAAGGTAGCACAGGCATCTAGAGTTCATGTGCTGGGTCGGAAAGCACTAGTGCACAATTCCCTCTCTAGCTTCTTCTTCCACGCACTCTCTCTCACACATTCTCTCTATAATAAATAAATAAATAAAATAAAATAAACAGATTTACAAAAAAGAACAGGGTTGCTGGCATTTCTTTTTTGGACATGCTTTCTGGATTAGTCTTGCATTGTATAAATTCCCTGAAAAGGATCTGTTCTTTCTGGTCTCTTAATCTCGAACTGTTCCTCACAGTTTCTAACATCAGCCAGACCCTTTGAAGAAACCTTCTATCTCCCTCAAACAAATAGGCATTTCACTGATTTCTGGTAACAAGCTTCAATTCCAACTTTTATTCATGCAAATTTAATCACAAAAGGTCAACATCCTAATTTGCCCCTGTTCTTTGGTCAGAGCTTCTCAGGTGTATTGTACCAGGTCTCTCAGCTCTAATGCTGAGAAATGATATTCCCAAGAAGCTCTTTCCAAGAAGTTCCAGGTGCTTTGTGTCAGCTAGCTTGCCTCATCTCCATCACATCCAGATGCTGCATAGGAAGTGACTAAGTACCATTTCTAACTCACCCCAAACAAGCAAGCCAGCAATCGAACAACACACTCAAAAATCTCAAAAATCTTCAGGGTTAAAGATCTGAAGTGTATGCCATGTGGATAATTGAGATTGTTGTCTATTTTATGGAGGTTTTCTGGCCAAATATATGCTTGCCACATGTGAAACAGTGTATTCTTGCCAAATACCAGCCACAAGAGGTTGTTATTAATAATTTTACAGTAGATTGGCGAGGTTAGTCTTAGTTCTTCATTCATAAGGAGCTCTATTAATGTAAGGTGACCTGGAAAGTTTCACCTTGCCCAGACATGTCATAAACTGTGCAACACATGACCAAGGTGTGAGGAAGATAAGCCTCTCCTCAGCTGTCAGCTTAGAGGTGTCAGGCTGCCTCTCACAACTAAGGACACAGCACTGCTCTAAGAAGAGAAGTCAAGTTTTCAACCTTACTACCTATACTAAGTCCATTAGTGACTATGTTCAAATCCAAAGGTGATACAGGAATCATAGTAACTCAAGCATTCCTCTGAGACATTTAAATCCCACTTTGTATTCCTGATGAAAACTTTTTACTCTCTTTGGCTGATTCTATTTTCATGGAGTTTTGGCATGGTATATACATACATGGCTGCATCAAAATGGCCTGAATTTAGAATTTAGTTGTGGAATTAAAAAAGTTTATATGAGAAATGATATTGACAGTGTAAGAAGACAGAATTCTCCTGTAAAATACTTTTAAAGAAAATTTTAAAATCTCCACTATGTGTTTTCTTCAGTAAAGTCATCTGAAACCACATGGTACAGTTTCTCTGCATAGATACATCAGTGTTTCATGTAGAAACCAGCTCTTGACCTCATGTTGTCTTAGCACCTCTATGTGGAGCTTCTGTAGCAAGGTGCCATCCTACATGTTTATTGGATAGTTCACATAAGACACTGTTGTTGAAATTTTGTCTCTCACATTATTTTTCTATATGCCTCACTTACTCTTATAAATATTATTTGCTCTTGAAATAATGGTTGGTACTTTGTAAATTCTTAGCAATATCTATTAGCTTATTACTGCTGACCTCAAGACTGCTCAATGGAAGTACTTGCTATTTTGCTTTAGTATTTCTAGCGCCTGTTAAACAAAAGTTAATACAATGTAAGGAACAAATGACTTAATATTGCAAAGAGTGCAGAGGTTGTAGACTCAGACCTGAGTGTGAATGCCAGGGCTAACATTAGCTGAACACTCTTAAGCTGGTCATTTAATATTTCTGTGCCCCTAATTTCCTTCTTAGTAAAGTGAGTTTAATAATAATATCTAAAACAGAGTTTCATGAAAATTAGATAATGTACATAAAAGACTTGACATATGGTACTTATTAAGGTTAGTCATGATGGCTGCTCCCATTTCACTGCTCATCAAACATAAGAAATAATATCTATTATTTTATGGTGGATATTACAGATTTGTACTATGTCATGTTACCAGGCAAATCTAATTGCTGGGCAGAAGGAAAGACAGAGAATGGCTTTCTCCACTTGCTCTTTTGCTCTTTTGGTTTTTCAGAACTTTGAACTACTTGGAGAAGCTGAGATATTTTAATTAATTGGGGCACCAACAGCAGCACCAAATGTAAAATTAGGTAACAGAGTCTCACCACATTCAACTGATAGAAGGCAGTATTTCTAGACATTTGTCATATCACCAGGACTTTTTGGCAACAGAATATGGTAGTGTACTTAGCTATAAGGCTCTTATTTTCAAACAATTTGCATCATATTCATCTATGTGAGGAAAATGGAAATAAAAAATTTGAGTCAGCTAAAACTGATTGTCCCCTTTCATTGGCTTATGGGATTCCACTTCATACAAACAACTATAATGCCAGCTGGCATTGCAGCTGGAAACATCTGCAAAACTCATATTTTCCCCTGTTTAATTAATTCAACTCCCCTGCCTCCACCATTTCTATTCATGATTTCACTCATTGAAGAAAACTATAGTTGGGAGAGAGACAGGCAGTCATGGCCTCAGATTGAATAAAATAAACAAGATACTTGTTGGGCATTTAGGAGGAAAAACAAAATTTCCTCAAAATCTTCAGGTGATTCAGAGCTTAAAAGGCATAATGGAATCAATTCAGTTTGTGTGTTTGTGTGTGTGTGTATTCAAGTTTCTATGCATGTCTGCATGTGTGTGGGTATGCATGTAGGTATGTGTGGGTACATGTGTAAGACTGATACTGGATGTCTTTCTTCATCACCTCCACTTTATTTACTGAGGCAAGGTCTCTCACTTGAACCCAGAGCTTGCTGATTCAGCTACTTTAGCTAGCCAGCTTGTTCTAGGGGATCCCCTGTCTCTATCTCCCAAGCACTGGGATTTCAGGTGGCTGTTCATACTGCTGGGAACTTGCAGGCTATCGGGGACCCACACTTGGGTCTTTGCTTGTACAACAAGCTCTTTACTTACTGAGCCATTTCCCCAGTTCCTCAAATCAGTTGTGTGTGTGTGTGTGTGTGTGTGTGTGTGTGTGTGTGTGTGTGTGTGTTGAGGGGGGAGTGGTTGTGAAGATGAGAGGACAATCTCACTTTATACTTTGTTTGAGGCAGGGTCTCTCTTTTACCAGCTCACCTCTGTGCTTACCACACTAGCTGCCCTGCAAACTCTTTTGGGGGGATTCTCCCATATCTAGCTCCCATCATGCCTAGCGATAAATTACAAATGCCCACTACCGTACCTGGCTATTTATGTAGGTTATAGGGATATGTCATGCCTGAAAGGCAAGTGCTTTATCCACAGAACCATCACCCCTGCCCTCAAATCTGTTTTAATAGTTAGATATTACCCAATGTTTTTGCCTCAGTCTCCACTAAAAAGAAATTTAATACTATAATTATTGACAGTGATATTATTGACTAATGATAAAAAATAAACATCTCAGAATTTCCATCTCATAGTAACACAACAAGATAGGAGTAACATATTTCTATAATAGTATAGCATTTGGTACATTAATGTGACAGTAAAGTCATATGATAATGTAGGTATATTGTCATGTTCATTACAGTGACATTGATGATAGAAGGACATTTTATGGACTCTTGTCCCCTCTGATTTGCTCTTACTCATAGGACAAACTGAATGCTATCGTTCAAGAGGAGAGTTTTTGACTAGGTGTTGGTAGAATTTCAATGGAGGATAACCCATTCTTTAAAGGCCCTTGAACATGAAGTTTCCTAGAAAGAAAGACTGGCTCTCTAGTGATCAAAAATCAGCACCATTTCTGCCTCCTCTGATATTTTTACAACTCAAGAGAAAAAGAAGAAGATGAAATAGAGAAATGGTTTTTGAAGATTATGTAAAAATAGGCTTCCTAGACCAATTTTCACTTGAATTATCAATATAGTATTTGCTATAGAAAGCAGGATGCAAAACCTATATCCAGACTCACTGTTGGGCATGGTGTGGTATATATATTGAACAGATCAGATCATTGCTTCACTTCACAGAATCATTGCTACATTAATGTTTGAAAATTCCTCACCTAGAAATCACAACATCAGGGACATACTAGAGAATGTAGAAATACAAAGTGACCACACCTGTAGACTGCTCACTAACTCTAGACTGGGCAGTGCTAACTGGGAACCAACATGTACACTGATCAGTAAGCACAACCATCAGGAGGCTGCCAAAATAAGAGTGTTTAAGAGCAAGACAAAGATTATACTGTTTCTACTTATATTGTTACCTACTAGCAATGATATCTGGAAAATGCCTGACACAAAACTCACATGCCTGAAAAAGTGGGCATTAGGAATTTTTACCTCATTTCTTGAAATCATCATGCAATATGATTTGGGATGAGTTGTTTCTTTGGAGTACAAAGCTCTTTATTTTAAATAATATTTGAATTATATTTTAAATAAAATATTCAGACAGATTCCTTCCTCCCCACTTTCCCTGTAAAGAATTCCAATCCTAAAAATGTATGTGGAACAAATTCCTTCCCAGGCTAATGAAAAACAGAGTCATCTACCAATTGTGAATGCACATGTGGGAACTCAGGAGTTTATGTCCAGATGGTTGTGGATGTATGATTATGGAAAGAATTAGAATCCATTGCCAACACCGTCTAATTGGTCCAGTCACCATGATCCCTGAGGCCTTAGCGTTGCATGTTTTATTTACATTACCATTAACATCTTTTATTGTATTACTCCATTGAAGGATATGTGTCCACCAGTTTCCCATGGCAATCTTGGGAATCTTGGCAATCTAAAGTGTCTTTTATGAAAGTTTTCCTCTCTTACATGTCTGTTATCTATAATCATCTTCCTGGAGTCTGTAACACATTAGGAGATCTGAAAGGAACATTGCTGCAAATGTGCTTTGCTGTTTGACCAGGTGTTTAGCTAGTGTCCAAATAGAGTATGGAAAGAGGGCAGAAGCTTATTTTTACCATTTGGTGATTAATGAAGTACGCAGAATGCTGAGACATGCTCACTCCCTATTACTCAATTACTACAACCACTCTTCTCCCAACAAAGAACAAGATGAGCAGATGTTTCAGAACAGATTCCGTAATGAGAAGCTCTGTAATAGCCTGAGAAAATACAGCCTGGATAGCAGTGAAAAGAGGCTGGATTTCTTTCTCTTTTAAAATAAAAATAAAGATGACCCAAAAGACATTTAGATGTAGAAAAATATATGATTTATTTAAATGTTCTCAAAAGAAGGTAAAGAGCTGCACATCTATTATCATCAGCTTTCCCAATTGGGCCATTGCACTTCCAATACTATTCATAATAAAATTATTAATCTATGATTGTCAAATTACTGGTTTCATGTGAAACGTTTTCTACCTTCTTTTCCCCTGTAGATTCATGTTAAGACAATCAAGATGATTTCCTCATGTTGGTTTCATGCACTATCACATGTGGTGGAGTGTGGACTATGCCCAGTATCATGTGATGGCCATTAAGTTAATGACAGTGATTAAGAAGTTGAAGAAGGGCCTAAGAGGTAGCTTAGTAGTTAAGGCACTTGCATGCAAAGCTATAGTACCAGGATTCGATTCCCCAGGACCCACAAAAAGCCAGATGCACAAAGTGGTGCATACATCTACAGTTCATTTGCAGTGGCTGGAAGCCCTGGAATGCCCATTCTCTCTCTCTCTCTCTCTCCATATATATATATGTATATATATATACATACACATGCCTCTGCCTTTCTCTCTCTCTCTCTCTCTGTAAATAACTAAAACTTAAAAAAAAGTTAAAGGAAAAAACGTGGATATTTTTCTGACAGATACTGGACACTAAATTCCAGGGAAATATGTAAGTTACATTTTTAAGGGACTGAATCTATACTTTGTTCATAAAGTGCTTTCTACTGTGAACTTTATATGAGCCACCAACTCTTGCTTGCTTCCACCCCATAAGAGCTGAAGCAGACATGTAAACAGAAATGCAAACTTCCCAGATCAGCATTCCTGCTGAACATTCAGGGATTAATTCTTTGCATTTGCAATATTTACCATGTGAGTTTCTCTACTTATTCTCCATTTTCTTCCTATGCCTCAGCACTTTTTTATAATGAAGGTAGAATTAAACATGCTGGGTGGGGCTGGAGAGATGGTTTTGTGGTTAAGTGCTTGCCTGTGAAGCCTAAAAACCCAGGTTCTATTCTCCAGGTCCCACATAAGCCAGATGCAGAGGGTGGTACATGTGTCTGGAGTTCATTTGCAATGGCTGAAGGCCCTAGCCATCCCATTCTCTATCTATCTGCCTCTCTCTCTCTCTGTCTGTCACTCTCAAATAAATAAAAATAAACAAAGAAAAAATTGCAAACATGCTGGGTATCTCTCTCCTATGACTGAAACCATAAGCCAAGTTTCTTGTCCCCATCCCTTCTCGTTGTGTCTGATCTGACTGGTGCATGAGCTCATATTTGCTTTCCCTATATTGGCTCACTTTCTCCCAAATGTATTTCAAGGCAATGAGTAAGATACAAGCAGGAAGAGATAGAAGTAATAAACAGCTGAGCTGTATGAGTGTAAAATGAAGAAGCTACATGATAGTTTTGAGACAGGGTGAGAGATTTCTTTGGATAATTTTGGACTGAGAAAGACTTTTTTGTGTTCCCTATTGTATTCCTATCTCCACTGATTCCAAATGTTGATTTTAGACAGTTCTTATATTTTAAAATGTAATAATGAAGATAAATATAATCAATTCATTGAGAATATGTGTATTAGCTATTTGGCAATATTTCACTTTTGTGTGTGTTCTTTCACTATACTGAACAAAGCATCAGAAAGTACTCTTTTATAGGTGAGGCTATAAGATGTAACTTGCTGCAGGTTCATGATGGGAACTCTAATTATGAAAAGAGGAAAAAGGAAGGGCATATAGGACAAAAATAAAGAGGGAAGGAGGGAAATAATGAGCAAGTAAAGGGAAGAAGAGAGGTAGGAAAGAAGAAAGAGGGGAAGGAAAATTAGCAGAGTGAGTGGGAAGATGGAAGGAAAGGAGGGAGGAAGGAGGGAAGTTAAGAGAGCCAGTATAACTACTTGTTTATTTTACTTACCTATGGAGAGAAATCTCAGAAATAACTACCATATGTGACTTCATGACCCACCACTGGGACTATTGCCATTGGCTCAAAATGAATATGTTACCTAAGTAATAGATATGGTTTCAGGTTATGATTCAACAAATAGGTGTTAGGGTGGAAAAGACCCATTAGATCATGCTACTGTCTCCTCATAAAAAGAACAAGGGACCCTCATGCCCTGACCACTGGGGCTTGGTCCAGGCAGGGTTCACGATACCCCAGGCTTGAATGCTCCTACCATTTCCCTTAGTGACCATTTCCTCATTCAGCTGATCTTAGCGATAAGCAAGTTTCTCCATTATTATTCCCCAAGTTTCTTTTTTTCCTGAATACCTTCCTATTATTTACATAACTTCACTATGATTTATTTCTCTGACTTGGATTTTCAAAGCCAAGTTTGGATATTTATCATTTAACCTCATTTTTCCATTTTGTAGCTAAGAGAACATGAAAGGGTGAAGGTGTATGTTATGTTACTGGAAGTTTGTAAACTCCACACTCAAGTAAAAACAAAAAATGCTAATGTTTTAGGAAACAAATACATGGAAAAAAAATTTCCCTTTACTCTTTCTTTTTGTTTCTAACACATCTACCAACTGAGGTGTTACTGGTGTTCTGATCATGAAAACGCTGAAGTATGAAAGAAGGAACCACAGGTGGTTCAGGTGATGTGACTGGGCTGATTCTCCTACCACTGGAAGTTCTCATATATACCTGTGAAGTCATTGTTCACACTTCACTAAAAAATATCTTTAAAGAAAGTTACCTACATAAAACGGAGGAAGCAAATTTCAATATATTAAGGTGTAATTCATACCTCCAAAGACATTGTTTCTCCCCATCCCAGGGGAAGAATATCACAAAACTCAATCTGGGTCCTCATTTAATTCTCAAATGCTCATAAAGTAGACTAATTTCCATTCAAAATGAGGAAATAGTATGAATGTGTGTTAGTTAGCTTTCTGTTACTATCAAAAAATACCAGACATAAGCAACTTTGAAAAATAATTTTTTTTTTCTTTTCCAGTTTTGGAAGTTTTCATTTATACTTGATTTAGTTTTATGTCTGTAGTAAGACTGGATGTCATGGTGGAAGTATATGGCAGAGGAAGCATTGTTACAAGGAGCGAATGAACAAGAGGAAAGGGTGGCATCTGAAGAGGATGCCTTGATTACCTTCTTCCTTCCACTAGAAGTTCTTTTTTTTCTTTTTTTCTTTTCTTTTCTTTTTTTTTTTTTTTTGTTGTTTTTTTCAAGGTAGGGTCTCACTCTGGCCCAGGCTGACCTGGAATTCGCTATGTAGTCTCAGGGTGGCCTCGAACTCATAGTAATCCTCCTACTTCTGCCTCCCGAGTGCTGGGATTAAAGGCGTGCACCACCATGCCCGGCTAGTTCTGTTTTTTTCTTTAATAATTTTTATTTGTATTTTTCATTCTTTATGTACACAGTGTATACAGTCATGTTGGTACCATCGTTAGCCTTCTTGCTGTCCTCCCCCCTCCACAGTGACCCTCCTTGTTGAGAATATGGGTTGTGCATTTTGGGGTTAGCCATCAGTTATGGGTAAGAGGTAATGTTTCTGTCCATAATGACCCAACATGTGGCTCTAACATTCTTTCCACCCACTCTATTGCAAATTTCCTTGAGCATGTTGGGTTCATTTTAGGTCCATTTCAGTGATGAGATCTTGGGAGTCTCTGTGTCTCTGGATATCTGGTTTGGTAGGAGTTGAGTATCCTCTGTATCTATCTCCTTCACCCTTGTGCTGGTACCAGGTTCACCAAGGAAGCAGCCACTTTTGCTCATTTCCACAAATATACCTAGGTTCAGCTGGGGCCCTTTTGAGGTATGATGGGATGGTTCTCTCCTTAGAATCTGCATCCATCTGAAAAAGAGAAGCAAATTCTTCAATCAAGAGTAAAATTAGCACCAGATAAATGAGATAACCTTTGGGTGTTTTTTTTTTTTAGAGAGAATTTAATAGGTGTAGGCCCTCTTATAACCCAGATTGTTGGGAGCTTGATAATAGAGAGCAGGCTCCTTATTGGATATGGCTATGACTTGATTCTAAAAGTTTTTGCTACCTCCTACTAGTACTGCCTGCTGGTGGTCACACCTTCAACACAGGATTTTTCAAATAAATTTAAGATCCAAAATAAAGCAGGAATATTTGATAATTTTCCCAAATAAATTCAGGTTTTAAGTAATACAATGACATTTTATAAACATGGAATTGATCTGGAGAGCCATAATATGTTTGACTATGTCAGAATTTGAAGTAAAATCACATCTCATATCACTACACAAATAATTGCTATTGGAATAGCATGCTACTTTTTTTAGTTAAATAAGTCATAACATTTTATTTTGAGATGCTCTGATAGTTATAGAAAATGCTATTTTTAAGTATCTGAAAGTTCTATCATTGTCACTACAATTTTTTATTAATTAGCTTTGGACTTAGTGAATACAGTCAAGTATGCACCATTGTTAGCCCCCTCCCCATGGACCCTCCTTGTTGAGGCATATGGGTCATGCATTGTGAGGTTAGCCCTCAGTTATGGGTAGGAGGAAATGTCTCTGTGCATCATGACCCAACATGTGGCTCTGAAATTCTTTCTGCCCCCTCTTCTGCAAATTTCCTTGAGCCATGTTGGGTTCACTTTAGGTCTACTTCAGTGATGAGGTCTTGGGAGCCTCTGTGTCTCTGGATATCTAATTTGGCAGGAGTTGATTGTTCTCTATGTCCATCTCCTGCACCCTTGTGCTGGTACCAGTTTCACCAAGAAAACAGCACTCTTGCTTGTTTTGCCAATTATTCTAAGTTTCATCTGGGGCTCTTTTGAGGTATGATGGGGTGGTTCTCTCCTTAGTATCTGCATCTACCTGAAAAAGAGGAGCAGATTCTCCAATGGAGAGTAAAGTTAGCACCAGGACAAATGAGATAACTATTTTTTATTTAGAGAGAATTTAATAGGTGTAGGCCCTCTTGTAGCCCACAATTGCTGTTAGCTTCATAATGGAGAGTGGGCTCATTTTTGGATCTGGTTCTGTCTTGTTTCCCAGATCCAGCTATGGGTTCTGTTCCACTGAGCAAATCAGTTAGCCAAATCAAGAGCAGTTGGTTTCCCCCCATGGCTATGCACCACTATTGCACTTGTGTGAGGATCATGACAGATTATTTGTTGCTAAGTAGGTTAGACCATGAGTTGCTTGACAGATATTGGTCATTTTCCCCCAGTCGCCCATGTAGCACCTTCTGGTACTAGATGCGCTGACTGTCTAGGGACTGACTCTCTTCCAGCTTCTAGCCATGTCACTCCATGTTATGTGTCAACCACATATGGTGTCTTCAGCAGTACAGTCTTACCACTAGCCCTTTGGTCAGTCATCAAATACTATGACAGAATCTGTCATTCTTTTAGGAATCCTTGTAGCTCTCTGATCAAAAGCTTTTGAGTTCATTGCAAATGGAGTAGACAAACATTCTTTTGAATTCATTTTCTAAATATGATTAACAAATAGAATGCCTGGCCATCAGGCAGTTACAAGTACTCTGGAAAAGTACATTAAAATATATAGTTTATCATACGTGTGTGTGTGTAGAGGAGAAAATAAAAGAACCAAAAGGGTTATATGTAGTGGCTTCAATGACACAGGAAATCCTCTTTGGAGGATTAGACCATGACCATGGGAAGGAAAATCAAGGGGAAGCAAAAGGGCCTGGGCTAGGGTGTGCTCTAGTATCTTCAAGAAATGCACCAGAGTCAGGACAATTTGAGCAATAGGAGAGGATGCAGTAAGAGTGAACAGGCTAGATCCTAATGCTCATTGTAGGTCATTATACAGCCTTCAAAAAATAACTCAAAGACCCATACTTGTCTGTCGAATGAAATGCGAAAATTTAACACACACATGAATGTGTATTTTTGTATTGGTGAAATGACCAAATTTAGATAATTAGCATTTCTATCTCTTCATTTATCCTTTTTTGTATTGGGAATCTGCAAAGTTCTCTCTTCATTCTTTTTAAGATATATCATACCCTCTCCCATGTCTTGTGGCTCAGGTATTCCCTTTAAGGGCGTGGTGAAGGTTCAGTTATTTGGTCTGCCTTTTAGGAAGTAGAATTTTATGGTACCATTAATTGCTTTGAAATATGGTCAGCTATTATACTACAAAATACATGTTGGCTGAATTTAAAAACCTGTTATCTAACATTTATCTGTGCTGTATATCTTTCTATCCACTGATCACTCTTCTACTCTCTCTTTTGAAATAAACCATTCTAGTTTCTGTATAAGTGAAAATATGCAGCATTTTGTCTTGCTGTGTCTTGTTTTTATTCAGTCCTAATGTCCTCCAGTTCCATCTGGATTACTGTCAATGATAGGATTTCATTATTTTTATGGCTACATAATATTCCTTGCATATGTATTTTCAACATGTACTTTTGGACTCTATTATATTTTCCTTGTCATTTGAGTTGCATTATATTTATGGAATGCAGTATGGTATGTCAACGGATGTATATAATGTGACCTGGTCAATTCTGGATAATGCCTTCCATGTGCTTTTTGGGATGGTTACTCTCTATTATCAGTTTGATCAAATCTAGAATCACCTAGGAGACAAATATCTGGTCATGTCTAGAGGGGGTTAACTAAGGTGGGAAAAGCCATTCTAACTGTGCATGGCAACATTCCTTGGAGATAAGGTCCTAAACTGACTTTGATGGCAGTGCTACAAGCTCCCTCATACCCTGCTGCCATGCATTTCCCACCATGAAGGACTGTAACTTCAAACTATAAGACAAAATAAGCCCTTGCTTCTTTAAGTTGCTTCAGGTCAGGTATTTGGTCACTGCAATGAGAAACAAAACCTGATAAATGTATCATGAGGGTTTTCATATATATATATATATATATTTGAAGCAGAGAATGATTGAAAAGAAATAGAGAAAGAGAGAGAGAATGGTGCAATGGCATGTTCAGAGACTATAGATGAACTCCAGATGCATGTTTAATGTACTTACGTGGGTACTGGGGATTTGAACCTGGTTTGTTTTGGATTTTAAGGTAAGTGTCTTAACTGCTGAGCCATCATTCCTTTACTACCATAAGGTTTTTGTTTGTGGGTTTTAAGCTCCTACCTTCTAGTTATTTACAAGATGTACTGTGAATTAGTGTATATGTTCATTACTCCCTTATGCTACAGAACTTTAGAAATTATTACTTCTTTGGGGGTTTTGGAACCATTATACAACTTTCATCTTCCTCCCTCCCTTAGCTTTCCAGACTTTAGAAGTCACAACTTTGTACTCAGATTAAATAATTTCATTTATCCATTTTTTCATCAATGAAACTTCTTTTGGTTTCATAGCTTTGTGGATAAACCTGCAATAAAAACAATGAGTGCACACATATATCTTGATATACTGAGGTCAAAAGTTCTTGGGTGGCTTTGAGTAAAATGAAAGGTATCTCACATTTAAATTTTTTTCCTTTGACTGCTATATTGAAAATCAAAACATCAAGTAAGAGTGCTCTAAAGTGGTCGTGTAAAGACAAGTAATACTTCTGTGTGTCCCCACAAGTCTGAAATAAATCAGTATGCCCATGACCACAAAGAGGTGAGAACTGTTCAGCAAGCAAGAAAGCATAGATAGGCAACAAAAAACAGCACATGGAAAATAGGTGAAATGTATAAGTATTGGATGTTACACTTTCAAAGGAAATAACTGACACCAAGTTGGAGTGGTAAACACAGTAGGAGGAAAGGGACTGAGTTCTCCCCATTCCACAGTAGGACCAAAAAAATAGAAAAGGAAAGAATTCAGGGGGAAATAAATTGCAAAGACAAAATTTAGATGAGAGGTGTTGCATGTTTCACAAGAGGAAAAGAACCTGTTGTGCCTCTCTCTGCCTAAGAGGGAAGGGAGAGAATGGAGCCAACCCAGGGGAAACTGCAACCAAACCTCTCTGTGAAGGAAATAGAAGTGCATAGACTATTCATGCAAGTTAATTTAGTAATGGTCCACAATTACAAATAACCCAATATCCATAATTTAAGTTTTTGTTTTATTTTTAATATTTTATTATTATTAACATGTTTCATATGGATATATCATGTGTTAGTACTGTCTTCTCCCTTGTCCCTTTCCTCATTCCACTGGGGACCTCCTCAGTGGAGCTGAAGCTATTCAATATGGGGTTATTGTTTATGCATTGTGGGAGCAGTAGTCAGTTATTCTGGGTGGGGGAATGCCTCTGGGCATGATGTCACCTGTTGCTCTTACAGTCTTTCCACTCCCACTTCCACAAAATTCCCTGATCCATGGTGAGTGAGTGTTAAATCTTCTTCAGGGATGAGCTTTTAGGAGCCTCTAGATCTCTGCTTTGGAAGGTGTTGAGTATCTTCAGGGTTGGCCTCTTATACCCCTAGAAATGATTATCAGGAACAGCATGGAAGCAGCCCTCTTGCTTGTCTGCCCATTCCTCTATGGATTCAGAAGTGGCTTGGCTGAAGTGTGAGGGGTAGTTTATCTTCTAGGGTTTGGCTATCTTCAGAAAAAGAGCAGATTCTCCATTGGAGAGTGAAGTCAGCATAGTTTAAAGGGGATAAGCATTATTAATTTAGGGAGATTTTGATGAATGTAGCCCCTCTTTTACTTAAAGACTAGTGAGAGCTTGACATTGGAGAGCATAATCTTTGTCTCCACAGGATTCTGATCTTGTTCCCAATTCCAAATATGGGTTCTTTTACACTGAGCAGATCTCTTAGGCAATCAGAAAGTTACTGGTTACCCACCAAGGCTGTGTGACCCTAATACACTGGTGGAGTCAGAGATAGACCTCTGGTTGCTCAGAC
Organism: Jaculus jaculus; assembly: GCF_020740685.1. Taxonomy (NCBI): domain Eukaryota; kingdom Metazoa; phylum Chordata; class Mammalia; order Rodentia; family Dipodidae; genus Jaculus; species Jaculus jaculus. Next base: position 83,414,172 of record NC_059104.1, read on the forward strand.
CATTGTTGGTCATTTTCCCCCAGTAGTTCATATAGTGTTTTCCAGCACTAGATGGGCTAACTGTCTGGGGACTGGATCTCTTCTTGATTCCAGCCAGGTCTCTCTATGCTCTGTGTTGGCAGCATGTGTTGTCTTTAGCAATAGGATCTTACCTTTTGCCTCAGGTGGGTAATCAAGTGCTTTGACAGAAAGGTGTCTTGATTTGGGGATCTTGTAGGTCTTTCCCACCATCAGCTCAATGTGAGTAACAACCAATTTTATGGCACTGAGAGTTACGGGCCAGAGACTTTTTTTTTTTTTTTCCTTTTAAGCTTAGGGTTCATCCCACCCTCTCCAGGGCCCTTCTTTTCAGGTCCTCCCTCTTTATTCCCTTTGAAGGTTGTATCTTTTTTGCTGAGCACATGTTTAGATATCTGAGGTCTACTGCCATTCAATATGAATTTTGAGATAATTTTTTTCTATCTTTTTGAAGAATGATGCTGGGATTTTTATTGATATTGCATCAAATCTGTATATTCCTTTTGGTAGAATTGCTGGTTAATTCTAACTATCCAGGAGCATAGGAGGTCTTTCCATCTTCTCAAGTCCTCCTTTACCTTGATTTCTTTCTCACATTTTTGTTAATATTTTCATTATATAGGTCTTTAACATCTTTGGTTAGTGTTATTCCAAGGTATTTAATTTTTTTGTTGCCAATGAAGATGGGACAGGCTTGCTGATTTTTTTCTCTGTATATGTGTCCTTTGAATATAGAAAGGACACCCATTTTTATGCGTTGATTTTGTATCCTGCCACTTTACTGAAGAATTTAATCACCTTTAGAAGTTTTGAGATAGAGACTTTCAAGTCACTTATGTATGCATAGAATCATGTCATCTGCAAATAGGATGGAAGACTTCTTTTTTTCCATTATATATCCCTTTTATTTATTTTTGCTGTCATATTGCTTGGGCTAGTACTTCTAGTACTATGTTGAAGAGCAGTGGTGAGAGTGGGCACTCCTATCTTGTTCTGGATTTCGATAGGAACTCCTTGAATCTTTCTTCATTAAGTATTATTTGGGCTCTAGGTGCTTTATATATAGCCTTTATTGTTCTGATATAACAAACACTGCATGTCTATTCTTTCCAGCATTTTGATCATGAAGTAGTGTTGTATTGTGTCAAAAGCCTTATCTACATCGAGAGGATCACATGGTTCTTATGGTTCAGTTTACTAATGTGGGGTATTTTGCTGACCGATTTCCATTTATTGAAACATTCCTGCATCCCTAGGATGAAGTCAACTTGATAAAGCTGGATAATGCTTTTAATGTGTTGTTGGATTTGGTTTGTGACGACTTTGTTCAGGATCTTTGGGTCTAAATTCATCAGGGATCTAATAGGCCTATAGTTTTTTGTTTTTTTTTTTTTCTTGTTGTATTCCTGTCTGGTCTTGGTGTTAGGGTGATAGTAGTTTTATAAAAGGAATTGGGGAGTATTCCCTGGTCTCTGATTATGTCAAACAGTTTGAAAAAAATTGGTTTCAGTTCTTCAATGAAGGTGTGATAGAATTTAAGTGAGAAGCTATCTTGTCCTGGACATTTCTTTTGAGGGAGGCTTTTAATTACCTTTTCAATCTCCATGGATGTGATAGGTGTCTTTAGGAAATTAATCTTCTCTGAGTTAGTTTGGTACATGGTATGTGATTATGAATTCATCCATTTTTCCCCATTATCCAATTTTGTGGAGTAGAGGTTTTGGAAATATGCCCTGATAATTCTTCCAATTTCATTGGTATCTATTTTGACCTCTTTATTTTTAATTTCTGATTTTGTTTGAGATTTTTTTATATTATTTATTTATTTATTTGCTTGATCAAATTGGCCAGAGATTTATAAATCTTAGTTATCTTTTCAAAAAAACAGCTCATTTCACTGATTTTTAAAATTATTTTCTTAGTTTCCAACTAATTAATTTCTGTTTTAACTTTGATTATTTGCTTCCATTTGGAGCTCTTAAGGTTGAATTCTTCTTGTTTTTTCCCGATGCATTTAGGTGGACAGATAGTTTCATAATTTGGCATCTCTCTGTGCTATGAAAACATTTAGCACTATGGATTTTCTCCCTAGGACTCCATTGTGTTCCATAAGTCATATTTTCATTATTATTCAGTTCTAGGTATTTTACAATTTTTTTTTCTACAAACCATTCATTGTTAAAAAATGTGTTGTTCAGTCTCCAGGATCTGGCGGAGTTCCTGATGTGTCTCTTCTTATTGATTTGTAGCTTTAAAATATAATGATTTGATATGATACAGTAAGTCACTAATTTTCCTGAATTTATGGAGGCATTCTTTATGACCTCATATATTTTCCATTTTAGAGACGGATCCATTAGCTACTGAGAAGAATGTGTATACTGTAGAATTGGGGTGTAAATTTCTGTGGATATTTGTTAGGTCTAGTAGATCTATGGTGTTGTTGAGCTCTATTATTTCCCTGTTGATTTTCTGCTTGGATGATCTATCGACAATTCTGGAGTACTGAAGTATATCTGAAGTATTGACTAGGATGGTGTGGGTGTTTAATTCTGATTTGTTTCAAGTAGGTTTCATTTAGTAAAGTAATGTGAACCTGTGTTTGGTGCATGTAGATTTGTAATTGTGTTCTCACTTTGGATCATTCCCTTGATGAATAAGAAGAGACCTTCTTTGTCCTTTTTGAATACTTTTGGTTTGAAGTCTGTTTTATCAGATATTAATATAGCAACATTTGCTTGTTTCTTATTTCCATTTGCTTGCAATATTATTTTCCATCTTTTTATCCTGAGGAATGCCTGTCCTTAGTGGTGAGGTGGGTTTCTTGAAGACAACAGATAGAAGGGTCCATTCTTTGTATCTACCCTGTTAATCTGTGCCATTTATTTATTTATATTAATTAGTTTTGTACTCAGCAAATACAGTCAATTTGGTACCATTGTTAGGCTCTTCCATATCCTACCCTCTACCCTTGGCCCCTCCTTTTTGCAGTATATGGGTTATACATTCTTCTGCTAAGGATATGTTTGGATATGGGATGCCTTCTGCCTTTCCATATGAAATTTGAGATTTTTTTTCTATCTCTGTTGGGATTTTAATTGGAATTGCATTCAATCTGTAAATTGCTTTTGGTAGGATTGCCATCTTCACAATGTTAATTCTGCCTATCCAAGAGCTTGGGAGACCTTTCTGATTTTTCAAGTCTTCCCCAATTTATTTTTTTGAGTGTTTTTATGTTTTCATTGTATAGATGTTTCACTTCCTTGGTTAATGTTATTCTAAGATATTTTGTTGTTGTTGTTGCTATTGAAAATGGGACCATGTCCCTTATTTTTTTCCCTATATCTTTGTCATTTGCATATAGGAAGACTACTGATTTTGTGTATTGACTTGGAATCCTGTGACTTTGTTATAGGAGTTAATCACTTTCAGGAGTTTTGGGATGGAGTCTATCAGGTATCTTATATAAACAATCATGTCACCAGTGAATAGGGCTAACTTTACTTCTTCCTTTCCAAATTGTATCCCTTCTATTATTTTCTCCTGTCTTATTGCGTGAGCTAGGACTTCCAGTACTATATTCAAGAGCAGCGGTGAGAGTGGACAACCCTGTCTTGTTCCTGATCTCAATGGGAATTCTTCCAGTCTCTGTCGATTAAGTATTATTAGGGCCTTAGGAGCTCTGTATATTGCCTTTCTTATGTTAAGATATGAACCAACCATGCCAATTCTCTCCAATGTTTTGATCATGAAGTGATATTATATCTTGTTAAGGGCCTTTTCTGCATCTATCAAAATGATCATATGGTTTTTGTGTTTACGTTTGTTTATATGTTGTATTACATTGGCAGATTTCCATATGTTGAACCACCCTTGCGTTCCTGGGATGAATCCCACGTGGTCAGGGTGGATAATGCTTTTGATGTGTTAATGGACTCGGTCTTCAAGGATTTTGTTCAGGTTCTTTGCATCTAAGTTCATCAGAGAAATAGGCCGGTAGTTTTCTTTACTTGTGGCATCTCTGCCTGGTTATGGAATTAGGGTGATACTAGCTTCATAAAAGGAGTTGGGTAGCTTTTTCTCTTCTCCAATTGTGTGGAACAGTTTGAGGAAGATTAGTTTGAGTTCTACAATGAAGGTTTGATGGAATTCAGCTGGGAAGCCATGTGGTCCTGGAGACTTCTTTGGGGTAGATTTTATTTTCAATCTCAATGAGTGTGATAGGTTTTTTTAGGAGATTAATCTACTCTCAGTTTAGCTTTTATAGATGGTATACGTCCAGGAATTTTTCCATCTCCTCCATCTTATCCAGTTTTGTGGAGTAAAGATTTTTGAAATAAGTCCTGATGATTCTCCCAATTTCACTTTTATCTGTTGTGATCTCTCCTTTTTCATTTCAAATTTTATTAATTTGAAGCATCTCTTTTTTTTGCTTGATCAAATTGGCCAGGGGTTTTTCAATCTTTTTTATTTTTTCAAAGAACCAGCTCTTTGTTTTGTCAATTGTCTTCATTGTTTTCTTAGTTTCTAGTTCATTAATTTCTGCACTAATTTTAATTATTTCTTTCTTTCTGGAGCTTTTTGGGTTGGGTTTTCTTTCTTTTCCAGTGCCTTTAGGTGGATAGTTAGGTTATTGATTTGAGATCTCTCTGTCATCATTATGAAGGGATTGAATGCTATGAATTTTCCCCTGAGGACCACCTTCATTGTGTCCCATAAGTTTTGGTATGATGTGTTCACATTGTCATTCATTTCTAAAAGTTTTGCGATTTCATTTTTTTATTTCATCCACTATCCATTTATTGTTTAAAAGTGTGCTGTTTAGTTTCCAGGTGCTGTTGGGATTCTTGGTGGGTCTTTTGTTATTAATTTCTACCAATAAAGCATTGTGATCTGATATCATGCAGGGAATTATATCAGTCTTCCTAAATACGTGGAGGCAGGCTTTGTGACCCTGTATATGGTATATTTTAGAGAATGTTCCATGGGCTGCTGAGAAGAATGTGTAGTCTTTGGATTTGGGATGGAAAGTTCTATAGATGTCCATTAGGTCTATGTGATCTATAGTTTTGTTGAGCTCTCTTACTTCCCTGTTTAGTTACTATTTGGATGATCTGTCTGTTACTGATAATGGTGTAGTGAAGTCCCCAGCTATCATGGTGTTTGTGGTTATTTCTGTTTTATTGTCAAGTAGGTTTTGTTTTATGAACTGTGGTGCCCCTGTGTTTGGTGCATGCAGATTTATGATTGTAATATCCTCTTGATGGATTGTTCCATCGGTAAGTAGGAAGTGTATTTCTTTGTCTTTTTTGATGATTTCTTTGGTTTGAAGTTTTCCAGCCTTTCACTCTGAGGAGGTGTCTTTCTTTAATGGTGAGTTGGGTTTCTTGAAGACAACAGATTGATGGGTCTAATTTTCTCTCCCATCCAGTTAGCTTGTGTCTCTTGATGGGTGAATCAAGGCCATTAATATCTAGGGTAATGACTGTGAGATTTGATACCTGCCACATGGTATATGTGGTTTGGTGTTTTCATAGGCTTTGAAGTTTTTTGTGCCTACTCTGAGTTGGTTTATTGTGATCTAAATCTTGTAGGCATTTGAGGTTTATTCTTCTGTGTGGAAAATTTTCTGAAATATTCTATGTAGGTTTTGTTTTGTGTTCATATAATTATAAAGTTCAGTTTTGTCATGGAAAGTTTTTCTTTCACCATCTATTATGAGGGATAGTTTTGATGGGTAGAGTAGTTTGGGTTGGGAGCCATAAGTTCTTAGAGTCTGCAGTGTTCCATTCCATGCCCTTCTAGCATTAAGGGTTTCCATTGAGAAGTCTGGAGTAATTCTGATGGGTTACCTTTAAAAGTGGTGTGCTGTTTTCCCCTAGCTGTTTTTAGGATTTTCTCTTTGGTGTCAATGTTTAGAGTTTTAATGACCATAGGTCTTGGAGAGTTTCTCTTCTGGTCCAGTCTGTTTGGGTTTCTGTTAGCCTCTTGTACCTTGATGGGCCTATCTTTTAAGAGGCTGGGGAAATTTTCTTTGATTATTTTGTTAGATAAGTTCTCCATGCCTTTGGTCTGAATTTCTTCTCCTGCTAGTATTCCAATAATCCTGATATTAGGACGTTTAAGGGTACCCCACAATTCCCTCATGTTCTGTTTACAGAAACTTTTGAACTTAGTGAAATTTTTGAATTCTCAAGAGGTTTCTTCCATCTTGTCTTCTAGATCAGAGTTTCTATCCTCCACATGGCTGACCCTATTCTCGAGAGCTTCTAGAGAGTTTTGGACTTGCTCAATTAGGTTTGCTTTTTCTACTACTTTTCTATGTATAATTTCCAGCCCTCTGTCAAGTTCCCCTTTCACATAATGTTCTGATTTTCTTGATGCTTCTTGGAATTCATCCTTGCATTTCTTTATGTCTTCATTTAGCATTGCCAGCTGATTTTTGATATCTTCTTTTGTTTTCACTCTCCTTCATATCTCTGAACTGTCTTTGAACTCCTTTCATTTTCTTATCTATTAGGTCTAGTCTAGTGATGGCAGCATCTACACAATTATTGGTCCTTTGTTTCTTTTCTGCAAGTTCTACCAGTAGCTTGGTCAGGGTTGATTGGTCATAGCTTCATTTTGATGTTCTGATCCCAATGTTTCTTCTATGTCTTGATTAGAGATGTTCATTGTAGGACATGGTGATGTAACTGGATTTTCTTTCATTTGATTTTTCATGTTATTTCTTTTGCACTGTTGTCTGCCCATCATAGTGTATGGGCATGTAGGTGGGTGGATCAGCCTGGGCTCAAGCACAGTGGGAAGCTGAAGCAGCCTGAGGCAGTTGCCAAGCAGTCTGGACTTTGGCTCTCACTTGCCAAAGCCACCTGAGGTCTTGCATGGCAGGGGTGCCAAAGTTGCCTGAGCTATCATGTGGTATTGCACCAAAGCTGCCTGTGCTTGCCCTAGGGGGGCCACTAAGGCACCAAGCACTGAAGCAGCCCAAACTCTGGCATGGGACACTGGGAGCTGGAAGCAGTCTGTGCTCCCCCCCCCCCAACAGTACAATGGCAGTCGGCCAGCATGGCAGACCAGGAGGGGCTGGCACCTGAGCTAGTGCAAAGGACAAAGAGACAGCCTGAGCTCACATGAGCAGTTGCAATGGGCCTGAGCTCATGTGTGAATTTGAGGCACCTGGAGCAGTATGTGAGAGAATGTGCTGAGCATGCTAAGCTTGCACAAAGCCAGTGTGCATTTGGTGGGAAAATTGATCAAATGAGCATGAGCTCCAATAAACCAGCAGGCATAGCCTGGCCAAGGTCATTCGTGGGCAGGGGGTAGCAGGGTGATTGCCCCTGTGCAGTGAGTCAAGTGGAACTATGTTGGTCTGGGACCCTTTTCCTATAGTAAGTGCGGGAGTTTCCTGAAGCTGGGACTGTATGGTATGGTATGGTGGCTGCTTGGGGGGAGGGGTGGGGTACCCACATGTAAGGGGATCAGAGATTCCTTGTTTTTTCCCCTTTGTGCCCTCCCCCTGGCAATATATTGGAGATTTCTTTCCCCTAAAAGATCCATTGAACCCTTAATATATTGCCTTTCTTTCCCCAGGATGTGCAGCGCAGTTAGGCGGTCGCCATTTTGAACAGAAGTCCAATTTGTGTCTTTTGATGAGTTTCTTAAGAGCATTTATATTTAAGGTTATGACAAAAATGTGGGAGTTTCCTGAAGCTGGGACTGTGGGTAAGGGCTGCTTAGGGGTAGGGGTGCGCTATCCACACACAAGGGGATCAGAGATTCCTTGATTTTTCCCCTCTGTGCCCTCCCACTGGCAATCTATTGGAGGTTACTCCCCCTAAAAGACCCATTGAAACCTTAATATTTTGCCTTTCTTTCCCAGGGATGTGGTGCATTTAGGTGGTCACCATCTTGCCCAGAATTCCAATTTGTGTCTTTTGATGTGTTTGTTAAGAACATTAATATTTGAAGTTATGATTATGAGGTTAAGTTTAATCCCTGCCATGATGGGGTACTTTATGGATTTTAGTGCTTCCTTTTGCTTCATGCCTTTTTTTTAATCCTGGTCTAGCTTTGGCTATTGTGGTATTCTTATAGGCTCTTGAGATTGCTTGACTCTTTTGTGTAGGTTATTCCCAAAAGTATTCTCTATAGGTTTTGTTTTGTTTTCATACAATAAAAATGTTGACTTTTTTCATGGAAAGCTTTCCTTTCACCATCTATTATGAGGGATGCTTTTGCTGGGTGGAGTTTCTTGGGTTGGAAGCCATAGTTTTTCAGACTTTGAAGTGGTCCATTCCAGGCCTTTTTGGTTTTCAGGTTTCCATTGTGAAATGTGAGGTAATTGTGATGAGGTTGTCTTTGTATATAGTGAGTTAGTTCTCTCTTGTTGCTTTTAACACACTCTCTTTGAATATTAAGAGTTTTAACTATGATAGTCCTTGGAGAGTTTCTTCTTTGTTCCTATCTGTTTGGTGTTCTTTGGGCTTTTTGTATCTGGATGGGCTTTTCTTTTGAGAGATTGGAAAAATTTTATTCAATAAATTTTTGAGTTTGTTCTCTATGCCTATGGCCTGAATTTTCCTGCCCTTCTGATATACCCATGATCCAGATATGTGGTAGTTTTAGGGTATCCCATATTTCCCTTGTATTCTGTACACATGATTTTTTGAACTTAGCAATTTTTGCCTCCTGATCAATTTCTTCTGTCTTGTCTTCCAGCTTGAAGGTTCTGCCTTCCACATGAGTAACCCTGTTAGTGTGTGTTTCTAGAGAGGTTTTTAAAATCTTTCTTTGAGTTTTGTGTTGTGTTATTTTCCATCAAATATGTCTCCTTTTCAAGGTATGATTTCATGTTGCCGTCTGATTTTCTTGATCCTTCCTGGAATTTATTCTTACATTTGATCATGTTTTCATTAAGCTTAATTAAATAGTTATTGAGATCTTACATTTGTTGAATTACCTTTAATTCATTTATATCTTTTTGAGGCTTCTAACATTTTCTTCAATTAAGTTAATCCTGCTATCAAAAGGTGAGTGCTCCAAGAGACAATTCTGCTCAACTTCATTGACAAAATTGTCAATTTTTTGATGGCTTGCTTCCAGTTCAGCAATTGTTTTGATCAAGGTCACAGTGATTGTTGTGTTTTCATTTTCAGATTGAATTTTTGTTAATTTCTCTATGATTTCATTGGAGGTTCACATTGTGGGACTAGGCATCCTTGGTAGAAATCTCTCAGGTTCCTCACTTTCCCATTGGCTTTTTTTCATTGTGGTCTACCCACCTTGTGGAAATATTTTATTCTATTGAGGGGAAAGCAAGTATTTGTCCTTATAGGATCTTCAGTGGGTGTTCTGTTTTAAATGTGAACCAGATTGGTGTACAATGGGTTTATAACCAAGGATGTACAGATTGTGGAGACTGTATTACATTAAAAGTACCTGGGGTATTGGGAGGTGGGGAACTGGGTGCTCTGGCCTACTCATTCCACGTTCAGGAACTCTTCAGCATGTGGGGATCAGGGACTGGGGAACTAGGATCTGGGAACCTGGAGAGCCAGGGATAAGAGGCTAGCTCCAACAGTGGCTCATGCACACTCTAGCTCAGGGGAATAGTGATTTGTGTACTCAGGGGTCAGTAAATCAGGAAACCCAAGCAAAAGGCCTGCTTCTGCAGCCCACATGGAGGGACAAGGTTATCCTAAGGCAGCAGCAGCAGAGGTACCATTCCAGAACCAAAGAACTGGGAGGTAAGGAACCAACTAGGAGTTCTGGCTTACTCACTCAATCTGAACACCCTCTGAAGCAGGAGATCTGGGAGTTGGGCTCCCAGGAGCTATTCAATCAGGAAAGTAGAGCAAGAGGCTTTCTTCTACAGCAAACTCATAGGGTCCAGGAAGCCTCTGGTGAGCAGCAGGGAACCAACATGGAACAGAGATCTGGATCTAGGGAACAGGGAGATCTGGCTACTCATTCTGTGCAACATAAACCAAACTAAACAAACCACACAAACATAATGTTCTGCTACAGGAAGCCACACATGAAATGTACCTATTGTATTTATTTAAATTTCAAATATAATTAAGACAACATATTTAGGGTTCCATGGTTACAATATAAAATTTTATAACTAAGGATAAGAGTCGTCTGACTGGAAGAACCAATGTTGAGATCAGGAGTTGTATTACTTTCCTCACTGCTCTGAAAAAATACCTGATAAAAAGCAATTTATTAACGGAAGGCTGTATTTTGGCTCAGGCTTCAAGGTAGAGGAACCTGTTGTGGTAGGGAATACATGGCAGAGTTCATAGCAACCACAAGCACATGACTCAGACTCACATCTATACTCTCATCTATAGTGGACAAGGATTCAGAGAAATGGAATGAGTGTCCCTCTGTTTTAATTTTCATCTTGCTCAACTAGGGTTTGCAAACACTCTTTCTCTGCACCTGTATTATTGTGGATTCTCTATTATTTCTCAAACCTTCAATGCATATATTTTCCTCATATTCTTAATTTATTTTTCAATTTCTTAATACCTCTTCTTTTTATTATTTATTTATTTATTTGAGAGAGAAAGGCAGAGAGAAAGAGAGAGAGAGAGAGAGAGAGAATTAGCAGGCCAGGGCCTCTAGCCTCTGCAAATGAACTTCAGACACATGTGCCCCCTTGTGCATCTGACTAACCTGGGTCCTGGGAAATCGAGCCTTGAACTGGGGTCCTTAGGCTTCATAGGCAAGTGCTTAACTGCTAAGCCATCTCTCCAGCCCTCCCTCTTCTTTTTAACTTCTTAATTATTGATATCTTTAGCTTTCATAATGTTTAAGCTCTCAGCTAATCCTATCAGTATCCTACATCCCTTCTTTTGTCTCTTCATTGGGGATGTAAGTGAAGGACCTGAGTGCTTTGTAATACTTATTTTGTTATCCATTTGTTGTTTTTGTTACTGCTGTATGCTATTTCACTTGGAATAGGAGTAGGGATAATAAGGCCAAGACAATACTAACCCATTAGGAAGGACCATATTAAAATACACAAAGACTATGAGGTGGAAAAAGTACATAATTGAAAGAAATATTTGACAAAAGAGAAAAAAAGAGATGCACAAATCACAATATAGTTACACACAATGTTATAAAAAAATTAAGTACATAAGGCAATTCCAAAGCTCACAACTCACTGACCAAAACCAAAGATAGCATAAAGGTGAACTTGCATAGAATTCTTTATCTTACATTTTTATTATTATGTAGAAACACTGTGTGGACAAACCATATATTCATACCATCATTTCCCTCCTCCCTGTCACCACTCCACTGAGGGCCCTCCTTAGTGGGATTGCTGGTATTCGCCATGGAGTTGTGTGTTATGAGTTGTGACAGCAGCAGCCAGTCATTGAGGGGAGGCAATTTCTCTGGATATTACCTCCCACCCCCACCCACATACATTCTGTGACTCTCATGTTCTTTCTGCCCCCTCTTGTGCAAAATTTCCTGAGCCTTTAGTATTGAGTTCTCAGCAGCTTCATAATTTCTACTTTGGTGCATTTTGAATATCTGACTTGTTTTGTTTTTCAAGCAGGGTAGCTTAGGCTGACCCGGAATTCGCTATGTAGACTCAGAGTGGCCTCAAATTTAAGCTGATCCTCCTACCTCTGCCTCCCAAGTGATGGGATCCCAAGTGTGCCCTGCTTGAATATCTGACTGTTTATACTGTTTTAAAAAAGAAATTTGTGTATAATGTTGGTTTAACCAAGATGTCATATTTACCTCTATATGTCACTGTCTGCCTTTCCCCTCATTGCCTTGCTCTTTTTCCCTAGCCTGTCTTCTGCTTTTATGCCATGAACAAAACAATGCTTTTATGTTCTTGTAGAAGATGTTGGACCTACAAATTAGAGGAAAATGACATAGTTGATTTTCTGTGTCTGACTTATTTTGCTTGATTTGATAACATCCTACTGCATGAATTTTCCCTTAAGTGGCACACTTTCATTACTCTTTACAGTTGAATAAAACTCTGTTGTGCAGATGTACCACATTATTTCATCTGGTCATCTGTTGACAGTCATATGGTCTGATTCCATAAATGGGCTATAGGGAACAGTGCTGCTATAAACATGAATTAGCAGACATCTCTGTGTCAACAGTTTCTTAGTTGGTTGGGACCTAGATGTGGCTCTTAGAAGGATTTTTCATACTGATTTCCATAGGGGCTGGACTAATGAACATTTCTACAGCAGTGTATTATGGTTCCCCTTGACTATCCCCTTACTTACAGTTTCTTACATCTATTACTGCTTGATTTTTGGCTTAAAATATTGACGACATTTTCATATTTTATGGGCCATTTGTTTTGCAGTTCTTTGAGAAGTATGTATTTATTTTATTAGTCCATGCATTGATTGGGTTGCTTGTTATTTTAAGCATTTAATTTTTTTAAATATTTTCTATCATTTGGCTATTAATCCTCTGTCAAATGTATCACCAGAAAAGACTTTCTCCCATTTCTCAGGTTGTTCCTCCACATGATTATTTGTTTCCTTCTCTGTGCAAAATGGTTTTCATTTCATGCAGACCATTTTGTCAACTAGATATTATTTATTGAGCCATTAGACTCCTTTTTAGAAAGTCCTCCTATAGCTTTGTTCTCCTCTAAAATGTTATTGCTTCTCTTTTTCAGATGGACACAGATTTTAAGGATAGAACCAGCCCATCACACCTCAAAAGGGCCCCAGCTGAAACTACGAGTATTTGGGGAAATGAGCAAGATTGCTGCTTTCTTGGTGAACCTGGTACCAGCACAAGGGTGAAGGAGATATACACAGAGAATACTCAACTCCTACCAAACCATATATCCAGAGACACAGAGGCTCCCAAGACCTAATCACTGAAGTACACCTAAAATGAACCCAACATGGCTCAGGGAAATTTGCAGAAGAGGGGGCGGAAAAAATTTCAGAGCCACACGTTGGATCATTATGGACAGAGACATTACCTCTTACCCATAACTGATGGATAACCCCACAATGCATGACCCATAATCCCTAACAAGGAGTGTCCCTGCAGAGGGGAGAGGACAGGGAGGAGGCTAACATTAATACCAACATGGCTGTATACACTGTGTATATCAATAATAATTGTTTTTTTAAGTCAGAGCTTCTGATCTTACATTTAGGCATTAAGGAATTTAATCCATTTGTAGTGATTTTTGTGCAAGTTGAGAGACATGTAACTACTTTCATTCTTATATCTATGAACAGGCAGTACTCTTACAGCCATGGATTAAAGTCGCTGTCTTTTTTCCAATGTAATTTTTTTAACTGTCTTTAGTTTTGTTATTTATTTGCAAGAGGAGAAAGAAGAAGAGAGGAGAGGAAAGAAGGGGAGAGAAGAGAGAATGGGCATACCAGGGCTTCTTGCCACTGTAAAAATATTCTAGATATATGCTTTAATTTGTACTTCTAGCTTTACATGAGTACTGGAGAATTGAACCAGGCTATAATGTTTTGCAAGCAAGCATATTTAACCACTAAACCATTTCTCCAGGTTTTGGCACCTTTAACAAAAATAAGATGGTTGTAACTGGTTGGGTTTAATTCCAGGTCCTATATTACAATGATGTACATATTTAGATTTGCACCACTATCATGCTGTTTGGTTCTGCTGTATAATTTGAACTTAGGTATTGTGGTTTCTTTAAAGGTACCATTTTTTTTTCCTCAGGATTTTTTTTGCCTATTAGGGTCTTTGTCATTCACTCTCATTCTCAGGGTGTCCTCAAACTCATGGCAGTCTTCCTACCTCTGCATCCAGAGTGCTGGAATTAAAGATATGTGCAACCCCATCTGGCAATTTTTTTTATTTTTCTATTTCTTAAAATAATGTCATTGGCAACTTGGAGGGTATTTCTTTTCTTTTGCTGGTTGTTTTGGTAATACAGCCATTTTGAGTATATTAACTCTACTGCTCTATGTGCACAGGAGGCCCTCCTATCTTCTAGTCTTCTGCAATTTCCTTTTTTGTTTATTAAAATTTATTGTAGACATTTTATACTTCCTTGGTTAGGTTTATTCCAACGTATTTTAATTTTTTGAATCTATTATAAATAAGATAGTTTGCTTGATTTCCTTCTTAACATACCTTTAATTGGAATATAGAAAAGCTGCAAGTTTATGCATTGATTTTATATCCTGCTATTTACTGAAAGTGTTTATCAGTTCTAAGAGATTTCTGGGAGAATATTCTTTTTTTTGTAGGGCATTTACACTTATTTTATACATTCAGATATGTTTGAAAGACTTCTTAAGGCTACAAAACAGAACATAGAAAAATAAACAGGAATATATTCAACACTTACATAAAGTGATATGATGAAGAATATAAGGTACTATTTCCTCTCCACACTTCAAAAGATATGTATAGATATGAATACATTCATTTTTTACAAGTAACATCACAAATTATCACATCTTCACATGCTTAAAAGTATTATTTGAACTCAGTGTAAGGCTAGTATCATTTTTCATACATAAATTTTTCTAGCTCTTAACAATGCAATGTTTAATCTGTTCAAGTAAATTCAACCCTGAATCTTTATAGTTCCTTATATATAGGATCATATCATCTGCAAATAGAGATGATTTGACTCCTTTCTTACACTTTTTATTTTTGTTCTTTCCTTCTCTTATCTTATTGCTCTAGCTAGGACTTCAAGCCTTATGTTGAATAAGAATGAAGAAAGTAACATTCTTCTCTCATTTCTGACTTTAGTAGAAAGACATCCAGTTTTATATATATATATATGGTATGACACATATTTATATAGGTGCATGATGTTAAAATAAAAAAAGGACTATTTAGGAAAAAGGGAGCAGGAAGAAGGAGAGTGAGTCAGGAGAGGAAAATGGGAATGATACGGTCACTAATGGAAATGATACGGTCAAAGAACATTGACTACTTGAATGAAAATGTCATTATGAATCCTATCGCTCTATCCAATGAGTATACACTGATAAAAAGCTTTAAAGTTTGTTACAATATAATTGCTTATGACTCCTAACCATAGAAATAGACATGTATTGGCATGTCTGACATTTGTTTTAATGCCTTTTGTTAATTTTCACAAGGTGTGTGATGCTCTCATCATCATCCTTTCTCAGCTTGTGTTTAAGGTTTCATGTAGCAATTAATTTAGTTAATGTGTGGGAAAGTGGCCTATTAGATTTCAATCTGTTTCATTTTAAAATAATTTTCATTTTATTTGAGTTTATTTGAGTTCTCATTATAATTGGTAGAGTAACTGCAGGCACCTAGAGAAACAGTGATTATGAACTGTACATATCTATCTGTAAAATCACTAGGCACTTTTCAATTGTCTTGCTTGTTCCCAAACAACTGAATCACATAGTTGGTTGGGGCTGAGTCTCTGTACTTCTGAAAGATTTCCAATATCCATTCTTGATGGGAAAATATGTAAATGTATCTATCATATATTTTAGAAAAAAAATATGAAAAATATTCAAAATCAAAACTGATTTTTAAATATTTTATTTTTAAAAAAAATCCATGCAGCAGCTTTCTATATTCTTTCTACAAGTCTGTCAAGTCATATTTGTATGTATTTTTTTCAAATTTAATTTATTAGTTTTCTTTTCAGTAAATACAGGCAGTTTGGTACCATTATTTAGGCTCATCTGTGATCTACCCCCTCCCATTAGACCCTCCTTGTTAATGAAAATGGGTCGTGCATTGTGGAGTTAGCCCCCAGTTATTGGTATGATAAATGTCTCTGCATATCATGACCCAACATGTGACTCTGACATTCTTTCCGCCCACTCTTCCGCAAAATTTCCCTGAGCCATGTTGGGTTCATTTTTGGTCTGCTTCAGTGCTGAGGTGTTGGTGGCCTCTGAGGCTCTGGCTCTCTGATTTGGTAGGAGTTGATTTTTCTCTGCGTTGATCTCCTTCCCCTTTGTGCTGGTATCCGGTTCACAGGAAAACATCACCCTTGCTTATTTCGCCAGTTGTCCTTAGTTTCAGTTGGGCCCCTTTTGAGGTATGTTGGGGCAGCTCTCTTCTTAGGATCTGCATCTATCTGGAAAAGAGAAGCAGATTCTCCAACAGAGAGTAAGTTAGCACCTGGAAAATTGAGATAACACTTTTTTGATAGACAGTATGGTAGGTTTAGGCCCTCTTATACCCCGTGATTGATGGTAGCTTGATATTGGAGAGTGGGCTTGTGTTTGGGTATGGTTCTGACTTGTTTCCCAGCTCCAGCTATGGGTCTAGTACCACTGAGTGGATCAGTTAGCCAAATCAAGAGCAATTGATTCTTCACCATGGCTGTGTACCACTATTGCACTTGTGTGGGCATCACATCCAGTTATTTGTTGCTAATTAGGTTAAACAATGTGTTGCTTGGACAGATCTTGGTCATTTCCCCCAGTCGCCTATGTAGCGCCTTCTGGCACTAGACACGCTGACTGTCTGGGGACTGACTCTCTCCTGCCTTCTAGCCATGTCATTCCATTTTACGCGTCAGCTGCATATGGAGTCTTCAGCAATAGAGTCTTACCACTGGCCTTTGGTGGGTCATCAAGTACTCTGAGAGAAGTCTGTCATTGTTTTGGGAAAGCTTGTAGGTTTCTCTGATCAAAAGCTCATTGTGGATGGTAGGCCCAAGCTGGAAGTGGGGGTTACAGGTCAGTGTCCACTAAGACATTGAGGAAAAAGATAACTAATATACAAGAGTTAGAGAGGAGAGAGAGAGAGGGGAGAGGGGGAGAGGGAGGGAGGGAAGATGTAGGAGATTTAGATCAGTTTTGCTCCTACCCTCTCCAGTGTCTTGTGGTTCAGGTGTTTCCTGTAAAGGTCTAGTGAAGGTTCAGCCATGTTGTCTGTCTTTTAGGAAGTAGAATTTTATGGTACCATTGCCATTTGGGTCCGGATTACTGTTTTCCACCCTTTGATTCCCTCCCCACTGTCCCATCCATCTTATTGTCTAGTCCATGAGGTGCTTGCTGTGTATGTCAGGCAGCTTGGGCAGATTCAGGTTAGATGTTGCAGATGAGTGAGACTATGTGTCGATTTTTTTTCTGTGATTGGGTAAGTTCGCTGAGAATGATCTGTTCCAGGTTCAACCATTTTTCCTCAAATTTCTTTATGTCGTTTTTTCTCCACACATTTCACCATGCACAACACTCAAATCCAAATGGATCAAAGACCTCAACATAAGACCAGAAACTCGAAAACTACTGGAAGAAAATTTAGGAAGTACTTTCCATGATGTAGGAATGGAAAAAGACTTCCTGAACAAAACCCCAGTGGCTCAAGTTGTTAAACAGTCACTCAACCAATGGGATCATATGAAGCTGAAGAGTTTCTTTACAGACAAGTATATAATAAGCAAAGCCAATAGAATACCCACAGAATGGGGGAAAATATTTGTGGGTTATCCAACTGATAGAGGCCTTATCTGTAGAATTTACAAAGAACTCAAAAGTCTAAACAATAAGAAGACAAATACCCCACTCACAAAATGGGGCACAGAGTTAAACAGACAATTCACAGAGGAAGAGATACAAATGGCAAACATACACCTAAGAAAATGTTCATCATCCTTAATCATCAGAGAAATGCAAACTAAAACAACTATGAGATTCCACCTTACCCCAATAAGGATAGCCAACATCAAAAGGTCAAATGAAAATAAATGCTGGCGAGGATGTGGAGAGGCAGGGACACTCATTCACTGTTGGTGGGAATGCAGGATGGTACAACCACTTTGGAAAGCAATATGGATACTCCTGAAAAAGCTGGCTATAGAAATACCAACAGACCCAGTTATACCCTTACTGGGCATCTACCCTAAAACCTTCAAACCAAAAGCCAGAGAGATTTGCTCAACCATGTTTGTAGCAGCTCAATTCGTAATAGCTAAAAGCTGGAATCAACCCAGATGTCCATCATTAGAAGAGTGGATAACAAAGATGTGGTATATCTACACAATGGGATTCTATATTTTTATGTATTTATGGAGATCATCTTCCTACCTTTTTCTTTTGTACAGACCTATTAACTTCTTCACTACAAACTATTTTCACTCTTGTAAAAGTTAAAAGTAAATTAAATATATAGACCTGAGACCTGAACATATATCCAATAACAGATTACAATAAACTGCCACTCACTTCTGGCCATGATGGCAATGGACTAACTGTGCCAAACATCCCTGGGAAAGAAAGGAAAGTCATAAAGGGTTCACTGGGTCTTTTAGGGGAGAGCAGTCTCTAATAGATTGTCAATGGGAGGGCACAGAGGGGATAAAAAGGGAATCACTGACTCCCTCCCTCATGGGTAAACCACCAACCAGTTCCCCAATTCTTGCAAGTAGCCACCATACATAATTCCAGCTTCAGGATACTCCTGCAATTACTGTAGGAACAGGGACCCAGGCCAACATAGTTCCACTTGCCTCACTGCACAGGGGTGATTGCCCTGCTACCCCCACCCACACATGACCTTGGGCAGGCTCCGCCCACTGGCCCACTGGAGCTAAGGCTCCATTGGTCTACCTGCCTGCCCAATGTGTACAACCACACCCTCCCCATGTGCAAGCTTAGCCTGTTCTGCCCATTTGCACACTTACTGCTCTGGCTGCCATGCTCACCAGCATTTGTTTACATTTGACTTTTTGATGTGGGCTATCCCACAAGAGCTCAGCCTCACTTTGCCTGTACTTCCGCACCAGCTCAAGTACAATCCCCTGCCTGTCTGCCAAGCCCGCCAGTCCTGTTGCACACAAGTTCAAACTGCTTCTGTGTCCCAGTGTTCCACCACATGAGTATAGGCTGCTCCAGTGCTTGGTACATCAGCATCCCTCTGAGCACAAGCTCAGGCAGCTTTAGTGCATCTCCCCATGAAAAATCAAATGCAAGTAAATCCAGTAAGATCACTGAGTCATACAATGAACATCTCTAATCAAAACATAGAAGAAACATTGGGATCAGAACATCAAAATGAAGCTATGACCAATGCAACCCTGACCAAGCTACTGGTAGAACTTTCAGAAAAGCAAAAAATGACTGATAATTGTGTGAATGCTACCATCACTAGACTAGATAAGAAATAGATAAGAAAATGGAAGGAGTTCAAAGACAATTAAGAGATATGAAGGAGAATGAAAAAAAATAAAGGACCTCAAAAGTCAGCTGGTGATACTAAATGAAGACATAAAGAAATGCAAGGATGAATTCCAAGAAGCATTAAGAAAATCATAAAATGATGTGAAAAGGGAGCTTGACAGAGGGATGAAAACTATACATAAAAAACTAGTAGAAAAGGTAAACCTAATTGAACAAGTCCAAAACCCTCTACAAGCCCTCAAGAATAGAGTCAGCCATGTGGAGGATAGAAACTCTGATCTGGAAGACAAAATGGAAGAAACAGTTGGAGAGTTCAAAAGTTTCAATAAGTTCAAAAACTTCTGTGAACAGAACATGAGGGAATTGTGGGATACCCTTAAACATCCTAATATCAGGATCACTGGAATACCAGAAGGAGAAGAAATTCAGACCACAAACATGGAGAATATATATAACAAAATAATCGAATAAAACTTTCCCACTCTCTCAAAAAGCCCATCAAGACACAAGAAGCTGACAGAACTCCAAACAGATTGGACCAAAGGAGAAATTGTTCAAGACATATTGTCATTAAGACTATAAACATCGACAACAAAGAGAAAACCCTAAAAGCAGCTAGGGGAAAACAGCATACCACTTTTAAAGGTAAGCCCATCAGAATTATTTCAGACTTCTAAATGGAAACCCTGAAAGCCAGAAGGGCCTGGAATTAAACACTGCAAAGTCTAAGAACATATGGCTTCCAACCCTAACTACTTTACCCAGCAAAAATATCCCTGATAATAGATGGTGAAAGAAAAACTTTCCATTAAAAAACTCAGCTTTACAATTATAGGAACACAAAACCAAACCTACAGAGTATTTCAGGAAATTCTCCACACAGAAGAATCAAATAATCATCCTCAAATGCCTACAAAAAGCAGATAACAATAACCAAATTCAGAGAAGGCACAAAAACTTCAAAGTCCATGAAAACACCAAACCACATATACAAACACAAGATGGCAGAGATCAAATCAAACCTCACAGTCTTTAGCCTAAATATTAATGGCCTTAATTTACCCAGCAAGAGACACAGGATGAATCAGAAAATTAGACCCCTCAATCTGCTGTCTTCACAAAACCCATCTAAAGACAGACACTTCCTAAGGGTGAAATGGTGGAAAACAATATTCCAAGCAGATGGGAAGGAGAAAAAGCAGGCATAGCTATATTAGTATTGGATAAAATAGACTTCAAACCAAAAATAATCAAAAAGGACAAAGAAGGCCATTTCCTACTTATCAAGAGAACAATCCATCAAGAGGATATTACAAGTATAAATATGTATACACCAAACACAGGGACACCACAGTTCATAAAGCAAAACGTACTTGACAATAAAACCGAAATAACCACCCACACCATCGTAGATGAGGACTTCAATACAGCATTATCATTAATAGATCATCCAAACAGAAACACAACAGGGAAGTAAGAGAGCTCAACAAAAATATAGATCAATCAGACCTAATGGACATCTACAGAGCATTCCATCCCAAATCCACAGACTATGCATTCTTCTCAGGATCCCATGGAACATCCTCTAAAATAGATCATATACTGGATCACAAAGCCTGCCTCCATATATTTAGGAAGATTGACATAGTTCCCAGAATGATATCAGATCACAATACTAGATAGCTGGAAATTAACAACAAAAGACCCACCAAGAATCCCATTGGCTCTCAGAAGCTGAACACCACACTTTTAAACAATAAGTGGATAGTGGACAAAATAAAAAATGAAATTGCAAAACTTCTAGAAATAAATGACAATGAGAACACATCCTCTGAAAACTAATGGGACACAATGAAGATGGTTCTCAAGGGAAAATTCATACCATTAAATGCCTTCATAACAAAGACAGAGAGATCCCTTATCAATAACCTAACCATCAACCTAAAGGCACTGGAAAAGCAAGAAAAATCCAACCCAAAATGCTTCGGAAGAAAAGAATCAGAGCAGAAATTAATGAATTGGAAACTAAGAAAACAATTAAGAATATTGACAAAACAAAGAGCTGTTTCTTTGAAAAAATAGACAAGATTGACAAACCCCTGACTAATTTGATCAAGCAAAAAAAAAAAAAAAAAACAAGATAGATGCTTTAAATTAACAAAATTCAAAATGAAAAAGGAGAGATAACAATGGACATAAGTGAAATTGGGAGAATCATCAGGATTTATTCCTAAAACCTCTACAACACAAAACTGGATAATATGGAGGAAATGGATAAATTCATGGACACATACCATCTATCAAAGCTAACCTCAGAGCAGATTAATCTTCTAAACAAACCTAACCTGTCACATTCATTGAGATTGAAAAAATGAAAATAAAAAACAACAACAACAAAAAACAAGCAAAAAAAAAAAAAAAAAAACCTACCCCAAAAGAGTCCAGGACCAGAAGGCATCTTAGCTGAATTATATTAAACCTTTATGGCAGAACTCAAACCAATCTTTATCAAATTCTGCCCCCAAATTGAAGAGCAGTGAAAGCTCCCCAACTCCTTCTATGAAGCTAGTATGACCCTAATTCCAAAACCAGGCAGAGATGCCACAAGTAAAGAAAACTATAGGCCTATTACCCTGATGAACTTCGATGCAAAGATCCTGAACAACATCCTCGCAAACCAAATCCCAACAACACATCAAAATCGTTACCCACCTTGATCAAGTGGGATTCATCCTACAAACACAGGTGGTTCAACATTCAGAAATCTGTCAATGTAATACACCACATAAATAAGGTTAAACACAAAAACCACCTGACCATTTTGATAGATGCAGAAAAGGTCTTTGACAAAATATAATATCACTTCATGATAAAACATTGGAGAGAAGTGGCATGGTGGGTTCATATCTTAACATAATTAATACAATATACAAAGCTCCTAAGGCCCAAATAATACTTAATGGAGAGAGATTGGAGGAATTCCCATTGAGATCAGGAAGAAGACATGGTTGTCCATTTTTACCTCTATTGTTCAATATAGTACTGGAAGTCGTAGCTGAAGCAATAAGACAGGAGAAGGAAATAAAAGGGATACAATTTGGAAAGGAAGGATTTAAATTAGCTCTTTTCACTGATGACATGACTGTATACATAAGAGACCCAAGAGACTCCATCCCAAAACTCTTGAAGGTGATTAACTCCTATAGCAAGTAGCACGATACAACATCAATGCACAAAAATAAGTAGCCTTTCTATATGCAAATGACAAAGATACAGAGAAATATGGGCCATGTTCCCATTTTCAATAGCAACAACAACAACAAAATACCTTGGAATAACATTGACCAAGGAAGTGAAATATCTATACAATGAAAACATAAAAACACTCAAAAGAGAAATTGAGGAGGACTTCAGGAAATTCAGGAAATGGAAAGACCTCCCATGCTCCTCTATGGGCAGAATTGACATTGTGAAGATGGCAATCCTACCAAAGGCAATATACAGATTGAATGAAATTCCAATTAAAATCCCAACATTGTTCTTAACAGAGATAGAAAAAAATGATATCAAATTTCTCATGGAAATGCAGAAGGCCTCAGGCATCCCAGCATCTCCTCAGCAAAAGAAATACTTCTGGATGCATCACCATAATCTAAAGCTATATTACAAAGTCATAGTAGTAAAAACAGCATGCTACTGGCATAAAAACAGGAGTATAGGCTAATGGAATAGAATTGAGGACCCAGACTTTGGGTCAAGCAACTATAGCCACTTGATATTTGACAAAGGCCCTAATAATATAGGCTGGAAAAAAAAGATAACATCTTCAACAAATGGTGCTGGAGAAACTGGATAACCATATGCAGGAAATTGAAACTTGTTCCACACATCTCACCATGCACAACATTCAAGTACAAAATTAAAGACCTCAATATAAGACCAGAAACTTGGCTACTACTGGAAGAAAATATAGGAGGAACGTTCCATGATATAGGAATGGAGAATGATTTCCTGAAAACAAAAAAAACACAAAAAAAAACAGTAGAACACAATCTTAAACAGTCATGAAACTGAAGAGTTTCTTTACAGACAAGCATACAATAAGCAAAGGCAACAGATTACCCACAGAATGGGAGAAAATATTTGCTGAATATCCACCTGACAGAGGCCTATTTCTAGAATCTACAAAGAACTAAAAACTTAAACAATAAAAAGTCAAACAACCCACTCACAAAATGGGGCAAAGTGCTGGACAGGCAGTTCACAGAGAAAGAAATACAAATGGCAAACACACAGTTAATAAAATGTTCATTATCCCTCATCATCAGAGACATGCAAATTAAAACAACTATGTTATTCTACCTTAACCAAGTATGGATAACAAACATCAAAAAATCAAATGAAAATAAGTGCTGGCAAGAATTTGGAGAACTAGGAACCCTCATCCACTGTTGGTGGGAATGTAAGATGGTACAACCACTTTGGAAAGCAATATGGAGACTCTTTAAAAAAACTGACTATTGAGTTACCAACTGTGGTGGTTTGATTCAGGTGTCCCCCATAAACTTAGGTGTTCTGAATGCTAGGTTCCCAGCTGATGGAGATTTGGGAATTAATGCCTCCTGGAGGGAGTGTATTGTTGGGGGCGGGCTTATGGGTATTAAAGCCAGTTTCCCCTTGCCAGTGTTTGGCACACCCTCCTGTTGCTGTGGTCCATCTTCTGTTGGCCAGGGGGTGATGTCCACCCTCTGCTCATGCCATCGTTTTCCCCTGCCATCGTGCAGCTTCCCCTCGAGCCTGTAAGCCAAATAAACCTCTTTTTCCCAGAAGCTACTCTTGGTTGGGTGATTTCTACCAGCAATGCGAACCGGACTGCAACAGTAAAGTGGTACCGAGGAGTGGGGTTGCTGCTAGACACCTGACTGTGTGGCTTCGGCCTTTTGAAGCTGATTTTCAAGAGGAATGTGGAAGGAGTTGAAACCTTGGCCTAAGAGATGCCTTGCAGTGCTGTAAGTACAGCTTGATGGTCTATCCTGGTCAGAGCTGAAAGACCTGAAGGCAGTAAGAACTATGGACTGTGAGGTTTGGCTTATGAGGGTGAGAAAGAGCTGTGCCTGGACTGGGCTAGCAGCTTGTGTGAGAAGCTTGCTCTTGTGCCCATGTCCTGAGAAGTTGTGCAGGGTTGCTTAGCGTAGAAATGAACTGGTGTGTGCAGAGGGATATGGCACAGAAAGGAAAATCTTTGGGTGAACTGCTGCCCGTTCAGCTGCAACTGAGAGATTACAACCTTTGAGACTGGGCTAGCTGACCTGCGCTAGGGCAACAAGAAGAATGTCAACTCTTTTGAAGGTGTCTGAGTGCTCAAGGAGTGTCCTGTTCTTCAAAGTCTGCTTTATTCCCCCCTGGATTAACAAATTGGCACCCTACCTGGTATCGTGGAGTATAAGAAATGCTGGAAAGAGGGTCATTGAGTTTGCAACACGGTCTTGTGTTTTGGAAATGGCCATGGGCAGTGTGAAGCGGGTTTGCTGGTTGCCTGCATAGAGACCCCATGGGGCCATGAAGATGAACCGTGGCTTGCAGTGGAGACCCAGTGGAGATGCCGGGACCATGAGATGGCTGCTGAGGAGCTGCCGGACCCGATGAAGTTTCCCAGGACTGTGAGTAGCCTAGCTGGAGGGGCGGAATTGGAATGCCAGAGACTTGTTGCTGGTTAGCATTATCGGACTTGAAGATTTGTCACTGGTTTGAGTTGCTGGACTTGAAGCTACAGAGTTTGATGTTTGCCCTGGTTGTTTTAAATCTTGTATTGGTTGAATGTTTCTTTGCTATGCCCAGTGCCATCTATTGCAGTGTGAATATTTATTCTGTGCCATTCTGGGTTTTTTGAGGTTATATTTTGGTATTATGGCTCAGTTAAAAGATCTTGAACTATGGGGATGTATGAACATCATTGAGATTGATTAAAAACTATGGGGACTTTTAAAGTCAGACTGAATGCATTACATTTTACATCATGTATGATTATCAGTTTATGGGGGCCAGGGGCGGAATGTGGTGGTTTGATTCAGGTGTCCCCCATAAACTTAGGTGTTCTGAATGCTAGGTTCCCAGCTGATGGAGATTTGGGAATTAATGCCTCCTGGAGGGAGTGTATTCTTGGGGGCGGGCTTATGGGTATTAAAGCCAGTTTCCCCTTGCCAGTGTTTGGCACACCCTCCTGTTGCTGTGGTCCATCTTCTGTTGGCCAGGGGGTGATGTCCACCCTCTGCTCATGCCATCGTTTTCCCCTGCCATCGTGGAGCTTCCCCTCGAGCCTGTAAGCCAAATAAACCTCTTTTTCCCAGAAGCTACTCTTGGTTGGGTGATTTCTACCAGCAATGCGAACCGGACTGCAACACCAACAAACCGAATTATTCCCTTACTGGGCATGTACCCTAAAACCTTTAAAACTCAGTCCACAGAGATTTTCTCAACCATGTTTATAGTGGCTCAATTTGTAATAGCTAAGACCTGGAATCAACCCAGATGTCCATCACTAGAAGAATGGATAACTAAGATGTGGTATATCTACACTATGAAATTATACGCAGCTGTAAGAAAAAAAAATGATGCAATGAAATTTGAAGAAAAATGCTTGAACCTGGAACAGATCATTCACAGTAAACTTACCCAATCACAGAAAGATAATTGCTGCATAGTCTCATACATGTACAGCACCTAACCTGAATCTACCCAAGATGCCAACATACCCAGGGAGAATCTCGAGAACTAGACAATAGTTTTCGTGGGGAGGGAAGGGTGGGCAAGGGAGGGGATGGGGGACACAAATATAGATCCAAACAGCAATGGTACCATAAAGCTCTACATCCTAAAAGACAGACCAAATGGTTGAACCTTCACCAGGCCCTTACAGGGAATACCTGAGCCACAAGGCACTGGAGAGTGTGTGATGAAGACTGACCTTAATCTTCTACAGCTTCTCTCTCTCTCTCTCTCTCTCTCTCTCTTTCCCTCTTTTCTCTAACTCTTTTATATTAGTTATCTTTTTCTTTCTTCTCTTAGTGGGAACTTACCTGTAACTCCCAGTACCAGCATGGCTATCATCCACAATGAGCTTTTGATCAGAGAGGCCTACAAATTTTCCTAAAAGAAAGACAGATTTCTGTCAGAGTACTTGATGACCCACCATAGGTTAATGATAAGACCCTACTTCTGAACACACAATATACTGTTGACATGTAAGATGAAATGACATGGCTGGAAGCTGAAAGAGAGTCACTCCCCAGACAGTCAGTGCATCTAGTGCCAGAAGGTGCTACATGGGCCAATGGGGGAAAATGACCAATATCTGTCCAAGCAACTCATGGTCTAATCTACTTAGCAGCAAATAACCTGTTGTGATGCTCACAAAAGTACAATAGTGGTGCCCAGCCATGGTGGGAAACCAACTGCTCTTGATTTGGCTAACTGATCTGCTCAGTGAAACAGGACCCATAGCTGGATCTGGGAAACAAGTCAGAACCAGATCCAAAAATGAGCCCGCTCTCCATTATCAAGCTCCCACCAATTGTGGGCTACAAGAGGGCCTATACCTATTAAATTCTCTATTAAATAAATAAGGGTTATCCCATTTGCCTGGTGCTAACTTTACTCTCTGTTGGAGAATCTGCTTCTCTTTTTCAGGTAGATGCAAATCTAAAGGAGAGAACCACCCACCATACCTCAAAAGGGCCCCTGCTGAAACTAAGAATAATTGGTGAAACAACAAGGGTGCTGTTTTCTTGGTGAACCAGGTACCAGCACAAGGGTTCAATAAATCAACACAGAGAACAATCAACCACCATATCAGATATCCAGAGATACAGAGGTTCCCAACACCTCATCACTGAAGCAGACCGAAAATGAACCTAACATGTTTCAGGAAAATTTTGCGGAAATGGTGGCGGAAAGAATGTTAGTGCCGCATGTTGGGTCATGATACACAGCGACATTTCTCCTACCCATAACTGTTGACTAACTCCACAATGCATGACCCATACACCTCAACAAGGAGGGGCCAGGTGGAGGGGGTAGTACATGGATGAGCCTAACAATGGTACCAACTTGACTATATTCACTGAGTACAAAACTAATTCATAAAAATTAATTAATTAAAAGAAAATAATAAATTGCTACTTAGCTATGTAGTCTATTTGTGGTAGTTGGAATCAGCATTCCCCTGCAAACTCAGGTGTTTTGAAATGTTGGTTCACAACTTATGCCAATTTGGGAGATGTATACTCCATGGTAGTGTGTTGCTGGGAATGGGCTTTGGGTGGTATAGCTCAGCCCTTCCCATAGCTCTGTTCATACTTTTATTGCTATTTGCCACTTGCTATCGCAGGTAGTGATGTTAAGCCTCTGTACTACCATTTTTTCCTGTCACCATGAAACTTCTCATTGTTACCATAAACCAAAATAAATCTTCTCCTCACCTCAGCTGCATTTGGCTGTTTTTTTGTCCTTGCAACAAGAAGGTAGCTGGAACACTCACTAAAAATATTTTATTTATTTGTTTGCATGGAGAGAGAGAGAGAGAGAGAGGAATGAATATACATGTCAGGGCTTCTAATCATTGAAAACAAATTCCAGATGCAGGCACCATTTTGTGCATCTGTCTCTATGTGGGTGCTGGGGAATCAAACCGTGGTCATTTGGCTTTGTAGGCAAGTGCCTTAAACACTAAGCCATATCTCCAGCCTCCAACTCTATTTTTTTAATGAAAGAAAAGAAAATTGATAACTAATTACACAAATCATTATGTTATTGTGTTGAGAGATACAGAGCTTTCAGATCAAGACAAGTGGGTAGTTTAATGATGGCACAGAGATTATAGTAATTAAAAGAGGATTCCAAGTTTCCCACCATCCCCCTGTTAGTCTGGTTCTTTACAAAGATGTCACAGACACTTAACTTCTTATCAAAATGACATTAGCTGTCTAATGAGGCAGGACAATGTCGAGAAAGATCTGTGAGCCAGAAATAATCTCAGGAATATCTGTAAGGTCTTGCCAGGAAATCAATTTTAGGAGGGAATATTTTAAAAATGGGCAAAGATCACTAAAATAGGTGAACTGCTATAGCACATAATGAAAACATTTCCAAAACCTAGTGCCCCAGTGGTCTTATTCCTTATATATGTGCACAAACAAGTGCAAGGTGTGGTGGACTCAGGTCTGTTCTCCTGTGGCCAGCAAGTAGGAGAGTCAGGCCAGAAACCAGTAGATATATAACTCTCATGTTATTGGCCAACAAAGGAAGTGACACTTCCTTACAGCAAGGGGAAGTAAAGGCACATGATAGGAACATCTACCACAGAAGCTTATACCTGTGCAGCTGAAGGAAAATCTTTGCTAAAAGGTATTTGAGGAAACTGCCAGTTTCAGAAATTTCTGACTCAAATGTCTATTTCAGAAGATAACAAATAATTGATCATCCCATATTATTAACTCAATGTATTAGAACTAAGCAATAGGATACACATCTTTTAAGTGTAAAGGTAAATGTGTTCTATGAAAGGATGAGACTGAACTGCTGAGGTAGAACACTTGTCCAGCATTCAGGAGGCTTTGGATTCGATCTCCAGCAACACTGCCACCACCACTACCACCACCACCACCACCATCATTAACAACAGTAAATCATCATGTACTCAATGTAGGATGCTGTGAGACCCTGGTGTCGGGGAGAGCTTGCTCAACTACCTAGATGTGATCAAAAGGAGAGGGAAGCCAAGGACCAGGAATCCAGTTTGGAGAGTCATATGCAAGGAAGTTCTGATGGCGCCATTGACACTGACTAAGCCATGTGGTAAGCAGCAGCTCAGAGTTCTTTCTATTTTCACTGTCTGGGGACAGCATCTGAGGAAAAACTGAGTCAGGAAGTAGGTATTTCAATTTACTCTGGCTGTAATGGTTGAGGGAAATGAGCAGACTCTAGTAGGATCCTAAGGCCTCTTCATATCTTGAGGAGGCCAGACACTCCCTGCCACTCTGGCTGAGACCCTGGTTCCTGATGTCCTAGAGCTGGACTAGCTAAAAAGTGCTGTCCACCCCCTTGGTGGGAGTGGGTAATGGGAGGCTGTAGCTCAGAGACTTTGCCCCACTTTCTCTGTGCTGCTGAGCAAACACCAGCCAGCCTTTTTAAGATTCTTATGTAGACAGACTCTGTACTGTGAGTAATGTTAAGGTGGTCACAATTTCCATATGTATATAGCAACATGGAGGGAAATTTGTAAGTGTGACTTTCTCACATTCTTTGTAGTGAAGCATATTAGAGCTGTATATATGCACCTAGACAGCTGCAACTACACAAAAAACTATCTTGAGAAGAGCTGAATCTAGATCCAAATATGAGTTATAAGGTGCTGCTTTGTCCTCTGATGTGCAATTAAAATATCATCCTGAACCTCAGGCCTCACAAGGCCCACTTGTCACTTGCCATATGGCCTCACATGTCCTTCTTCAATATGTCATAAAAGGTTTATAGTTAATGCCAGCTTGTTATACAAACACATTCTGATCTACATGCCCAGAACCTAGAGCTAAGTATGGAAAATAATAATAAAATAATAAATTAATATTATTTAAATAATAAAAATAAAATATTTGGAGCCTACAAGCCACTTCTTGTTTCTTCTGTCATAATCTGATTTATGTTCTACTTTTTTGTATGTTTGTTTTATTCAAAGGTGAAATTGCTTTAATGTTTTCTTAAATACATTTCTATACATTTTTTAAAAATATATTTTTAACTTATTTTTATTTTTATTTAGTTAAGAGAGAGAAAATGGGCAATCTAGAGCCTCCAGCCACTGCAAACGAAGTCCAGATGCATGTGCAACTTTATGCATCTGGCTTTACATGGGTACTGGGGAACTGAACCTGGGTCCTTTGGCTTTGCAGCCAAGTGCCTTAATGGCTAAACCATGTCTTCAGCCCCATTTTCTTACATTCTTTTGTTCTTGAGGTAGAAAGGCAAGTGCCCACCAGCCAGGTAGTTAACTGGTCAATTAATGCACCAACAGATGTTTATTTAATATCCTGCAAAGCATTGTGGTAGATACAGTGGAAACCAAAGAAGTGAATGGTTCATTTAGCTTTCATTATGCATGAAAACATCACAAACACACACACACACACACACACACACACACACACTGCAGGGTATCTATTGGAGATGCATTTGTCATTTAGAAACATGATCAGAGACAAAGGAAATTATAAAACTCAAGTGAAATTTCTTAGCCAAATACTTTTTCAACAATTCTTTGCAAGTCTTTCCCAGGCTTTCACTTTCACTGTGTGACAGAGAGGCTTGCTGGGAAAATGGACCATACAGACAACTGGAATGACTTTCACAGCAGGACCCAGGATTTACGCCTGTCTCTAATAATATATAAAGAAGCTGGACTGAGTTCAAAGATAGGGAACATCAATCCTGGATAACACACATGCTTTTTTTTATGGTGAGAGGAGTCAGGAATGTGTGACATGATATTTAGGGTAAAAACATAAGAGATGGGGCCATTGAAAGATGTGCCTCTTATTACACAATTCCACTCATTTTATCCAGGCTAGTTGCTTAATCCACACTATTAATAAGGCTGTAACCCACTACTCTTAGGGAAGAGTGAAGACTCAAACGTTTTGGGGCATCCCAGTCTGTGAAGTTCTGGTATTTACAAACCACACAGCATGAGTATAATCAGGGTTGTCTGGAGCCAGATATTCTAAGTTGTATGCCTCAAATCAGAAGGCACAGCAGACACTCGGGTTGGAAACAGCAGCCTTCCTCCCTTCTTCCTGTCATCCTACCTACCTCCTCTTTCTACTTGAAGCCTCAGTACCCAGTCACTCTACAGTGATTTGTTAGAAGCCTATGCACTCATTGCTGCTGCACATTCACTGTAGGATAGCATTTTTGGGTGCTAATTTTCAGTCTCAGCCTCCACATTCATTTATCTGGACATGTGTTTGGGTTGTATCACTAATGCTTAGTGCAGTGCTTGCATAATAACAGGCCCCAAATAATGCTTGTTCACTATGAATCAATGCTCAGCAGGTTGTCCAGAGCTCTCAACTATGATGAAGTAAGAGGCATTTCAAGAGCTTTGGCCTCCAGTTCCCATGGAAACAGGGTGCTGCATTTCACTTAATGGGGAACATCTGAAAACAGGCTGGTGGGAGGTGCCCTGGCCTGCAGGACAATGAATGGCTCATTAGTGTCAGCAAAACTTCCTCTGTGTGCAAGTACACACACCATTACACCATTTGCATCTGGCTGTGAATAAATGGGAGACTCCAGCAGATGTTGTAAAGGTTCCAGAGCTAGCTTTCTCTCCCTCTCTCTCCTCTCTCTCTCTCTCTCTCTCTCTCTCACACACACACACACACACACACACACACTCAGTGTGTTTTGTTGATTGAACTTGGATCACAGTATGTGTTAGACATAAAATCCAGGACCCTGTATGGTCTGTGACAGGCCAGAGGGTTAAGTGCTACAGCAAGGCAATCCATATGATGGAAATACTCCCTGGATTCAAGCTAGTTATAAGGGAAGCCACTAAGGGGGTGGAATTTTGAGTACGATGACAGGATGACTAGAGTACAAGAACCCCAATGGACACAATGTCTAGACTGAAGTCCTGACCCCATCATGTAAATGCTGCATTGCCCTCTACCTCTGTGATCCTCCTTGTTAAATGGAGGTAATATAAAGTGTACAATGTGGTTCATAGTAAAGTCGTTGTAAAGCTGGGTGTGGTGGCACACCCCTTTAATCCCAGCACTCTGGAGGCAAAGTTAGGAGGATCACCATGAGTTTAAGGTCACCCTGAGACTACCTGGTAAATTCCAGATCAGCCTGGGCTACAGTGGGATACTACCTTGAAAATCAAACAAACAAACAAACAAAAACATTGTAAACCAAAATCATCCTACTAAGCAATAGAACATGAGTTGATTATTCCAATCCATGTTTGCACTTGGTCCTTTCCTTCCTTCCTTCCTTTATTTTATTTTCAGTCTCTGGTAAACAATGTTTTGTTCTTTTAGAGATCAACTTTTTTTTAGCTTCCTGTAGGACTAAGTTCATGTGGAATATGCTTTATAATATCCAACTTTCCTTCCTTCTTTTTTGAGGCAAGTGCAACAGACTGACCTTTTTTTTTTTTTTTTTTTTTTTTTATTTGAGAGCGACAGACACAGAGAGAAAGACAGATAGAGGGAGAGAGAGAGAATGGGCGCGCCAGGGCTTCCAGCCTCTGGAAACAAACTCCAGACGCGTGCGCCCCCTTGTGCATCTGGCTAATGTGGGACCTGGGGAACCGAGCCTCGAACCGGGGTCCTTAGGCTTCACAGGCAAGCGCTTAACCGCTAAGCCATCTCTCCAGCCCAGACTGACCATTTTTATGAGGGGGTGGGAGATTGGCATGCCAGGGTATGCAGCCACTGCAATAAAATTCTAGGTGCATACACCCCTTTGTGTGCATGTGCGACCTTGCATGCCTGTGTCACTGTGCGTCTGGGTTACATGGGACCTGGAGAGTCCAAGATGAGTCCCTAGGCTTTACAGGTAAGCACCTTCACCACTAAGCTATCTCTCTATCCCCAACTCATTTCTTATAACATCATGCCCTCCAGGTTCATCCATACTGCCACCAATAACAATATTTCCTTCCTTTATGTGGTTGAAAAGAACTTGAATGTTCTCAGTCCATTGATCAGCATATGAGGTGATGGCAATGTTAAATATACTAATTTTAGTATTGTACAGTGTATAGATGTTTCAAAGCATCATATGTATGTATGTAAATATTGTTATGTCAATTAAAATGCATTCTAAAAATGAATTACTAAAATTAAAAAGATTATACTTAAAAATAAACTTCAAAATACATGTTCCCATTATTTTTAATTACTTTCTTATTACTAGAACAAAACACCTAATTAGAAGCAACTTAAGGAGGAAGAGTTTATTTTAGCTATAGCTCAATGGTTACAGTCCACCTTGGTAGAGAAGGTTTGGTGGCAAAATCTCCCGGCAGATGGCTGCATTCAGCCCACAAGGGAGAAGCAGGAAGTGAAGCGTGCTGGTGCTCTGCCAGCTCTCTCTTTTTTCCATAGATCAGAACCCCAGCCCACCAATAGTCAGTCCACAGCCAAGATGGGTCTTCCCATCTCAATGAGCCTAATCTATAAAATTCCTCACCGGCATGTCCAGAGGCTTGTTTTCTAGGAAATTCTGGGTCCTACCAAGTTGACAATCAACCAAAATATTACACATGGTAGTTCCCACATTATAGGCTACTAGTCTTATGTCATTAGTTACAGTGTTAGGCCTGTGTGCTGCTCTATCTCCAGCACTGAATGGGACCAGTACCTGGCACAGAAATATAGCTGGATAAGCACCTATTGATTGCCTGACTGACTGTTAGGCAGTACTTGGCTAAGTATAGGACTCATGACTTGAGTCACTGGATAATGTATTGTTGAGAGAGGATCCTCCCTACTCACAAGTTATTTACAAGAGAGGCTGCACTCCAGGCACCTTATTGAATATTTAGTTGATAACTTTTGCCCCCAAACAGGCTTCTAGCAATCTTCACCATATGATCCCCTGATGTCTGGGAAATTTTCTTCAGGGAAGCTAAAGGTTTTCTTCCCTTTCTTGCTCCTCAGCCAAACTTGCTTTCCACCCAGCTCCTCAGCCTCTCCCTTTCTCTCTTCTGCTGTCTGATCCATGGGGGCTCCAAGCCACTGTCCCTCTGCCTTATGTGACTTATGGGCCCAGTGACAGGCCTAGGGGGCCAAGGTCAGATGAAAAATTGTCCTACAAGTGATCCTGATGCTCCTATGTGGGGCTGGGGACACAAACCTTGAGGGAAAGTTCACAAGAAATGGGGCAGAGTTTGCAACAAGTGGCATTAGGTGGCACCTAGTGTCCATGGATAACCCAAATAGACACTGCTTTCCTCAGGCCTGAGTTGAGAGTGCACAGCTGAGGACCCTACACCCCTGATAACCACTGAGGAGTCAACGTTAGAAGGAATATACTATGGTGAGATGACCATG
Source organism: Jaculus jaculus (assembly GCF_020740685.1). NCBI lineage: Eukaryota > Metazoa > Chordata > Mammalia > Rodentia > Dipodidae > Jaculus > Jaculus jaculus. Next base: position 83,448,454 of record NC_059104.1, read on the forward strand.
ATTACTATAGCTCAGTTTCTTTCCAGGACTGTGATTATCTAAGCCATGTGCATGATACAACAAGATTCTTGAAGAGTTTGATATTGAAAATGATGAAATTTTAGCTAATCGCTTCAAGCCACTTGTTCAGTTTTATGGAGAGAAATTGTGACTGTTAGATGTAAACAATACATTTTGTTTTATCAATATTCAAGAGCTTAGCTTACAAGCAAGATTCTGTATATATATATATATATATATACACACACAGAATACATACATATATAATATGTATATATATATATATATATATATACACATATATACATATATATACATATATATGTATTCTGCATATATATATGTGTGTGTGTGTATTCTGCATATATATATATATATACATATATATATATATATATATATATATATATATATATATATTCTTCTTTTAAGAACTTAAGAGTGACCTAGCCATTTCCTCAGCCCCACCATCATATTTTAAATTCCATCTGTAAGACAAGGATCCTAAACTAACATCCCCCATGCTGCCCCTTCCCAAATCAGGACATAGCATTCTCATATATTCAGTTGTTTGAAAAAAATGCCAAGGAATTCCTACCAGTTTTCTCTCCTTCTCTGCTTTCAGTCTTACACTAAATGTTACTGACTTGCCTTTCAATATATACATATATACATATATATGGATATATATATATATATATCCATATATATATACATATATATGGATATATATATATATATATATATATATATATATATATCCATATATATGTATGTGTGTGTATTCTGCATATATATATATATATACATACATACATATATATATATATATATATATATATATATATATATATATATATATATATAAATTCTTCTTTTAAGAACTTAAGAGTGACCTACTTTGAAACTTGTGGCAGAGATAGAATCATCTAGAAAAAAATTTGAAACTGCCAATGCCAGGCCCTGCCCCATGAGATAATAGAGACATTGATTTCTAGGTTTTAGAAGCACCTCATGACATTCTTATGGGTAGCGAGGTTTGAGTCAATGGTCGGTTAAGGAAAAATAAACAAACACATGGCATATTTAGAGAATTTTTTTTCTCTAAATGTTTGAAAGGGTTTTCAGTTCACTTTAGTCCTAATAACAATATTCACATTAAATCATCCTAGTGAAATGTGCAAAGAGCCTACAAACACACTGAGCATTTCACAGTTGTGTTCAGAGGCATCTTCAAAATCCATATTTAACCCGTTTCTTCATTTACAAAGCTTGTTCTTCTTATTAGTAAAAGTCTTAGCCTTTTCTGTTCTTTCCTTTCCTTTGGACTACAGAGAAAGAAAGAAAGAGAAAGAGAGAAGAAGGAAGGGAGGATGAAGAAAGAGAGAAAGAAAAGATAGGAGGGAAGGAGGCCGAGAAAGGAACAGTGGAAAGAAAAACAAAAAGAGACGACTTTGGTCAAATAGCACATTCAGGTGTTTTCTCTGGAAGAGCATTTTCCATGTAAGTGAAAACAAAGTAAGCAGGAAAGAGAAATGGAGACTATTAAGTGAACTTTCTAATATCCTCCACGATGCTAACTTGTTCCCCAAACCCAAACCCAGGCTCACCTATCTCCTGTTGTGCCCACACTAATGTCGACCAAGCCTTGCACACAACCTCCTCATGGTATCACCTATCCTTGCTTCTTCAACCTTGTTCCCAAGCGCCAATCAGCTTTATATCTATAAAGCATTTAACCACCTGCACCTCCAGCAGCACCCTGACTTCTGACCCAAAAAATCAATCCCCTTTACCCATGTCAGCAAACTAATCTTCCTGGTACATGTCAGCAATTATTTAAGCCACTGATAGGAGAAGCAGGTGCCCATCTCACCCTTCCTAGCACATGCCTAGCTCTCTATTTATGGAGCACAATAATGCCACGATAGCCTAATTAATTGATAATGTTTTTCTCTATTTTGTACCATTTGTGCAATTAGTTACCCAAAAGGAAACACAGCTCAGCTTGTATGCTGCATCTGCTGCTAGTCAGGGATGTACAATTTCATGCCCTGTTCTCCAGATGACTTGGTTAATAGTCAAAGGAACCTAGAGACTTGGCCAGGACTGCAACTGAAACTGGGGAAGCTCAGGTATAATTAGACCTGGGATAAATATATGATATGGGGAGAAACATAGCAAAATTTCAAAATAGAAGCCAAATGTGCAATACTGAGAAGAAAAAGAGCTGAAATGCATGTGGAGGTTGTTTTCACTCGTACACTACTAGTTCATTCCCATAGCAAGTAGTCATTGAGCATTTAATAAGTACCAGTTTCCCTTTGACAGGTAGACCCAAAAAGGTTTTATGCTTTTACACACATTAACTAAGACACTTAGATGAACATTCGACTATAGAGGTGGCATGTGCTGTGAGAATTACTGTGTTCTAAATCAGAGAAGGCTTTTTTGAGGAAGGAATGCTGAGTCAAGGATGAAAGAATGGGAAAAGAGAGCACCAAAGGAGCAAAAGTACTTCACACAGAATGAGCAACAGATTCACGGTTTTGGTTAATTCCAGAAATCTAGAGGCTAGTGAGTTACTACAGCACACACAGAGGTAGGATGATAGTGAAAAACAAATTTGGGGGCTGGAGAGATAGCTTAACAGTTAAGATACTTACCTATGAAGGCTAAGGACCTAGATTGAATCCCCAGTACCCACATGGTGGCCCACACATCTAAAGTTTTTTTTGCAGTGGTTATAGGTCCTGGCACACCCTTTCTCTCTCTATGTGCCCACCCCTCTCTGTGTCAAATAAATAAATAAAAGTAAAATATTTTAAAAATGTATCTGAGAACTTCATATAAGAGGTAGGCTTCCAAGTTTATTTTAGGAATTTTAATTAATGAATATTCAAGAAACATAATGAATACTCAAGAAAAGCACCAAGACAAGCCTTTTAATTACAGGAGGTACCATCAATAAAACTTAGACATTTCTTTAAACTGATCCACAGAGAAGAGGTACAGAATTGGTGGTACACTGAGGGGAAGCAAAAAGGACTCTGCATCCAGGTGAATACTGGCTCTTTCCAGCTTGGATGTAGATATAGGTGGTGGAAATGAAATAGGTGGTTTAGAGAGATTTTGAAAGGCAAGTCAGTAACATTTAGTGTAAGACTGAAAGCAGAGAAGGAGAGAAAACTGGTAGGAATTCCTTGGCATTTTTTTCAAACAACTGAATATATGAGAATGCTATGTCCTGATTTGGGAAGGGGCAGCATGGGGGATATTAGTTTAGGATCCTTGTCTTACAGATGGAATTTAAAATATGATGGTGGGGCTGAGGAAATGGCTAATTACCCAGGTTTGATTCCCCAGGAACTACTTGAGTCAGATGCACGAGGAGCACATGCTCCTGGAGTTAGTTTGCACTGGTTAGAGGCCTCTTTCAATCTCTTTCTATCTCTCAAGTTAATTAATTAATTAAATTTTTAAAAGCATGATGGTGGAAAAATCATTTTCAGAGAAAGTATCCACTAAGAGGAGAAGGAGAGGTCGATAGACTGAGACTTGGAGAGTTCTGACTTTAGATATCAAACCAGGATGCAGTAACGAGAAGTGTGTCTGGGGAATGTGCCATCCCAGCAGGCTGAAAAAGGGACAGGCTTTGCTGGACAGAGTTAAATTATCACTTACCAGTGGGATGGGATGTTTATTAGGAATAGAATCATTAAGGTCATTAATTACCTACAGAAGAGCAGTTTTGGTGGCTATTGGTGTTTTGCTACTATAACTAAATACCTGAGTTTGATGAGTTATAAAAAATAGAATCTTAATTTCTCAATTCTGGAATCTGGTGATCTGAAATCAAGGTGAATGTGCCATTGCCTTCTGTGTGAACCCTCAAGCTGTGACTCCATGGTGGAAAGAAGGAAAGCAAGCCAACAGAATCCTGCATAGAACTTTTATAAGAAGGGAGAGGCAGAACCAGCATTTTGCAACATCCTGGGGATTTGCAAGGGCAGCTAGGGAGCACCTGCTCTGTTCCCACTTATGCCCTGTGCTGTCCTCATGTCTCACACTGCAGAGGAAAGACCAGTAGATCAAAAGGGAATACACTTCAAAACTCTAGTACATTCAAGGAAAAGTGAGCAAAGCTTTTGTTGGCTGCAGAGAACCTCCCAGGAAAACCCAAAAAAATAAAAAAGAAAGAAAGAAAGAAAGAAAGAAAGAAAGAAAGAAAGAAAGAAAGAAAGAAAGAAAGAAAGTGGTTGTACCATCCTGCATTCCCACCAACAGTGAATGAGTGTCCCTGCTTCTCCACATCCTCGCCAGCATTTATTTTCATTTGACCTTTTGATGTTGGCTATCCTTATTGGGGTAAGGTGGAATCTCATAGTTGTTTTAATTTGCATTTCTCTGATGATTAGGGATGATGAACATTTTCTTAGGTGTGTGTTTGCCATTTGTATCTCTTCCTCTGTGAATTGCAAAGAAAGAAAGAAAGAAAGAAAGGGGACCATATTTATAATATCATCAGTTTCGGGAGGAGAGAATTGTGAGTGCCAAGCTATCCTGGGCTAGATAACAAGACCTTGTTTATAAATAAAAGAAGTCAGAGGTACATAGGCACATGCTAGGCCAGTTACCTACACTAGGCAAAGTGAACTATGAGCTATGTTCAGAACTTTTCTTACTTATTATCACTGTTTCCTAGTCTTGCTTTGAAGTCACTATGCAGCCCACCCAGACTTTACCTGCCTCAGTCTCTATTGGGATTATAGGCCTATGCCACTAGACATGGCACCATCAGAGTTTTAATATAGTGAAGATTGTTCAGAAGTGAAATGAGTAGTCTCAGAAGGGGGTACATCTCTTTGTTGAGACACGGGGAAGGATTTGGTAGATGTGTTGGTGTGGCCATGCCATATTCATTGGATATTAGAACCGGAGAGTATGGTGACTTTTTCACTCATCAAAGCTGTATAGTTTGGCCAAGATTCTAGAGTCACACAGATTTAGACTCAAATTCATGGATTTGCCTTTTATTAATTTTGTGCAAGTCATGATAATTTTCTAGCCCTCTATTTGTTTATTTGTAAGGTGGGTACCAACGTTTTTTGTAGTTATGAAAACAATGTATAGAAAGCACAGATTGCTGTTACAGGCATGAACGTCCATGGGAAGGACACATTTGTTCTGGGTCTTTTCAAGTTCTGAGACTGTAGATGCCCATGAGCCTCAATAGAAAGTGAGACATGGAGGCTGATACCTTGGGCTTGTGGAAAGGGCAGATTCAATTCAAGAATGTGAAATCTCCCCATGTTGATGACTGTCACAATATCTTTTGGGGTGCTTTGTTTTGTCTTTTGGAGCTGGCCCAAGGAGAAGGATCTTGGGATCTACTTTTCTTGTCTCTCTCCAGCACCTGACATTGACATTAAATCTGTATGTGATGGTCAGGAGATAATGTTTGCTGGAGAATGTGCCTGACTTTTCCATAAATGACAGCAGAGGCTTTGATGTTTGTTCTGTGAAACTCCTGGATGGAAATAATGAAATTCAGTCTCATGAATACAATGAGGTTTTCTGCTTTTGTTTTTCTACAGATCTTCCAAAAGTGTGGTTGAGAGCTTAATTTTGGCCAAAGAATGCCTGGTTAGATTTTATATAATTCTTCCTAAGGGGACCTCCCTTTCTGAGAGGTAGAGTCTCAGGCATTCCAGCTGAAATTTGCATACATGAGTCTTCTTTCAGGTCATGTCCCTATCGCACTGCTTAATACTTGTAACCACCTACTGAGTTGTTGTCTCAGCATTTTGCCAATACCTTATCTTCTTGTTCAGAAGTCATCTTGATTTTCTCTATTATTCTAAACTAACACTACCGCACAGGTCAAGAGATCCCAATAATGAATGGATTTGACACAGAGGCTTGGTAAAATTTTGTTTCCTGCCCACACTAGGACTGTGTTGTGCATGCATAACAACCCTGGAAGATTAGTTTATGAGAATTTTAGGTCCACTCTGAGTACACAGAGATAAGTTCTAAAAATAAAGCTGACTTATACTCTGCTTTTATCCCCCCAGTGTTAAATGCTAAGCATCATTCTTCCAGAAACTCAAGACTGGAGCACAGCTTCCATCAGCATTTCCAGTCTCACAGTGCCACCTTTTGGAGCCTGTACTTTTGTTTCCTAAAGGTGAATTCCAGACAGCTGGTTGCTCAGTGAGTTTTATAATCCTACTTCCTTGGTTATGGCTTGACATAATTTCCCTAGGGAGTTCAGGCTTAGGGTATGATAATATACCTTGGATCTGCAAAGCATTAAAAGGGAGGATATTGTCAGATATATGATCTAGCCATGGACACAGGCCAGATGCAGCCCTGACTGAAAGAGAAGGCCGGCTTGTCTGGGTCCATTCCTCACTGGTTTGCTTTTGCTCTTATCATCTATCAACACCTTCTGTCTTAATGCAAAATTCCCAGTTAATTTCTTTCTTGGACCTTCTAGTTAGGTTGTCAGGAGCTCATATATAACAAGTGACAACAATGTCTTTTCAGAGAAGCAAAATCAAGAAAGCTGCAGAGAAATCTTCTGTTCTCTCCCTCACAGCTTCATTGACATGTGGAAGCGTGATGGAGAGTGGGCTACCATGCATTGCCTAGAGAAGGAAGTAGGCTTTGATAGTTGAGTTTTGATGATGATTTCAGATACATATCTGGGGTTACCTGAAAGCAGAATCGTTAAAAATAAAAGAAAGCCTGGACTTAGTGGTTAAGGTACTTGTTTGCAAAGCCTAAGGACCCATGTTTGACTCTCCAGATTCCATGTAAAACCGATACATAAAGGTGAGGCAAGTGCAAGGTCGCACGTATCCAATGGGTGAGGCAAGAATCTAGAGTTCAATTGCAATGGCTGAGGGCCTGGCATGCCAGTTCTCTCTCTCTCTCTGTCTGCCTCTCTTTCTCTCTCTAAAAATAAAATAAATAAATTAAAAAAAAAGAAGTCTCGCATGGTGGCATATGCTTTTAATACCAGAATTCAGGAGGCTGAGGTAGGATTGCCATAACTCCAAGTCCACCCTGAGAATACAGAGTGAATTCCAGGTCAGCCTGGGCTAAAGTGAGACACTACCTTGAAAAACCAATAAGATAAGATAGGATAAGATAAGATAAGATAAGATAAGATAAGATAAGATAAGATAAGATAAGATGATAAGAGAAAATAAAATAAAATAAAAACCTTGAGGGGAAATTGGGTGAGTCATCTACCATCAGATCTGACACATGACAGAGATTCAGTATTCTAATTCAGGCATTATAGCTGCTTCTAAACTTCCCTGCAGGTGGTCTACTTAACTGGTATTGTTTTATTTCCTATAGTCAATAGAAACCACTGTTGCTGCTTTTCTTGTTTAGTTTTTAGCCAAAACTGTTGGCTTGATAGAGGCTTAACCTAGTCTGGCAATGCATTTTATGTGGATGACTAAGAAGGAAATGGTGGAAATCCACTAGAAACAGAAGTCATAATTTTACTTTTGGTCTACATTTTAGAGGACAAGATAGACAGAACCTTCATGGTCAAATTTTATTTACTCAAAATACCCATTGGATTCCTCTGACAGTGACCTACCCCACACTGAATATTTTACCTTAAAATAGTGTATTGTGCAACAAAGATGAGAAATCCCTCACTCACCTGAATGTTCTGTTCTTAATAAGTTCTCAGGAGTTTGGGAACTGAGCAGAGCTATCAAGGTCAACATCACAGAAGTATGAGTACACTCCCCAAAATATAACTGCATGGTCCAATATGCTAGCCTTACTTCTGTGAGAGTCTAGCCACTATGGCATCAGAAGTTTCCTTTCTTTTGAATAATCCCTATCCTACAGTAAAGGCAGCTTTTAAACTGCCTTAATATTTCTCTACTTTCAAAGCGTCATGTACCTTTCCTGGGTTAACTCCATACTTCTTGCCTGGATCCACCATCTGCCCCTATTCCATATATATAGTCTCACTTTTCCCAGCTCTCTCCTGGCATTCACACTGTGAAGTACCTGAATTTCCAAGGCTTTATCCTATTATAAACTATTCTTCCTTCAGTTTTCTGTCTGGACAACTTCTGTTCATAATTTGAGTCAATAAAAAGTTTTCAGCTGGGTGTGTTGGTGCATGCCTTTAATCCCAGCACTTCAGAGGCAGAGGTAGGAGGACTGCCCAGAGTCTGAGGCCACCCTGAGACTCCATAGTGAATTGCAGGTCAGCCTGTGCTAGAGCAAGACCCTTCCTTGAAAAAAAAATTATTTTCGGCCTTCATTCTGAGATCCAAAGAGAAGTAAATCCAAACTTCCTCTGTATTTTAATATTTAAAAAATTAAAAGTTAAATCAAATATTAAAATGAAATTTAATTTAAAATTTAACAAATAATTTAATTAAAATGTGGACTATTTTATTACAGTGTTTGCCATAGCTTATATTAAAATTGTCTTACTTACATTGCCACATACTAATCTTAATTGACTTGAAGACATAAACTGTAAGGATTTATTTTACTTGATTAAAGCAAAAACTAGGCAGCAACCTTAATGGACAATATGTAATGAGGTCTCCATAAATGTTTGCTGAATGAATAAGCAAATAACACTGAAACATAATAACAGTAACATGGACTGAGAGTGGATAGATCTGGATTTTATTTTATTTTAGTTTTTCGAGGTAGGGTCTCACTCTGGCCCAGACTGACCTTGAATTCACTATGGAGTCTCAGAGTGGCCTTGAACTCATGGCGATCCTCCTACCTTTACCTCCCGAGTGCTGGGATTAAAGGCATGTACCACCACGCCCGGCTTAGATCTGGATTTTAGATACATCTGTTATTTCTACTGTGAGAGAAATTTAAGGTGATTTACTCTTACTAGGCCCATATTTCTAGTAGGCATAGTGTTATAATAGACTAATTGATGTATAAGGCTCATTTAGATTTAGGAATTGTGAAGTTTTGGCTCCTCTATGGTTTGTGTATGTCACTCAAGATTCACATATTAGAAACTTAACTCCTTGCCATGGCAGTAATTGGAAGTGTTTGTGTCATTGGGCAAGCCCGCATGAAGAAGTTAGTGATTTCTCACAGAAATGTGTTAGCAAGGGTGGGAGTCCAACTACACTCCTTTCTTTCACATATGGCCACTTGTCTTCAGCTTTCCAAACTTGACAAAACATGAAACCAACTTTATATACAAAGATAATATCAATATAATGGTCTTGAAGTTCCTTACCTCCAGAACCATGAACCTTTAAATAAACCACTTTTCTCTATGAGTTGCCATCACATATATTCTGTTTATAGCAACAGCAGTCCAGCAAATAGAGGGCAGTTGTTCATAGCACACCCAAACTTCTATTCAACATTCTTCTTATATAATTGACATGTTATACTTAATATGATGTAAATTGATTTCTTGATTGCTCAGTAGGCCCAAAATTCACTTCCTAACTATTCGTTATGTAAGGATATGACTACTAGTTTAATTATTGAGGAAAAAAAAATATGGAAATCAAGGAATTCCAGGAAGCATCAAGAAAATTAGAAAATAATATGAAAAAGGAACTTGACAGAGGGATGGAAATCATACCAAAAAAAGTAGTAGAAAATGCAAACCTAAATAAACAAGCCCAAAACACCTTAGAGGCTCTGAAGAATAGAGTCAACCATGTGGAGGATAGAAACTCAGTTCTGGAAGACAAAACAAAAGAAAAAGTTCAAGAGTGCAAAAGTTTCAATAAGGTCAAAAATTTCTGTGAACAGAACATGAAAAAAAAAAAAAAAAAACCTCAAATGTCCTAACATTCAGATCATGGGAATACCAGAAGGGGAATAAATTAAAACAAAGACATGGAGAATTTTCAACAAAATAATTGAAGAAAACTTTCCTACTCTCTCAGAAGAAAGGCCAATCAAGATACAAGATGCTAACAGAACTCCAAACAGACTGGACCAAAGGAGAAACTCTCCAAGACATATAGCCATTAAAACTCTAAACACTGACATCAAACAGAAAGTCCTAAAAGCAGCTAGGGAAAAACAACACATCACATTTAAAGGTAACCTGATTAGAATCACTTCAGATCTCTGAATGGAAACCATGAAAGCCAGAAGGGCCTGGAATAGAACACTGCAAACTCTAAGAACTTATGGCTTCCAACCCAAACTACTCTACCCAGCAAAAGTATCCCTCATAATAGATGGTGAAAAAAAAAACAAAAAAGAAAACAGCACCTTCCATGACAAAACTCACCTTCACAGCTATATGAACACAAAACCAAACCTACTGAGTATTTCAGGAAATTCTCCAAACAGAATAATCAAATAATCAATCTCAAGTACCCAAAAGAATCAGATCACAATAATCTAACTCAAAGAAGACACAAAAAAACTTCAAAGTCCATGAAAACACCAAACCACATAAACCAACATCATATAGCAGGTATAAAATAAAACCTCATAGTTATTACCTTAAATATTAATGGCCTTAATTCACCCATCAAGAGACACAAGCTAACAGGGTGGATCAGAAAATTAGACCCCTCAATCTGTTGTATTCAAGAAACCTACCCCACTACTAAAGACAGGCACCTCCTCAGGGTGAAAGGGCAGAAAATGATATTCCAAACAAATGGGAATAAGAAACAAGTGGATGTAGCTGTACTAATATTGGATAAAATAGACTTCAAACCCAAAATAATCAAAACAGACAAAAAAGGCCACTTCCTACTGATCAAGGGAACAATCTAGCAAGAGGATATTGCAGTCAACAGTCTCTATGCACCCAATACAGGTGTAACACAATTTATAAAACAAAACCTGCTAAACAATTAACAAGGAATAACCACCAACACCATCATAGTTAGGGACTTTAATACACCATTACCAGCAATAGATAGGTCATCCAAACAGAAACTCCACAGGGAAGTGAGAAAGCTCAACAAAACCAAAGAATATTTAGCCCTAGTGGCCATCTATAGAACATTCAGCCCCAAATCCATGGACTATACATTCTTCTGAGCAGCACATAGAACCTTCTCTAAAACTTATCATATACTGGGTCACAAAGCCTGCCTCCATATATTTAGGAAGATTGGCCTAATCACCTGCATGATATCAGATCACAATGCTATATAGCTAGAAATTAACAAAAAAGGACCCACCAAGGATCCCACTGGCTCCTGGAAACTGAACAGCACACTTTTAAACAATAAATGGGTAGTGGACAAAATAAAAAATGAAATTGTGAAATTTCTAGAAGTGAATGATGATGAGAACACACCATACCAACACTTATGGGACACAATGAAGGCAGTCCTCAGGGGAAAATTCATAGCACTAAATTCTTTCATAACAAAGACAGAGAAATCCCAAATCAATAATCTAACCATCCACCTAAAGGTACTGGAAAAGCAAGAAAAATCCAACCCAAAAAGCTCCAGATAGAAAGAAATAATTAAGATCAGAGCAGAAATTAATGAATTGGAAACTAAGAAAACAATTAAAAATATTGACAAAACAAAGAGCTGGTCTTTGAAAAAATATACAAGATTGACAAACTCCTGGCCAATTTGATCAAACAAACAAACAACAAAAGAAGAGATGCTTCAAATTAACAAAATTTGAAATGAAAAAGGAGACATGACAATAAACATAAATGAAATTGGGAGAATCATCAGGACTTATTTCAAACACCTCCACTCCACAAAACTGGATAATATGGAGGAAACAGATAAATTTTTGGACACATACCATCTATCAAGGCTAAACTCAGAGCAGATTAATCTAAACAAACCTATCACACCCATGAAAATTGAAAAGGTGATAAAGAAAATCTTCACAAAAAGATGTGTCCGGGACCAGATCGCTTCTCAGCTGAATTGTATCAAAACTTCATGTAAGAACAGAAACCAATCTTTCTCAAAGTGTGCCATACAATTGGAGATCAGAGAAAGCTCCCCAACTTCTTCTATGAAGCTACTATCACCCTAATACCAAAACCAGGCAGAGATGCCACAAGAAGAAAACTAAATGCCTATTTCTCTGATGAACTTAGATGCAAAGATCCTGAACAAAATCCTCACAAACGGAATTCAACAGCACATCAAATACATTATCTGCATTGATTAAGTGGGCTTCATCCCAGGATCACAGGGGTGGTTCAACATACAGAAATTTGTCAATGTAGTACACCACATAAACAAGGCTAAACACAAAAACTACATGATTATTTCAATAGAAGCAGAAAAGGCCTTTGACAAAATACAACATCACTTCATGATCAAAATGTTGGAAGCTGGGCGTGGTGACACACGCCTTTAATCCCAGCACTTGGGAGGCAGAGGTAGGAAGATCACTGTGAGTTTGAGGCCACCCTGAGACTCCATAGTGAATCCTAGTCAGCCTGGGCTAAAGTGAGATCCTACCTCAAGAAACCAAAAAAAAAAAAAAAAAATTGGAGAGAATGGTCAGTTTATATCTTAACACAATAAAGGCTATATACAAAGCTCCTAAAGCCCAAATAATACTTAATGGAGAGAGACTGAAGGAATTTCCATTAAGATCAGGGACAAGACGGGGTGTCCACTCTCACCTCTGCTCTTCAACATAGTACTGGATTCCTAGCTCAAGCAAAAAGATAGGAGAAAGAAATCAAGGGGATACAATTTGGAAAGGAAGAAGTCAAGTTAGAGCTATTCACAGATGACATGATTCTATATGTAAGAGACCTAAGAGCCTCCATTCCAAAACTCTTAAAGGTGATAAATTCCTTCAGCAAAGTAGCATGATACAAAATCAATGCACAAAAATCCAAAGAAGTGAAATATCTATACAATGAAAACATAAAAACGCTCAAAAAGAAATTGAGGAGGACTTCAGAAAATGGAAAGACCTCCCATGCTCCTGGATAACATTAACATTGTGAAAATGGCAATCCTTCCAAAGGCAATCTACATATTCAATCTAATTCCCATCAAAGTCCCAGCATTGTTCTTCCCAGAGATAGAAAAATTGATCTCAAAATGCACATGAAAAAGCAGAAGGCCTCAGATATCCAATCATATCATCAGCAAAAGAAACACCTTTGGAGGCATCACTGTACCTGATCTAAGACTATATTACCAAGCCATAGTAATAAAACAGCATGATACTTGCATAAAACAGGAGTATAGATCAATGGAATAGAATTGAGGACACAGACTTTGGGTCAAGTAACTGCAGCTACTTGACATTTGACAAAGACCCTCACAATATAGGCTGGAAAAAAGACAGCATCTTCAACAGATGGTGCTGGACCAAGTAGATAATCACATGCAAGAAATTGAAACTTGATCCCCACATTTTGCCATGCACAACAATAAAGTCTAAATGGATCAAAGACCTCAATACAACACCAGAAACCTGGCTACAAGTGGAAGAAAGTTAAGAGGAACATTTCATGGTCTAGGAATGAGAAAAGACTTCCTCAACAAAACCAGTAGCCCAGGATCTTAAACAATCACTCAACCAATGGGATTTATGAAGCTGAAAATTGTCTTCACAGAAAAATATACAATAAGGAGAGCCAATATAGTACACACAGAGTAGGAGAAAATATTTGCTGAATATCCAGCTGATAGAGGTGTAATTTCTAGAATCTCCAAAGAACTCAAAAACCTAAACAATAAAAATTTAAACAACCCACTCACAAAATGGGGCAAGGAACTTGGCAGGCAGTTCACAGAGGAAGAGCTACAATGGCATAAACACACCTAAGGAAATGTTCATAATCCCTAATCATAAGGGAAATGCAAATTAAAACTACTATGAGATTCCATCTTACCCCAGTAAAGATAGCAAACATCAAAAAATCAAAGGCAAACAAATGTTGTCGACGTTGTGGAGAAATAGGAACCCTCATCCACTGTTGGTAGGAATGTAAGATGGTACAACCACTTTGGAAAGCAATATGGAGACTCCTAAAAGAACTGACTATGGAGTTACCAACAGACCCATTTATTCCCTTACTAGGCATGCACCCTAAAAGCGCCACACCTCAGCTCAGAGAGATTTGCTCAACCATCTTTGTAGCTACTCCATTCGTAATAGCCAAGAGCTGGAATCAACTGAGATGTCCATCATTAGACAAATGGATTACTAAGATGTAGTATATCTATATGATGTAATTCTACACAGCAGTAAGTTAAAATGACACAATGAAATCTGAAGAAAAATGGTTGAACCTGGAATGGCTTATTCTCAGTGAACTCACCCAATCACAGAAAGATAATCGCCATATAATCTCACTCATCTACAGTTCCTAACCTGAATCTACCCCAGTTGCCTACATACCTAGTAAGCATCTCAAGGACCAGACAATAGGGAAGGTATGGAGAGAGGGAAGGGTAATGAGGGAGGGGGGGCACAAAACTGGACCCAAAAGGCAATGGTACCATAGAATTCTACATCCTAAAAGACAGAACAAATGGTTGAACCTCCAACAGGCCCTTGGAGCACTGGATTCATGAGGCCCTGGAGAAGGTACGATGAAAACTTTCCATTATCTTCTCCTATTTCTACTTCTCTCTCTCCCTCTTCTCTCTCATCTCTCTTTCTCTTTTATATCACTTTTCCTGTTCTTTCTTCTCTTCTGGGGCACTGACCTGTAACTTCCAGTACCAGCAGGTGGTTATCATCCACAATGAGCTTTTCATCACAGAGACCTACAAGGTCTCCCAAAAGAAGACAGATTTATGTCAGAGTGCTTGGGGACCCACCACACGTTAGTGATAAGACCCTACTGCTGAAGACAGTATATACTGTTGGTATGTATCATGGAGCAACATGGCTGGAAGCTGGAAGAGAGTCTCCAAATAATGTGTCTAGTGCTGATAGTTGCTACATGAGTGACCAGGAGATAATGACCAATATCTGCCCAAGCAATGCATGGTCTAACCTACTTAGTAGCAAATAACCTGACATGATGCTCACACAAGTGCAATGGCGGTGCATAGCTAAGGTGGGAAACCAACTGCTCTCGATTTGGCTAACTGATCTGCTCAGTGGAACAGAACCCATAGCTGGAGCTGGGAAACAAGTCAGAACCATATCCAAAAATGAGCCTGCCCTCCATTAAACTCCCCCTAAAAAAAACAATGGTTATCACATTTACTTGGTGCTAACTTTACTCTCCATTGGAGAATCTGCTTCCCTTTTTTAGATAAATGCAGATCCTAAGGAGACAACTACCCCATCATACCTCAAAAGGGCCCTAGCTGAAACAAAAATAATTGGGGAAACATGCAAGAATGCTGTTTTCTTGGTGAACCGGGAACCAGTACAATGGTGAAGGAGATAGACACAGAGAACAATCCACCCCTACCAAACCAGGTATCCAGAGACACAGAGACACTCAAGATATCAACATGGAAGCAGACCTAATATGACTCAGGGAAATTTGTGGAACAGGGGGCAGAATAAAGGTCAGAGCCATATGTTGGGCCATGATATGCAGAGACACAGAGACATTTCCTCCTACCCAAAACTAAAGGCTAACTTCTCAATGCAAGACCCAACAAGGAGGGTCCCTCTGCAGGGGGGAGGACAGGGACACTGGTACCAACTTGACTGTTTTCACTGAAAAAAAAAAAAAATATATATATGTATATATATGTCATTGAATATTCTCTCCATTTAGTCTATCATATAATCCATATGTTCAGGTTGCTATAGATTGACTTGGGGTTAAGGATCTCTGCAAAGGTGCATGTTTTAATGTTTGGTCTAGAGTGTGGCCATGTGGAAGCTGATGAAATCTGTAAGATATGGGGTCCATTGGGAGGTTCTGAGACCCCTGAGGCTGTTGCCTGTTTGTGCCAACCCTCCATAGTTTTCTCCAGAGGTACCTATGAAAGCCCAAGCTCAGTCCCATCCATTATCTCTAGTTTCCTGTTTGATATGTGATTAGTTGTTGTCCATCTTCCCGTTATGTCCATCTGCCAGGCGGTGACTGGCTGTGAGGGCTCTCATCAGCCAGAAGTAAGCTGGTATAGGCACCATGCTTTGAACTGCTCAAACTGTGTGCTGAATAGACTAGAAGTCTTTTGCTTGTATACAGTTGGCTACTGAATGCATTTTGTTACAGCAACAAACAGCTCATTATCATACAACCATACCACTAAAGTTTATTCTGAAACTTCTTATTGTCTCCCCTGCAACCAGTCTATACCCCCAAAACATTATGTCCTATTTGGATTATTGCTATAGCTCAGAATTATTTTTTTTTTTTTTGTAGTCAGTTTCACCTTGCTGGGATGAACATCCAGACCTAGCACAGTTTATGGGAGGAAGAAATTTACTGAAGCTTCCGGATCAAGGGGAAATTCCATAATGGTGGAAGAAACTGGCTCCCTTTCATAGGTGCACACAGAGAGAAACACAACCACCAGCATCATAAGCAAGCACACTCCACTCTGAGAACACAAGGCAGGGCTCAAGCACTCTGCACATCTTTAGACTGGAATTGCAGATCCACCTCCACACCTTAGGGCTGGACCTTAGGATCCACTCAGTGACTCCTCCTACACAGTCAGGTAGCTGGAAATCCAAAAAGCTTTAAATAAAAATCCTGAATGTATTGAGGAGGCATCATCCACTCAAACTACCACATAGTTCTATTGATTTTAAATTCATTCTCTTGCATATACTTGATTCTGTCTACAGCAGGAAGAGTGATCTTTTAGACATATAAGTCCGATTCCCATACGTCCCTACCTAAAAGTCTCTATTGGACAATGAATACTCTTCAAATAACAAGTCAACCTTCTTTGCATGGCCCAGCCATACCAACATTATTTTGCCTTGCTAAAACACCCAATACAATATCTCTTGTTATCTTAATTTTATTTTTGCATTTATGGCCTTTCTTGGCTATCTCAGATACAAAAAAAAAAAAAAATTACTCTTATCTCCTGTACCTGTACTTGTGTTTCTTCTGGTGTCTAATGATTTTTCCACCTGGGTGGCTTCTCATCGCCTAGATCTTAGCTCCTGTCTCTTCTTCATTGAAGAAATTTTTTAATGTGCCTTCTGAAAACATCCAGCTCTATTATTCATGTCATTTTTTGTAAAAATCATCCCATTCATCTTAGCACAACTCAACCCTTGAGTAATCTTTGTCTTACTTACCTATGTATCCTCCATCATCATGTATACTACTGAATGATGAAGATTTACCCTATGAAGTGTTTGTTTTATATTCTTAGAACATATTTAACATGTCAGAAAACCTCAGGAAATTTGTTAACTAACTCACTAACCAGCCATTCCCGTTATTTAGATGAGCATTGTGGAAGCAGAAAAGAAAAAAATATATCCAGTTGATTAATAATAACCTGATCATTACCCTAAATAATAAAAAAAATTTTGGCTTAAAAAGAGTAATTGTAACACATAGTTAAAAAAATTATATGTATGGTTCTTTTCTTCTTTGACATGAGTATAGAGATGCTTGTATGAGTGACAAAAATATTGATAGATCAATGAGGAAGAAATTGGTATAACCCACAAAACCAGATGGGTTGAAAGAGTGCCCCAATACAGAACTTTGTGTATCTTTTAAAAAATTTTGGTGTGTGTGTGTATGTTCTTACAATAGCCTACTTCATGCACCTTTAAAACAAATTAGGGGTTCAAAATGAGAAGCAGATTTTTATTTCTTCTGAGAGTGTCCTATTGAGCAAAGGGAGAAAGAAATACAGTATTCATCACATAATTCTCAGCCTCTGACAGTAAGGAATTGTTCTTACAATCTCATTTCAATTGACCTAAGAAGTAGGATTTCCTTTGCTCTTCCTGGGCAGCCAGTCCCATAAATAATTCCTTTTTGCATGCAAGGAAGCATATTTTTGGCAGCATAGTTTAAAATATTTTTCTTTGTGTTATTTACCTATTTTACATTATAAGTTTGGAATTTTATATAAAAAAGTGTTCATTAATTACTTGATAGTGAGCAGCTAAAAACAGTTCTACTATAAAATATGTGTCCTGGGGGGATTTTTAAAGGATATTCAGCTTGATTGAGTGGAATGGCAGAGAAAACAAACAGCATGCATGTTGTTATGTCATGATGTATAAGGATCACGTGCAAAGACTGTTGGAACCCAATAGAAGACCATGAAGTTGGCCTGAGGTGAGGTCCTACATGTCAGCCAACTGGATCCTGTGTTTGAGAAAGTTCATTCATATATAGAAAGTCCTTGGCTGCAAAGACAAACACAATTGTTTGGCTGGCATGTGTTACTGCCTTCACTTTGGCCTTCTCCTTTTAGTAACCACATTTTCAAAAGAAACTATGCTTCTATAAGTATTGGAGTACATTGTACTTTTTTTGCTAAAGTTCCAAAATTCTTATCCAGTAGGACCTGAAGATACAATTTCAATCATCTAATCTAAATCCCTTTCAAAGTTAAAAAAAAAAAGTATATAGGAGAAAAGAAAAAAAAATATTTACAGTTTTAGGAATCTATATAATATTTATCAAGAATTTTAAATATATCTTTAATTTTTGATTCAAAAGACTTCCTATTATAATTATCATTTAAAAAGACAATTTTGAATATACTTGCAGTATTCTGTTAGGTTTATTTATACTTTAAATACTACTGACATTGAAATCTACATGAAAAGGTTATTTGTGTAAGCAATGATATATCACTGGATGTCATGTCTGGCTCCTCTGGAAAAGCTGCACAGCATTGCTTTATAAAAGTTTTTAAGATTTCCAGGATCTTTTGAATAAGTTGTCCCTCAACAAATCCTTCTCTTTTTAATATTCACTCTCAATAGCTTTCTTCTCAAGACTTCTCACTTGTACAAGGCAAAGATAAAGGAGAAATTCACTGTCTCTAACCATGCATAAACAATTTAAAGAATAATACTCAAAATATCAGCAAATATTCCTCCTTTTAAAGTCAGTTTCCTTACTTTAAATGCTCTTAGTTTTACTGTTTTTATTTTCAGGATTTTATGAAATAAACATACTGCATAAACAGAAGTTTTTCTTCAAAAGATCTAAATTACAAGAGAACATGGAAATCTGCAGCATGCAAAAAACACTGATAGCATTAGTTTTCATTCTATGGCAGTCTTTCTTAAAACTAACTGTACCATCCCTATTCCAGATACAGCAGGATTGGTGAGTAGCAACAAAAAAGGATGAAAGTCATGTCTAGCTTGAAAAGAGTGGTAAAGTGCTTGCTGTCTCTGAATTACGATATGTCTAAATGGAAATTAGCCATGGGAGGGGAGGCACTGGTTGTTGCTCTATTGGAAAACAGGCATCTAAGGAGAGTTGCCAAGGGTTGCTTGGTTTATATGTCCCATCCCCAGAACAAAATGTCTCCAGAAATATTTTGGACCATGGTCTTCTTTCCTCCTAGGACAATTTTACTTTCATTCTAGATGTATATGTTACATGAAATTTAATAGATTATTTTGAATGGGCCAATCCTTCTGCAATGATAATGTCTAAAGAAACCATGGAAGCTTTTGGCTTCAGATCTTTTAAGGCACCACTCATTTTGACTGAAGCTGATAGAAATGCAAGTTATGCTGATTAATCTACTGTTTCCCCTGATTCTGAACTGCCCTGGCAAACCTGAACTCCAGAGGATGGTAAAATGTAACCAACAATTGAGATTCACTCATTCTCTGATTTTAGCAAACCTAGGCAGTGTGAATTCATCCCAGTGACATATGTCACTTTCCATTCCAAAGCATTAACTGCACTGACTTGTACAATTTGTCACCTGATGTGACAACTCTAGCAGGCAATCATTGTGACAAGAGGACCATCTGTGTGAAACAATATGTCTACATGAAACAGACATGAAAAGAACCATGCCTAAAAAAGTCATTGTGCAAAATTACCTTCAATGTTGACATTTCAAACTCAGGGGAGAATGTTTCCCAATAGTTGAACATTTGAGACAAATTTCTGCCTAGAATTGTCTCAGTCGCCAAGATTCTTCTTGGTGGATTGAAATGATGAAGAGAGATAGTTAATAAGTACCTGGATTAAGATAGTTAATAACTACCTGGATTAAGAAGATGGCCCTACTTCTTTCTCCATTAACTGGCTCCATCTCTTGGGTGAGTGGTTCAGATTCTTGGAATTCTGCTCTCTGTGTTGAGTGGCTGTTTGTTTCCTTGTGTCAGTTTTTCCACACTTGTCTTTCTATCTAGCAGCACTAGAACTTATAAGGCCCATTTGTCCGTCTTTCCCATGAATTTCTCATCTCCACACAATAGGCCTCATCCATCTACCTCTGTTCTCAGCTCTCTGCTTCAGTTGAATTCAAGTTCTTGTATTACGAACAGAGAGCACAGGATTCCAACTCAGAATAATTTGCTTTCTTGAACTGAGATACAAACTTGATATCTTTTGGCAGCAGCCATTTCCCCATCATGTGCACAATGGTCCTGAGAATATTTCTGAACAAAACAAAACAATAAAGCAGATAAGTGGACCAAAAAGAAATGCAATAATTTACTTGGGACCATGGATCCCTAAGATCTAACCTTGTTCATCTTCCTGGATTTGGGGATAATTTTTAGTGTCCTCATCACATTTTATGTTCTTAAGTTAGTTTGTCACTCGCATGACAAAGAAAGCTAAGGGCTAGAGAGATGGCTTATTTATTAACATACTTGCCTGCAAAGCCAAAAGCATCCAGGTTCGATTCCCCAGGACCCACATAAGCCAGATGCATAAGGTGGTGCATGCATCTAGAGTTTGCAGTGTCTGCAGGCCCTTGCATGCCCATTCTCTCTCTCCCTCTCTCTTGCTCTCAAATAAATAAGTCATTGTTTTAAAAAAGAAAGCTAATAAATTTGATATCCAAAAGAATTTGTGTCTCTGATTCATTGGTATCTTTAATAGGATGCATTGCTTGAGTGTCTTTAGTTCTCCACAAGAAAAATAAATGACCTTAATACAAAATCAGATTGCTCACTTATAATGAGACATGCCACTCCTTCCTTTTCTAGCCTAAAGGTCTCTGTTTCTGTTAATTGTAAAGTTTTGATTAGAGAGGAATACAAAGAAAATCTATGCACCTGCTTTTCCCTCATAGATGATGATACAATACATATACAAAAGCCATTAACTCTGATGACACCTCTAGAAGAAATTTTAGGAACAGGATGTGGAAACTGGATATAATAAGTGACTCTGAAATTTCATATATAAATCATACTATGCCATTTGTATATTAGAAATCGTAAATTAGAAAATTTTAAGCAATATATAACAAATATATTTCATATTC
The DNA here is from genome assembly GCF_020740685.1 of Jaculus jaculus. Taxonomy (NCBI): domain Eukaryota; kingdom Metazoa; phylum Chordata; class Mammalia; order Rodentia; family Dipodidae; genus Jaculus; species Jaculus jaculus. The sequence goes on from NC_059104.1 coordinate 83,469,798, forward strand.
TATACATCTAACCCTTTTGAATCCAAAGCAGTCCTTGCTAGGAGAATGGCATATTTGACTGGTATAATGTAAGAATTGATTAAGAAAAATCTCATTGCCTGTGATAATTTAAAATAACAATGCAACTAAAATGTGAGTGGGTGGTCAAGTGTTAATGAGGGCAGTTGGAGCTAGAACAGTCTAGATAGTTCCATACACTATATCTATGCACTGTCTTCTTAATATGTTCTCAGTATCTTGAGCTGTATGGTATCTTTACTCTTGTAGTTTCTCAAAGAATGTTCCTTGCTCTGTAAGGTTCTGATCTGATTTAGTCTCTTGAATAAAAGTCATTGCTCACTTTATCATACAGTGATTCTTCCATTTTTATATGAAAAGTATTTGGTATTCATATTTTTTATGTAACAATTATGAGGTGCTTTGTTGTGTATTGTATTTGTCAGGACAGCTACTCTAAAATAAATAAATAAGTAAATAAGTTCCACTGGCAGACAGTGGCTTACTACAAGAGAAGTTTATTCTTGTTCACTACGTAGGTCAGTTCGTGTTTGCAGCCACTGGAGGATTTAACATAAGTGGAGATTCATTGTCCTTGATTTTTCTATCATCATGTCCTACAAAATTTCCAAGGCTTTGGAGTCTTCTTTCTTCATGTGTTGTAGTTACCTTCTCATTGCTAGGATAAAACACTCCACCAAAAGCAGCTGATGGGAGAAAGAGGTTGTGGTATTGAATAGATGGCCCCCAATATATTCAGTGTTTTTTACTTTGTACTTTGCATCTGTAGCCATCTGGCTGGAGGCTGTTTCACTGTGTGGATCTTAAGGTATGGTGGTGGGTTTGAGATTTCAATCTAAAGATATGCAAAATATGCTGTGCTGTGTAGCTTTTGGCTTTTGGCTTTTGGCTTTTGGCTGGTGCTTCTCTCTCTCTCTGCTTGGTCCTGTGAAAACAGCCCAGCTTATTTTGCCATTATGAAACTTCCCCTGGATCTGTAAATTTCAATAAATCCCTTCTCCATAACTGTGTCTGGTCTGGAAGTTTATCTTAGTGAACCTGAAGCTGTCTGCTAAAGACGTTTGTTTTTGCTTACAGGCTGGAGGATAAGTTTTATCATGGCAAAAAAGGCATGGCAGAGCAGAGGCTGGCCTCATTTATTGCCACTGAAACTAGCAGAAAGCAGCAAAACTGAGCAGAGCTCTTGCAAAGAGGAAGTGGCTATGACACCTTTAAAGACCACATGTCTCCAGCAACACACTTCCTCTAGCAATGCTCTATTTCATAAATTGTAAGTAGCTAGGAACTAAGTATTCTAAACATGGGAAGTTATGGGGGCTATCCCATTCAAACCACCACTTCCTGTCCCTGAATCTCATAGACCCATGACCATCAAATGATAACAGATGCAGTTCAGTACAACTTTAAGAGTACCTATAGTTTTGATCAATCCAAACACACTTCAGAAGTTGAAAGTATTATCTGAAATTAAAGACAGTCTCTTAAGTATGAACCTGTAAATTCAACACACAAGTTAAATACTTTAAGCACATAATGGAACAGAGAAATATTTCCATTAAAAAATAAGGCATTAGGGCTGGAGAGATAGCTTAGCGGTTAAGCACTTGCCTGTGAAGCCAAAGGACCCTGGTTCGAGGCTCGGTTCCCCAGGTCCCACGTTAGCCAGATGGACAAGAGGGCGCACGCGTCTGGAGTTCGTTTGCAGAGGCTGGAAGCCCTGGCGCGCCCATTCTCTCTCTCTCCCTTTATCTGTCTTTCTCTCTGTGTCTGTCGCTGTCAAATAAATAAATAAAAATTAAAAAAAAAAATAAGGCATTATAATGACCAATTCAAGATCTATAACCAGCAGGGCAAACATCAAGTCCTGCTGCTCTGTCTGTAACTATCTAAGCCTTACAATGAGAATTCTGGGGTAAAAATTCCACCCCTCCAGCTGTTGCTACATGCTTTCTGCATATGTCCACCCAAGCCATAGTGAGCAACTTTATGTGGTGGCTAAGCCATAGTCCTAATATTACCAAATTCGTGATGTTTCTATTGCAAACCATGGTTCAACCTCATGGCTCCATGCCATGGCCTCCCAGTGTCTCCACACAGGAAGTTCCGTAGCTCTGCATCACACTGTCCAGTGGCCAGCTCCTAAAAACTGTATTTTAAATCTAATGACCCTTTCTTTCTTGCATTTGTCATACTTCCAAAGCTAGTATCAGGTAAACTAGGCTGCCAAATTTGTTAATATAGAGGAAAATAAAGCTAATTTTGTTGAGCAGGTCAGTCTTGCATTTTTTTTTTTTTTTGATCAATGATCTCTTTATTTCTTCTGAGAATTTTCAAGCATTACGAGTTTATGAAAAGTCACATGACAATTTGAGAGATTTTCTTTTAAAAAAGTGTGCTAATTAATCACAGAATTCCATTGAAGGACTCTATTATTTATTTTTTTTTAATTTATTAGTATTCTTTCCAGCAAATACAGGCAGTTTGGTACCATTGTTTAGGCTCATCTATGATCTACCCCCTCCATTGGACCCTCCTTGTTTATGTAAATGGGTCGTACATTGTGGAGTTAGCCCCCAGTTATTGGTATGATAAATGTCTCTGCATATCATGACCCAACATGTGACTCTAACATTCTTTCCGCCCCATCTTCCGCAAAATTTCCCTGAGATGTTGGGTTCATTTTTGGTCTGCTTCAGTGCTGAGGTGTTGGGGGCCTCTGAGGCTCTGGCTCTCTGATTTGATAGGAGTTGATTTTTCTCTGAGTTGGTCTCCTTCCCCTTTGTGCTGGTATCTGGTTCACAGGAAAACATCACCCTTGCTTGTTTTGCCAATTGTCCTTAGTTTCAGTTAGGCCCCTTTTGAGGTATGTTGGGGCAGCTCTCTCCTTAGGATCTGCATCTATCTGAAAAAGAGAAGCAGATTCTCCAATGGAGAGTAAGTTAGGACCTGGAAAATTGAGATAACATTTACTTTTTTGATAGACAGCTTAATAGGTGTAGGCCCTCTTGTACCCCATGATTGATGGTAGCTTGATATTGTAGAGTGGGCTTGTGTTTGGGTATGGTTCTGACTTGTTTCCCAGATCCATTTATGGGTCTGCTACCACTGAGTGGATCAGTTAGCCAAATCAAGAGCAGTTGGTTCCTCACCATGTCTGTGTACCACTATTGCACTTGTGTGGGCATCACATCCGGTTATGTGTTGCTAATTAGGTTAGACAATGAGTTGCTTGGACAGATATTGGTCATTTCCCCCAGTCGCCCATGTAGCACCTTCTGGCAATAGACACACTGACTGTCTGGGGACTGACTCTCTCCTGGCTTCCAGCCATAACCTTCCATTTTACACGTCAGCTGTGTATGGAGTCTTCAAAAATAGGTCTTACCACTGGCCTTTGGTGGGTCATCAAGTACTCTGAGAGAAGTCTGTCATTGTTTTGGGAAACCTTGTAGGTTTCTCTGATCTAAAGCTCATTGTGGATGTTAGGCCCAAGCTGGAAGTGGGGGTTACAGGTCAGTGTCCACTAAGAAATTGAGGAAAAACATAACAAATATACAAGAGTCAGAGAGTAGAAAGAGAGGAGGGAGAGGGGGAGAGGGAGGGAGGGAAGATGTAGAAGATTTAGGTTAGTCTTGATCCTACGCTCTCCAGTGTCTTGTGGTTCAGGTGTTTCCTGTAAGGGTCTAGTGAAGGTTCAGCCATTTGGTCTGTCTTTTAGGAAGTAGAATTTTATGGTACCATTGCCGTTTGGGTCCAGATTACTGTTTTCCACCCTCTGATGCCCTCCCCGCCCTCCCATCCATCCTATTGTCTAGTCCATGAGGTGCTTGCTGGGTATGTAAGGTATCTTGGGTAGATTCAGGTTAGGTGTTGTAGATGTAGGCTATGTGTCGATTTTTTTTCTGTGATTGGGTTAGTTCGCTGAGAATGATCTGTTCCAGGTTCAACTATTTTTCTCAAATTTCCTTGTGTTGTTTTTTCTTACTGCTGTATAGAATTCCATTGTGTAGATATACCACATCTTTGTTACCCATTCTTCTAATGATGGACATCTGGGTTGATTCCAGCTTTTAGCTATTACGAATTGAGCCACTACAAACATGGCTGAGCAAATCTCTCTGGCCTTTGGATTGAAGGTTTTAGGGTAGATGCCCAGTAAGGGTATAACTGGGTCTGTTGGTATTTCTATAGACAGCTTTTTCAGGAGTCTCCCTATTGCTTTCCAAAGTGGCTGTACCATCCTGCATTCCCACCAGCAGTGAATGAGTGTCCCTGCTTCTCCACATGCTCACCAGCATTTGTTTACATTTGACTTTTTGATGTGGGCTATCCTTATTGGGGTAAGGTGGAATCTCATAGTTGTTTTAATTTGCATTTCTCTGATGATTAGGGATGATGAACATTTTCTTAAGTGTGTGTTTGCCATTTGTATCTCTTCCTCTGTGGATTGCCTGTTCAACTCTGTGCCCCATTTTGTGAGTGGGGTATTTGTCTTCCTATTGTTTAGACTTTTGAGTTCTTTGTAGATTCTAGTGATTAGGCCTGTATCAGTTGGATAACCCACAAATATTTTCTCCCATTCTGTGGGTATTGTATTGGCTTTGGTTGTTATATGCTTGTCTATAAAGAAACTCTTCAGCTTCATATGATCCCATTGTTTGAGTGACTGTTTAAGAACTTGAGCCACTGGGGTTTTGTTCAGGAAGTCTTTTTCCATTCCTATATCATGGAAAGTACTTCCTAAATATTCTTCCAGTAGTATTCGAGTTTCTGGTCTTATGTTGAGGTCTTTGATCCATTTGTATTTGAGTGTAGTGCATGGTGAAATGTGTGGATCAAGTTTTAGTTTCCTGCATGTGGTTATCCAGTTTGTCCAGCACCATTTGTTGAAGATGCTATCTTTTTTCCAGTCTATATTGTTTGGGCCTTTGTCGAATATCAAGTAGCTATAGTTGCTTGACCCAAAATCTGGGTCCTCAAGTATATTCCATTGGTCTATACTCCTGTTTTTATGCCAGTCCCATGCTGTTTTTATTACTATGGCTTTGTAGTATAGCTTTATATCAGGTATCGTGATGCCACCAGAGGTATTTCTTTTGCTGAGGATATGTTTGGATATATATGTGAGGCTTTCTGCCTTTGCATATGAAATTTGAGATCATTTTTTCTATCTCTGTGAAGAACACTGTAGGGATTTTAATTGGAATTGCATTAAATCTACATATTGCCTTTGGTAGGATTGTCATCTTCACAATGTTAATACTGCCTATCCAGGAGCATGGAGGTCTTTCCATCTTTTCAAGTCCTCCTCAATTTCCTTTTTGAGAGTTTTTATATTTTCATTGTATCGATCTTTTACTTCCTTGGTTAATGTTATTCCAAGGTGTTTAATTTTTTTTGTTGCTATTGAAAATGGGGCTATGTCCTTTATTTCTTTTTCTGTTTTTGTCATTTGCATACAGAAATGCTACCAAGTTTTGTGCATTGATTTTGTTTCCTGCTACTTTGCTATAGGAGTTAACCACCTTCAGGAGTTTTGGGATGGAGTCTCTCGGGTCTCTTACATATACAATCATGTCATCAGTGAATAGATTTAACTTAACTTCTTCCCTTGCAAATTCTATCCCTTTTATTTCCTTCTCCTGTCTTATTGCTTGGGCTAGGACTTCCAGAACTATATTGAAAAGCAGAGGTGATAGAGGACATCCCTGTCTTGTTCCTGATCTCAATGGGAATTCCTCTAGTCTCTCTCCATTAAGTATTACTTGGGCCTTTGGAGCTTTGTATATTGCCTTTATTATGTTAAGATGTGAACTGGCCATGCCGATTCTCTCCAATGTTTTGATCACGAAGTGATGTTGTATCTTGTCAAAGGCCTTTCCTGCATCTATTGAAATGATCATGTGATTTTTTATGTTTAAGCTTGTCTATGTGGTGTATTACATTGACAGATTTTCGTATGTTGAGTCACCCTTGTGTTCCTGGGATAAATCCCACTTGGTCAAGGCGGATAATGCTTTTGATGTGTTGTTGGATTCAGTTTGCGAGTATTTTGTTCAGAATCTTTGCAGCTATGTTCATTTAGGGAAATAGGCTGGTAGTTTTCTTTTCTTGTGGCATCTCTGCCTGGTTTTGGGATTAGGGTGATACTAGCTTCATAGAAGGAGTTGGGTAGCTTTCCCTGTTCTTCAATTGTGTTGCACAATTTTAGAAAGATTGGTTTGAGTTTTTCCATGAAGGTTTGATAAAATTCAGTTAAGAATCCATCTGGTCCTGGACTCTTCTTTTTTGGGAAGTTTTTTATTACTTTTTCAATCTCTGTTAGTGTGATGGGTTCATTGAGCTGGTTGATCTGCTCTGAGTTTAGCTTTGGTAGATGATATGCATCCAGGAATTTATCCTTCTCCTCCACATTTTCCAGTTTTGTGGAGTAGAGGTTTTTGAAATAAGTCCTGATGATTCTGCTGATTTCAATGATGTCTGTTGTGATCTCTCCTTTTTCATTTTGAATTTTGTTTATTTGGAGTCTCTCCTTTTTATGCTTGATCAAATTGGCCAGTGGTTTGTCAATCTTGTTTATTTTTTCAAAGAACCAGCTCTTTGTTTTGTCAATTGCCTTAATTGTTTCCTTGGATTCCAATTCATTAATTTCTGCTCTGATTTTAATTATGTCTTTCCTTCTGGAGCTCTTTGGGTTGGATTTTTCTTGTTTTTCCAATGCCTTTAGGTGGATGGTTAGGCTATTGATTTGGGATCTTTCTGTCTTTTTTTTGAAGGCATTGAGTGCTATGAATTTTCCCCTGAGGACTGCCTTCATTGTGTCCCATAAGTTTTGGTATGATGTGTTCTCATTGTCATTCAATTCCAGGAATTTTGCAATTTCATTTTTTATTTCATCCACTATCCATTTATTGTTTAAGAGTGTGCTATTCAGTTTCCAGTTGCCGTTGGGATTCTTGGTGGTTTTTTTGTTGTTGATTTCTAGCAATATAGCATTGTGATCTGATATCATGCAGGGAATTATGTCGATTTTCCTAAATATGTAGAGGCAGTCTTTGTGACCCAGTATGTGGTGTATTTTAGAGAATGTTCCATGGGCTGCTGAGAAGAATGTGTAGTCTGTGGATTTGGGATGGAAAGTTCTGTAGATGTCTGTTAGGTCTAAGTGCTCTATGGTTTTGTTGAGCTCTCTTATTTCCCTGTTAAGCTTCTGTTTGGATGATCTGTCTATTACTGATAATGGTGTGTTAAAGTCCCCAGCTATGATGGTGTTGGTGGTTATTTCTGTTTTATTCTCAAGTAGGTTTTGTTTTATGAACTGTGGTGCCCCTGTGTTTGGTGCATACAGATTTATGATTATAATATCCTCTTGATGGATTGTTCCCTTCATAAGTAGGAAGTAGCCTTCTTTGTCTTTTTTGATTGTTTTTGGTTTGAAGTCCATTTTATCTGATATTAATATAGCTACACCTGCTTGTTTCTTATTCCCATTTGCTTGGAATATTGTTTTCCACCCTTTCACCCTGAGGAGGTTTCTGTCTTTAGTGGTAAGGTGGGTTTCTTGAAGGCAGCAGATTGAGGGGTCTAATTTTTTGATCCACCCTGTTAGCTTGTGTCTTTTGATGGGTGAATTAAGGCCATTAATATTTAGGGTGATGACTGTGAGATTTGATTTGATCCCTGCCATATTGTGGTGGTAGAGGTGTGTTGGCTTTTCCATGGAATTTAAAATTTTTTCTGTCTACTCTGGGTTTGGTTGCTGTGATCTGCTTCTTGTAGGCATTTGTGTTTGGTTATTTGTTTCTTCCTTCTGGCGAATTTCCTGGAATACTTTCTGTAGGTTTGGTTTTGTGTTCATATAATTGTAAAGCTGAGTTTTCCTTTCATCATCTATTATAAGGGAGACTTTTGCCGGGTAGAGTAGTTTGGGTTGGAAGCCATAGTTTCTTCGAGTTTTGAGAGTTTCATTCCAGGCCCTTCTACATTTCAGGGTTTCCATTGAGAAGTCTGAAGTAATTCTGATGGGGTTTCCTTTGAAAGTGGTATGCTGTTTTTCCCTAGGTGGTTTTAGGATTTTCTCTTTGGTGTCTATGTTTAGAGTCTTAATGAGTATATGTCTTGGGGAGTTTCTCCTTTGGTCTAGTTGGTTAGGAGTTCTGTTTGCTTCTTGAATCTTGATGGGCCTTTCTTTTAAGAGACGGGGGAAGTTTTCTTCAATTATTGTGTTTAATAAGTTCTCTATGTCTTTGGTCTGAAATTATTCTCCTTCTGGTATTCCAATGATTCTGATATTAGGATGTTTAAGTGTATCCCACAATTCTCTCATGTTCTGTTCACAGGAACTTTTGAACTTACTGAAACTTTTGGACTCTTGAACTGTTTCTTCCATCCTGTCTTCCAGATCAGAGTTTCTATCTTCCCCTTGCTGACTCTATTCTTGAGAGCCTCTAGTGAGTTTTGGACTTGTTCAATTAAGTTTGCATTTTGTACTACTTTCCTATGTATCACTTCCATTGCTCTGTCCAGCTCCCTTTTTGCCTCATTTTCTGATTTTCTTGATGATTCTTGGAAATCATCCTTGCATTTCTTTATGTTTTCATTTAGTGTGGCCTGCTGATTTTTAAGGTCCTCTTGTTTTTCACTCTCCCTCAACTCTTTTAGCTCTCTTTGAATTCCTTCTAGTGTCTTATCTTATTGCTCTAGCTTAGTGATGGTAGCATCCACACGATTATCTGTCCTTTGTAGTTTTCCTGCCAGTTCTAGCAGTAGGTTGGTCAGGGTTGCATTGTTCATAGCTTCCACTTGATGTTCTGATCCTAAATACTCTTCTATGTTTTGGTTCAGTCTTTCATTCTTCATTCAGGCCCACTCCTTTTAAAAAATAATCAATACTCTTCCTGGTTTGCTAATGCAGAACAATGGGCCCAATCTCAGGATGGTAATATCTCAAACACTTGCAATTGAACCAGGCTGCAATCTGTTTTCTGAAACTTTCGTTTATTTTTTTGTCTCCTTAGTATCTTTCATATCCTTAAGCCATTTTATCCACAAATATACCTGTTCATTACTTTTAGCTTCAAATTTGCTCAAGTTCTCAGGACAGGGGCAGAGCATCCAGGCTATCAAACATACTTCCTGTAACTCCGTTATAACAAAGTTTCTTTTCCCCTCATAAGCCAAACTTCTATATCCCATAGTTCTTTCTGCATTTCAGATCTAACCCTTACCAGAGTGGTTCATCAAGTCATGTTGATAGCACTGTAAGGATTCTGTAGTCTAAAGTCCGAAAAGACATTCATATTCCTTTCACACCTCAGCTCCAAAATATTAAAAGAGACGCATTAATGTTAATACCAGTAACAGCCATGATTCTTGGTACCAATTTTCTACTGTAGTTACTATGTTGTTTTGGGGACAAAACACTCTACCAAAAGCTGGTGATGATAGGGCTTTAGGTTGGCTTATAATCTCAAAAGGGAATTTGTGCAGAAAAGCATATCACAAATGTTGGGCTCCAATTCTTCCCACCAAAGCTGGTCAAAAGCAGCACAAGTAATCTTACCTCTGGCAAGGGTTAATCTAGGCTATTTCCTTAGGCCTACCACTAGCAACACACCTCCTCTAGCAAGACTCTCAAGTTGCCACCAACTGAAAACCAAGTATTAAAAGTTCATGAGGCTGGGCTGGAGAGATGGCTTAGCAGTTAAGCGCTTGCCTGTGAAGCCTAAGGACTCCGGTTCGAGGCTCGGTTCCCCAGGTCCCACGTTAGGCAGATGCACAAGGGGGCACACACGGCTGGAGTTCGTTTGCAGTGGCTGGAAGCCCTGGCGTGCCCATTCTTTCTCTCTCCCTCTCTGTCTCTCTGTTTCTCTGTCTCTCTGTCTGCCACTCTCAAATAAATAAATAAAAAATGAACTAAAAAAATTTAAAAAAAAAAGTTCATGAGGCTACGGGAGATAGCTCATTCAAACTAGTATGTCATATAACATATAAGAGAAGCCATCTCAACTGGGCCTGACAAATGACAAACTTGCATTTTTTCCGTGCAGTAGAAATTTTATGGCCTTGTCCATAAGGGTGATGGAAACATAGCCCTGGATACTGAACCATTCTGAGTGGGGCTCCTCACTATGAAGGTGTGGTGGGATCATGAATTGTAGCTCATGGTCACCTGTCTCTGCCACAATCTATCTATCTCTCTCTCTCTTGCTCTCTCTCTCTTTCTTTCTCCCTCTCTCTCTCTCTCTCTCTCTCTCTCTCTCTCTCTCTCTCTCCCCCATCCTTCCTTCTTTTCTTTGGCTGAGATAGGATCTCATTATGTAGCCCAGATTGGACTTGAACTTACTTTGTGGCTCATTTATATATATCTCTTATACTGGGTCTTAATTTTTGCCTGTATGAAATATTTCTAATCTAGTAATTAAAAACCTTGATGGAGAGTGATAGCTGTTATTCAGTAATTGTATTCTCCCACAGTATCAATATACTATTTGAGCATATTTTGTCTTTATTAAATGTGACTTGATTGCTTATACTGTTACAAGATTGTCTATGAATGTCTTTGTTGCCAATTTCCCCACAACGTGCATGAATATTACCCTGTTCTCCAGTTTGATGACTCCTAAAAACAGATACACAAGCATAATGGAAACGATGTTCTATAGTATGCAATTGTGATTTGTAACATTGTACTTTATGACATCATTCTTTATGGCATTATACTTTGTTCAACAATATTTGTTGCATAGAAAGTTTTGGATGAACTATGATGTGTCAAACATTATGCCAAATGCTTTGGTTATCAAGGTAAAAACCTGTAGTCTCTGAGAAATTCATTCAATACTGACAAGGAAAATCCAGAAAACTGTGAACTTGTATATTGTTATGACCATCAAGGTAATGCAGAAAATTGTTTTGTGCCTGTGAGTAGAACTCAGGGTATGGTCCTTCACTTTACAGCTTCATCCATTAACATGAGTCTTACACAGAAACCATTTCGTATCCCGATCATATTGATGAAGGATTTTAGGTCCAGGGAGGGACTAAATTCCATAACTGTGCAAGATATCCCAGGCTCATGAACCCCAACTTTTGGGTCCTTATCTAAGTTAATAAACAATTGAAAATGCAGACTCTAAGAGGGGTAAAGTAGGAAGAGTTAGGAATGAGGTAGAGGTAGCATGGAAGCCCAAGCCACAGAGAAAATTTCCCTCTTACCTACCTGGAAAGGGGGAGTCAGAAGATGGAGAAAATCTCCCTCACATAGAGAAAAGTATGGACACACACATATGTAGAAAGTAAGGCAGAGGTTCCTACACCATAAGACCCACCTCACACAGGGGGTCGGAGAAGATGGAGAGATGGTAAAGGCAGGCAGGAAATCACACAGTCTGAACAAAATGTTCCCCCTTCCCAGCCAGGCTGGGAAGAGGGAGAGGAGATGGAGACAGACTTACACAGGTGTGTCCAGGGGAATCCAGAGGAAGTAGGGGGCCCAAGAGAGATATTTACACAGTAGTTAGGCAAGAAAGCACCAAGAACTAGACACATGTGGAAAGCAAGCAGAAAATGCCCCAGCAGAAAAGACATTCTCCCACTTCTCAGCTGTGTTGGCAAGGACCAGGAGAATCAGGGGCCAGGAGAATATGAAGACATCACACATGGGGCTAAGAAAGAAGCACCCCAAAACAAAGCTGTAAAGTACATAGACAAAAAGAACACCCCACTCCCAGCCAGGCTGGCAAGAGGGAGAAGAGATGGAAATACTTACACAAGTGTGTCCAGATGGATCTAGAAGGAGGGGGATGAAGATAGGATTTATAAGCATCCTTAGGGTCCTCTATATGGATAAATCATCCAATTAGGATAAGCCTTCTTGTTCTGACTCAGTTGGATTTAGTAAGGGAAAGACCAGATTGGTAAGTGAACTAAACAAGCTGACTCAAGAGAGGCCAGCCCACAGGCCAGAAAACCTGAAGAAGCAGGAGGCCCTGCTGAGTTGTTGGTTGCAGCCATTTTGAATGAGACTGGGTCATATGTGGGTTCTAGTCCTGCCAGGGCAGGCAAGGTGCTTCTTCTTGGGCCTCTGTCCCAGGCTGACTGACTATAAAGTACTAACTTGCTCTTATTCTCCTTCAATACCACTATCATTAATGACCGAATTGTTTGGCACACTATGCTGTATCACATATGTTCATGTGATTTTTATTGTTTGCTCCATAGCTATCATTGAAGCAGGATTTATTGTCATTTCATTTTAGGAAATTCAAAATCTGGGTGTCTGGGCTGGGAAGATGACTCAAGAGTTAGAGCACTTATGTGCAGGGCCTAATGACAGGGGTTTGGTTTCTCTGAACTGCCATAAAGAAGAATGCATTAGGGCTGGCATGTACCTCGAGTTAGTTCCTTTGCAGTTGTTAGAGGCCCTATTTTCTTTCTCTCTTCCTCCTTCCCCCGTCTGTCTTTCTCTCCTTGCAAATTAATAAATAAAATACTTTAAAAAAAATAGCCTGTGTCCCAGAGAGGAAAAGTGAACTTTTTAAATATTTTAAAGGTAGTGGATATTGACACTTGGCTTTAACAAATTTTGTATTCTTGTATGGGCATGCCTTAGATTCCTTCAGGTTTTGATAAGAATCACAATGACAGACTTGGTGATTTGAACATACCTTTATTTCCTCAGAGGTGCTGATGAAATAAGAGCTAATGATTAGATGGAGTGGCATATTTTGAAGCTGCATATACCAGATTAGATCCATTGATAGAAGCCCATTACCAAATTTCTCCAGTGTGTTTGCTAATTTGTATTTTGTGTATTTCTATGGAACTGATTATGATCCTAACATATTACCTTTCCTAACAACATCAAGACTTCAGATTGAGGTAGAGCCCTTTGTGGAGAGCAGAGAATTCATAGAGAATTCTGGAGTTCACATTAGCTACAGACCATCTTGCTAGCAGAGCGCTATTCTGGAATTACCAGTGTTACAGCGACACCTCGTGGACTTTCTCAAAACCAGCATCTGGAATGTGAGCAGGGTCAAACCAAAAAGACAGGATTTAAAATCTTATCAACACTTCTCTCATTTTAAAAGTTTAATCTTTCACATATGAAAAGAAAGATAATTTCCCATGGAAAAATGAAAAATATGGGGCTATTGAGATGGCTTAAGGTTTAAGGCGCTTGCCAGCAACGCCAAAGGACCCAGGTTCCATTCCCCAGTATCCATATAAAGCCAGATGCACACAGAGTTTGTTTACTCTCTTGTTCACACTCTGAAATAAATAAAGAAATTAGAAAATAAATTAGAAAATATGAGGTAGAGATGATTGACAGTAATAATTTAGTTTTAGACTAATATATAATTATGATTATTTCTACTTAAAAGTCAGTAGGATCACTAATGGTATAGAAACATAATAAAATCAGAGCTCATAAGTCAAAGCCCATTTGTACAATAACTTGCTATGTCGAATACTTTTATCTTTATTCTATTCTGGCTCAAAATAAAAGGTCAAATTCAGTCTTCAATGAGATTTCCAGTGAGAGCTATCACTTTAAGGATCTAGCCAGAAGTTGGCTTCTGTTTCTTTTAATGTTCTCTCCCTCCCTCTCTCTCTCCTAGAGCCTTGGGTCCCCATCATTCTCCCTGTCCTCCCATAAACCTGGGACAAACTTCAGTGCATGGCAGCAGCGTCAGCCATAGCATCTTGGATTTGTTAAAAGCTTTGTGGATGAGTTCAAACTCATATTTCATATCATTCTTGCAGTCATCTGATTCAGACTTGTCACATTTTCTGGACCAAAGCTGCAGGCATGTTTTATTCATTATCTGTTCTCGTTTTCAAGGCAAACACCTGTAACCAATTTCAGGGTCAGGAGAAATCCATGATTGTTTCAGCCTACTGACCACAAGTTTTGTGTTTCTGTTCTGGCCAGCAATCTCAGAAGTAGCATACTTACTACTTCATACTCCATCTACACACTAAGGACAGTTGCTCATGAGAATGTTCTTGTTATTAAAATTTAAGGAAAAAGTAGAAACTAATATTGGAGTAATATTTTATTAGCTTTTATATTGAATGACTTAAGCTTTAAACCATATCTTCAGTTTGTTTGAGGAAAATGGTTGCTGCAGTTACCTGTTTGTTGCTAACAGAAAGCACCCAACCAAGCAGTTTGTGGGAGAAAAGGATTTATTTTGGCTTATAGAATTGAAGGGAAACTCTATGATGGCAGGGGAAAACCATGGCATAAGTAGAAGCTGGACATCACCTCCTGGCCAGCATCAGGTGGACAAAAGCAGCAGGAGAGTGTGCCAAACAGGAGAGTGTGCCAAATACTGGCAAGAGTAAGCTGGCTATAACACCTATAGGCCCACCCCAAACAACACACAGCCTCCAGGAGGCTCCAATTCCCAAACTGCCACCAGCTGAGGACCTAGCATTCAGAACACATGGGTTCAAGTCATGGGGCACCTAATTCACAATACCACAATGGTAAAGAAACCTAGAGAAATAATGTTGACTAGACAGTTGCTAGCTTGCTTACCATTTCACTGTCTACAGTTGATATCACAACCTGACCACCTACTGATACTGAAGCCTAATGGTGAAACACTAGTCTCCACAAGATAAAAGCAGCATGAAGTCTGGGTTTGTAACTGACTTCCAGGTAACTTAGATAGTGGTTGCACTTTCCTGATTTGGCATATTTCTTCTTGAAGGAGGATAATTAGAAACTGTTTGATCATTTGCTAAAAAAAAAAAAAAAATACCATGTGGTATCGATTGTGCCTCCACTATAGATACTATAGAAGAAAAACCTGGTCAAACACACTTTAAATATAGATGAAATAATAAATCAATGATAGAAGAGAAATATAGCCATCTCCTTGTACCCAAGGACTAGTTCTAGAATGTTCACTCTCACCAAAATCCAACAATGTGCAAGTCCCTTATCTAAAATCACATATCCCCTGTTTTGTGCATATTTTCTATCCATAATTGGTTGACTCCTCACATATGAAATAGAAAACATGGAGGGCAGACGATGGGCCTCAAAAAAGAACTCCAATTCCTCTTTCAGTGACATGCGAAAAATCCTGACATGAGTCTTCCTTGACCTGAAAAAATCAACATTTAAAAAAATTATTTATTTGAGAGGGACAGAGAGGGTGGGGAGTATGGGCATGCCAGGGCCTTCAGCCACTGCGAACAAACTCCAGACACATGTGCCACCTTATACATTTGGCTTATATGGATCCTAGGGAATTGAACCAAGGTCCTTTGTCTTTGCATGCAAATGCCTTAATCACTAAGCCATCTCTCCAGACCAAAAGTCAACACTTATTTTTCTGTTTTTTTTTAAATTTTTTTTTATTGACAACTTCTATACTTACAGTCAACAAACCATGGTATTTTCCTCCTCTCCCCTGCTTTCCCCATCATAACTCTGCTATCTGTCATATCCCCTCCCTCTCTTCATTAGACTCTCTTTTAATTTGATGTCATCATCTTTTTCTCCTATTATGAGGGTCTTGTGTAGGTATTGTTAGGCACTGCAAGGTCTTGGATACTGAGGACGATTTCTGACCAGACAGTTGTATGTAAGGAGTGATGCGCTTCTTTTGGCTTTTACATTCTTTTGGTCATCTCTTGGGCAATGGACCCTGAGCCTTGAAGGGTATGAGATGTTTTTGTACTGGACATTCCTCCATCCCTTCTTCTCAGCACTATGTTGCCTTTGGGGTCATCCCAGTGGTTATCACCATCTGAAGAGAGAAGCTGAGATTAATATTAATATATGAATATGAACCTTAAGTGTAGTGCTCTCAGGGCAGTTTGGTGAGAGTAGTATATGCATTTATGACCTCCACTGCCACAGGCTTTTGATTAGTTTTTCAGTACCAGGCATGTGTTCCCTTCCATAGAAGAGGCCTTCAGTCCAATTAGAGAGCAGTTGGTTTCCCCCAGACTAGACATGCCACTATTACGCTCATTCAGTCATTTGGCCTGTCTGGCCAAACTTGAGTCTTCCAGTGTCCACTGTTTTCATTGCTGATGACTTCTGTCTCCCATAAGGTTGCATACTGTGCAGCCTTTTCCAGCTTTCAGTTGGCTGGGCTAGAGGAAGAAGGTTTTCTGCTCAGCACCAGCTTGATTTCTCAGTGACTTTGCTGGTCAGGCTTATGAAGTCTTTAGCAATAAGGCTTACCATCTCTTTCTGACTGAAAACAAAGGACCTTGGCAACAGCATATGTTTTGTAGGCAACAGGGATCTCTCTGGCCAACAACTCACTGGAAGGTATCCCATCCCTGGCACTGAAAATTTTATAGTAACAATCTATGGCTTCTGGATGTGCTATTATTCAAGAAAAAAGATTTTCACTTTTTAAAAAATATTTTTTATTTATTTATTTGAGAGCGACAGACACAGAGAGAAAGACAGATAGAGGGAGAGAGAGAACGGGCGCGCCAGGGCTTCCAGCCTCTGCAAACGAACTCCAGACGCGTGTGCCCCCTTGTGCATCTGGCTAACGTGGGACCTGGGGAACCGAGCCTCGAACCGGGGTCCTTAGATTTCACAGGCAAGCGCTTAACCCCTAAGCTATCTCTCCAGACCAAGATTTTCACTTTATACTCATTTGAAATGTTAGGAAGAGTACAAAATTGGTGTAAAATCTACATTTTACACTGCAAGTGGAACATGTGAGCAAGCATGGTGTCCGTATGTGGTGGTTTGATTCAGGTATCCTCCATAAAATTTAGGTGTTCTGAATGGTAGGTTCCTAGCTGATGGAGTTTTGGGAATTAATGCCTCCTAGAAGTATTGTATTGTTGGGGGTGGGCTTATAGGTATTATAACCAGTTTCCCTTTGACAGTGTTTGGCACACTCTCATGTTGCTATCATACATCTGTTGTTGTCCAGGAGGTGATGTGCACCCTCTACTCATGCCATTGTTTTCCCTTGCCATCATGGAGCTTCCCCTTGAGTCTATAAGCCAAAATAAACTTTATTTTTTCCCCATAAGCTGCTCTTGGTCAGGTATTTTATTTCAGCAATAGAAACCTGATTGCAACAGTAATGTTGGTACTAGGAGGAGTGGGATTGCTGCTAGACAACTGACTACATGGCTGTAACCGATTTTAGCTAATTTTCAAGAGGAATGTGGAAGGATTTGAAACCTTGACCTAACAGACGCCATACAATGCTGTAAGTACAGTTTGATAGACTATTCTAATCAGAGTTGAAAGACCTGAATGCAGTAAGATCTATGAACTATAAGGTTTGGCTTATGAGGGTGAGAAAGAGCTTTGCCTAGATTGGGCTAGAAGCAGTTTGTATGAGACTTGCTGATGCCCATGTCCTGATAATTTGTGCAGGATTGCTTTGCATAGAAACAGGCTGATGTGAACAAAGGGATATGACACAGAAAAAATGAAATCTTTGGTCCAAAAGTGCTGGATGTTCAGTTGCAATTGTATGAGAGATTACAGCCATTGAGACTGGGCCAGCTGACCTGCATTGGGACAACAGAAAGAAGGCAGTCATTTTGAAGAGGCCCCAATGCTGCAGGAGCATCCTGTACTTTAAAGTCTGCTTTATTTCCCCTTGGATTAACAAATTGGCACCCCACCTGGTATTATGGGGTATAAGAAATGCAGGAAAGAGAGGGTCATTGCATTTGCAACAGTCTTGTGTTTTGGAAACAGCCATGGGCAGTGTGAAGCAGGTCTGCTAAGCAAGGTCTGCCTAAGGACCCGATGGAACTGTGAGGATGGACTGTGGGTTGTAATGGAGACCCAATGGTTGCTAAGGAGAGCTGCTGGCCCCAAATGAATTTTCCAGGATGGTGAGTAGCCTAGCTGGAGTGGCAGAATTGGAACTCAAGAAACTTATTGCTGGTTAGAATTATCAGACTTGGAAACTTGTTACTGGGTAGAGTTGTTGGACTTGTACATACAGAGTTTGGTGTTTTCCCTGTTTAAATCTTTCATTGGTTGAATATTTCTTTGCTATGTCCAATGCCATCTTTTTCAGTGTGAGTATTCTGTGCCAATACAGTATTTGGGGGCGGGGGATCCTGATATTACAGCTCAGTTAAAAGGTCTTGGACTATGGGGAACTTTGAACATCATTGGGATTGATGAAAACTATAGGGGCTTTTAAAGTTGGACTGAATGCATTTTATTTTACATCATGTATGGCTATCAGTTTATGAGGGCCAGGGGAAGAATGTGGTGGTTTGATTCAGGTGTTCTCTATAAGTTTAGGTGTTCTGGATGCTAGGTTCCCAGCTATTGGAAATTTAGGAATTCATACCTCCTGAAGGCAGTGTGTTGTTAGGGGAGGATTTAAATACATATATAAAATGTGTATTATATAATCTCTGTTAACAGGTAATTTATACCATCCCATTGATTGAACAGTATACTGTTCTTGGGATTTAAAATAATATATTTAAGCTGGGCGTGGTGGTGCACACCTTTAATCCCAGCACTTAGGAGGCAGAGGTAGGAGATTGACATGAGTATGAGGCTACCCTGAGACTACATAATGATTTCCAGGTCAGCCTGAGCTAGAGTGAGCCTCTACCTCAACCACCCCTCAAAATACATGCATACATATATATAATTGATTTCTTTGTAAGCAGAGAGATACAGAACATGAATTTCAAACCATGGCCTCTAGCCACTGCAGACAAACTCCAGATGCATATGTCATTTTGTGCATCTGCTTTATAAGGGTACTGGGGAATCAAACCTGTGTCATTAGGCTTTGCAGGCAAGCACCTTAACCACTGAGGATTTCTATAGCACCAGTTCAGGGGACTTTACACCAAGATGGAGAAGACTAATATAGAAACAATAAAGATTGAAGTTACTATCACCATGAAAGAACCTAACAGAACATAACATTGTGGGCTCACTGTGTGTGTATGTGGTGGTGGCAGTGGTGAGGAACAGTGGGCTAAGGAGTTAAAAATATGTTCAAAGGAGATCTCTGAGTTGGGTATTAAAGGATGAGTAGGATCTGCATGACCAAAATATATCTACTTGTGGTAGAACTCACAGAAACACAATGTCACTTGCAAGAAAAGCCATGAACAGGCAAAAAAACAAAAAAACAAAAAAAAAAAAAAAAAACCTGGCTGGAGTCAATGGCTCAGGCACACATGCCTATGGCTACATGTGTTGGGTGAACCTCAGAGTTAACTTAACGGCTTAGCTGTAGAAATATGCACTTAGCCTCCTCTTTCCTCCTTATTATTTATTGTTCTAATCACTGGGCGTAATAGCAGCCAAGTCATCAGAGGATGGTGCTATGACAGGATAATGGTCTCCGGCTTTGAAAATAACGTCTCAGTTTCTTCAAGACATCTTTGGCAGCAGGATGCCATTAGCTTGTCACATTGTCCAACCCTATTGACATTATCTTTTAATTGCCCCCAAAGACCTATCTCTTAGGCAGTGTGAGTCTGAGCTTCTCAGAGCATTGGGCTTTTTGGACTGACATCCCAGTCCATTTTATCATATAACTTCAGAAAGTCTAAGGGGAAAAGATGATTAAAGAGTTTTAAAACTGGAGACTATGAACATTATGGGGAAATGTTCAAAACCTTGTATTCATGACAATCAAGACCAAAGGGAAGTTGCAAGGAAGGCAAGTTAGCCTGCAAGAACTCCAGGGACAATGTCAGAGGCTGTATGCAAATATAACAAAGTGCTAAGTAAAATATTCAGGACAAAAATGATCTTTCTGAAAAGAGCATTTTTGTAATCTTGCTTAAGGTATAATTACAGAATCAGGGTGCAACCTGGGCCCTAGAATATTTGTTCTGTCCTCAAGTTTTCTTGTGAGATAGATATGGATGGCTATATAGATAAAATACATAGACTTGAACTGCATGAAAGGTTAGGTTAGAAGTGAGAAGACATGTTTGGAGCATGCAATTTTTAAGATTTAATATCCAAAGAAAATGATAATTTTTTTGTTTATTCTAACAGTTTGTACTGGTTTTGAAAGGTTTAGTCACAATTTGGTCAGAAGCTCCTTTGGGGCACAGAGGAGCTAGAACAGGAAAGGATAGAGTTTATTTAGAACCAAGTCAAAGTTGGTCGGGCTGTCTCTGGAATACTGACAGATAGCTGCTGCTGTAGGGGAGATAGGTACACGATTGAAAATGGGCTCCATCCCATTGAGATGGATTCAATATCTTTGAAAGGCCCTTTCCTCTTCCTTCAGGATTAGGGTTCTCATCGTCTTAGTTACTATGAGCTACCCCTGGAAGTCACTGGTTAAGACAACATCTCTGTCCATGCATAACCTCAGATCCCAAGTTACCCTTGCCACCACAGCAGCTATTCTTGGAATGCACACTCCTCTAGGCTTCCTCCAGAGCCAATGGCGACCTGTCTGTGTTTCCAGCTCAAAATGTCATGGCTGCCAGGCTCTGATTAGCAGCCTGTCTTCTCTCCCTTTGCCTTCCTCTCTTCTACATCCCAGAATCCACTCCCTCTTCCTGTTATTGTCCTGCACACTCCTGATAAGATTGCATGCGTCCCTATGAAGAGGAATTTTTCTTTCCTGTACGTTAATGTTTTTCAAAGGCACACTAATGAGAAAATCTCTATTCTAATGCCAGATTATTGATGTTAGGTGATGAAGGATCTGAGAGAGGAACAGGAGGTATCTGGAGGTCCCCGATTCTCCTTTAATCACTTATGAAATATTTAACTGGCTAGCAGCAAGCTTCTGATCCTCATGTCTAAGTGCCTTTTTGTTTTGCCTATATAACAAGAGATTGCATTTTACCAGCTGGAGTTCACCATTCACCTGTGAAGGCAGAGTCAGGCTATAAGCACTCAATTTGACTCTGCTGCAATGTTTATTGGCTCATAAATGGATTGTGGTTAAGTCAGTTCTTAGTTAGTCTTGACTTCCTTATTGCTAAAGGGCAGGCATTGCTACCTGCCTCCAGGTTATTGCAAAGGTTAGTGAAATAGTCTGTTAACCTCACATTCTTAGTGGAAAACTATAAATGTAGTTTGATCATCTAAACATAAATTGGGAGCCAAGATGAACTATATGAAATGTAGAAAACAGGTCTCAAACAGATTTTTTAAAAAATTTTTTAGTTATTTGAGAGCGACAGACACAGAGAGAAAGACAGATAGAGGGAGGGAGGGAGAGAGAATGGGCGTGCCAGGGCTTCCAGCCTCTGCAAACGAACTCCAGACGCGTGCGCCCCCTTGTGCATCTGGCTAACGTGGGACCTGGGGAACCGAGCCTCGAACCGGGGTCCTTAGGCTTCACAGGCAAGCGCTTAACCGCTAAGCCATCTCTCCAGCCCTCAATCACATTTTTTAAAGTCGGGGCATTATCTTTATTATCATGGTCAGCTCCTAGCAGTGTTTCTGTGTTTAAACCTTGTTTAACAACATGGCAGAAGTCCATTTAAGGTTTTCCAAGTAGAAGTATTCCTAAGTAATTATTTCATAGAAATAAAATCAATACTAAGTAAAAACAAAATAATTGTTCAAGATGATTCTTTCCTTTCCTTTCCTTTCCTTTCCTTTCCTTTCCTTTCCTTTCCTTTCCTTTCCTTTCCTTTCCTTTCCTTTCCTTTCCTTTCCTTTCCTTTCCTTTCCTTTCCTTCCCTTCCCTTCCCTTCCCTTCCCTTCCCTCCCCTTCCCCTTCCCCTTTCCCTTCCTCTTCCCCTTTCCCTTACTCTTCCCATTCCCCTCCCCCTCCCCCTCCCCCCTCCCCTTCCCCTTCCCTTTTCCCTTCCCCCTTCCCCTTTCCCCTTCCCTTCCCTTCCCTTCCCTTTCCTTTCCTTTCCTTTCCTTTCCTTTCCTTTCCTTTCCTTCCTTCCCCATCCCTTCTCTTATGTTTTTTCCCTTCCCTACCATTCCTTTTCCCTTGTCTCAATGATATCGTAATAAACCTTGATAACTATATGCATAACAAACAAGCACTGCAATCAGTAAATAAACATACCACATAAACATATTGCAACACAATTTTAGTGTATAGTACATTTCTAACTATAGTCATCAGGCTATAAATGACAGCAATGGGCTTACCAGCAAAGATACCCCTAGGATTCAGCTAAGGGTCCAGGTACTTGGGCAGGCTGCTTCCCAATCATGCATACAGTTTCTAGGAATGTACATACTGTGATTTTTCTTTCAACTTGTGTTCCATGTAAAAGTAGACCATGGACCTACTGTGGGCCCCCTAGCATGAAGCAAAGGGTTTAACTTTACAGTCCTTCCATTCCAAGGCTGTTGATGGTCTGCTGTGCTGCCGACCTCTTGATCTGTGACCATGGAGAGTCTGACAGTCCTGTGTTGAGTCTGCTGATTTAACCCTGTCTTGGTCCTGATAGAATATATCTTACTGGCATAACAAAAAATTGCAGTAGAGGGCAGGTAGGTGGGTATGGTCCATTTATCACTAGTTTAGAGAATTCAATATTTTTAGTGCAATGGCAAACTTTGTCATGTCATTTAAAAATAATTCCCCCCCATCCCCAACATAGACCCTATAAGAACATGTAAATAGGCCACTGAGCAAATTGATGGAATTGAAGGTGGGATCTAAGAACTTCCAAGAAAAAAAGTATGTCTAGAGCAGTGACTCTCAGATTTGAATGCACATTAAGTCATCTGAAGAGCTCATCAAACTTTGGAGGTCCACACACACTCCCTGCAAACCAGTAGTTCTACGTGAGCATTCAGCCAAAACACTCAAAGGATTTTCACTTGTGAAATTTGACTGAAAAGCCCCTCTTAAGTTTTGGGTGAGCAGGTATGATGATTCCAAACCTCTCAAATTTCTAAGTGAGACTACTCATCCAAAGATTGTACTTGAGAAACACTTCACTAGATCAATTGCATCTGAATTTCTGGGGACATGGCCCTTTTGAAGCTCCCCAGATGGTTTAGCTGTGTAGCCAAATCTAAGAAGAGCAAAGAGAAGGTAACTTGGAGCAATAGGCTATATTATGGCAGCTCATTCATATGCCCATACTGCTCAAGAGGACACGACTGGAACCATTTGCATCCTTGAATCACTTGATACCAGCTTCTGGGGAGTTAGTAGTTTACCCAGGCACTAATGATTCACTATCCCCAAATGCTCCTTCTGAAATGTTTCTCATCTTCTTCCAATTTCTTCAGTAGTGACCAAAAATATTGTGTTGCTTTGCCTTAATCCCAGTGCCTTAGATCCATTGGAAAAGCCATCCTGCATCCCCTGATAGCTGCTGGTGGGAGTGACAGTGAAGCTAGTACTTTGGTGGCATGTCGCTAGCCTCATCCTTGTAGCCTGGAGATACTAGTAGTTCGGAGAAGAGCATGGGAGGATATTGAAATTGCAAAATGATGGAGGTTCCTCTTAGCTGGGTCTTCTTATCAATTGGCTCATCACATCCAGGGAGAAAAATCTCTGATCATGGGAGGACATTTCCATATGGCATTTAATCACCTCTAGCCATCTGGAGACAGTGGTTTGATGTCTCCTAACATAAAATCAAGAGGTATTAACCTAGTATTTAGACATTAATTAAGGAGTTAATGTTGATTGATCTGTCATTTTAGGTACTGGCTTCTTTAATTCTCACTTTATGAAATAGCTACTGGTTTTCATTTTATATATACAAGCTAAGATTTATAGAGAAAATATTTTTTAATATATTTTTTAATTTTTTTGTTCATTTTTCATTTATTTGAGAGCGACAGAGAAAAAGGCAGATGGAGAGAAAGAATGGGTGTGCCAGGGCCTCCAGCCACTACAAACGAACTTCAGATGCATGCTCCCCCTTGTGCATCTGGCTATGTGGGTCCTGGGGAATTGAGCCTCGAACCAGGGTCCTTTGGCTTTACAGGCAAGTGCTTAACTGCTAAGCCATCTCTCCAGCCTGAGAAAACATTTTTGACAAAGCTCATAAAGCTAAAATTTGGCCTGCTATACTGCTTATAGCTAATGATACCCATCTAAGGGACAGAATAAGAGGCTTTGGGCAGCAGCAGGGAGTTATGGCATAACAAGTAATGAAGCTGATTTCAGACAGAGAGTCTGTTAGTCAGGCTTGGAAACCAAGGCTTGATAGCAAAGATAGTGCTTCCAAGTGTCTAATTTGTATTAATGTCCCTTTCTTTGACTATAGCAGTAGTAACAAACAGAAAGTGATGAAAGGAACGTTGGAACAGATTGTCAGTAGCCAAAGATATACAAACATGGATGACTAAAACTTAGAAATATGGATAGATACTGATTTGTACCCTTTTGTTATATATTGAAACTCGACCTGAATATTTTTCAAGTTGATAAATATTTTCTATAGCATTCCTTCTCTACTTCTTCCTTTTTTGAGGCAGGGTCTTACTTATGTAGTCCAGGCTGCACCTACACTCACAAGTCCATCTCAGCTTGCCAAATGATGAGGTCACAGTGTGGGTGTGGGTCAGCCCCCAATCTACATTCTGACTATTGATATGCTCCTTCTGCTGCAGCGTTTGTGGGATGCATCTCTCTAATTCCCATTACAGTCTTTAGCTCTCAATTATAGCAAAGTTCATTTACACAAAAGCACACTACATGTCTTCCTGATATTTTTTTAAAATATATTTTGGTTTTTCAAGGTAAGGTCTCACTCTAGCTCAGGCTGACCTGGAATTTACTCTGTATTCTCAGGGTGGCCTTTAACTCATGGTGATCCTCCTCTGCCTCCTGAGTGCTGGGATTAAAGACGTGCACCACCAGGCCCAGTCTTCCTGATTTTTAATATAAAACTCCCTCATGTTGAATTACTGGATCCTAGGCATGAGCATTTTACAGATTGATGATATCTGTTATTGAGTTAATAGATTGGCAAAAATTAGTTTTGTTAGACTAGTTTTCCAACCACATTGTCAGCAGGTGTTCATTTACAATCTTGAAAACTGGGTATTTATATTTTAAGTACTAATTGGATAGATAAAAAAGTGGTGCTATCTTGATCTTTTTAATGGCATGGAATTTTCTTAGAATTTTAAAACCAAATGTATCATCAAATAGGTTTTTAACTCTTCCTTCAATCCTACTATAATGAAAAACATTTTTTTAAAATTATCAACTAGGCATAAAACACACTTGCTCCTGAGGCTAATATTCATTTTATATCATTCTTCATTGTTCTGGGTTTTTGGACTTAGAAACCCCAGATAGACATCATGTGTATGTTGGGCACAGAAGATCTAAACTTTCCCAAAAATGCTTTGTGCTTTGGAAATGAGGAAAGGACTGGTTGCTCATTAGGAAAATAAACAAAACGTATGTCTGGGTCCTCATTTCTCTGCCTCCACCCCTTTTTTAGCCACCTCATTTGCCAATTAGCTTAGGCATCCCAGATTCTGAGAGGGGAAAGGGCATACAGAAAGCTGCGCAGACAATATATAATACCCCCATGAGGGTGCCAGAATTTGACAGCCTTCAATAGGTTAATTTTTCAAAGTGGTAAGTTGATATTTCTGTATAAAATGCACATCTGCAGCGTAAATGGTATTAAGTGTTGGTGAATTATGGTTCCAGCCTAAGGGTCACTTGAGCCTCAGTGCTACAAGCACCTTAATGCTTTTTTGAATGAAGGCTCTACTAATTGCTTCCATATGATCCCCTCTTATGTGTAGACCCCTCCTCCCAACCTACGTCACTGTCCCTGTCCTCTCCTTCATTGTGCTGTGGCACACACAGGAATAATGAGCTATGAACTTATCCCATACTGATTGGGGGCTGGTCCTACAACAGAACCTGCCACTTTCCCCGGAATTTTCTTTGACTCTTTAAGTTCAGACAGCTTTGGGGTCATGTCCCAGAAGCCCTAAGTCCTCCCCTCTGTTCCCTTCACCTCCATTCCTTTAAACCGCTGGGAGTGCACACTTACACTGTGAAGGGGCAGTCAGACCATTAATTAGCTTGACTGTTATGTTACTGTTAAAAGGGGGATTTGAAGGCCCTTTAAAGAGTATTTTGACATGTTGATGGGGAGATGGGAAGGGAAAGGAGTTTCAAGCATTCCCAAAACATGCCCCTGAAAGGACAGCCTGTGTCAGAGAAGCCATGGCAGACAGGAAACTTCAGAGGTTTGCATATTGTCCACCCAGTGCCTCAGAGGAGCACTGTAGTCTACTCAAGCTGGCCTCTTAGGTGGAGGTTGAGAACAAGATATGTGTATTTGGCTGAAAGAAAATTAGTCTGAGACCTGTCAACATACAAATGGAAACAGGAAATTCTACATGTACAGAACAGGCTAGGTACCTTCATAAACACCACTGGCTCTATAGGTGTGAACATGCCTGCTTCTGAGGAGGAAAAGAGGGTTCAGAACAACAGGATATTTGCCTGTCATTACTTCTAGGTGGCAAAGATGGCAGGCCTGGATTCACATTTGGGGCTGCAGTACTTTGGTGAACACTTTCAAGTGGCATAGCTCCACGATGAATGGAGTCATGTAGCCCACTGCCACACATCTCTAAACGTGCAGCTGGGCATGGAGTCCTGTGACCTACCTTCACTAATTTCACACACTGGCTTCTTTCTCTGCATTGTTAGGCTTGACGTATCACCACGTTTTCTTGAATTCTCTTGGCACTCAGACACTACCTTCTGGCTCTGGTTAGATGTTTGAACTGGTACTCATATTTTACAGCTATTAAACTTACCCATGCTTATAGGTCTTTCCTCAACTAAGTTGCAGGAATCCACGTAGGACAGCAATTTCACATTTTGTTGTGTTTCTTAGTATAGGCCTTAGTTCAAATCCATGCCAGTATTGTTTCTTGAAACAAATTGGAAAATTATATTTTAATAAAAAATACAAAAATCCCATTGTAGATAACCCTATTGAAATACTGTGATGGCTGGGAAGGTGGCTCAAAGTTCTTGGCACACAGTGTGAGTGCCTGAGATCAGATCCTTAGAAAACACACAAATGCTATAACCTATGGTGGATTTCAGCAATCCCACCCCTCCAAGGTAAGATACAGGAACATTTCTCAGGAACTCATGGACCAGCTAGCTGGTGAATGCGCAGGTGAACAATAAGAGACCTTACCTCAAATATGGAAGGTGAAAACCTATACCAAAATTTTGTCCTCTGACCTTACTATCTATGCTGTGGCACAAGAATGCCACACTCTCAAACTCACACATACATCAAAAAGAAAAGTAGGAAAGAAATACAGTTGCTTTACTTTCTCACATCATTAGTCTGATTTATTGTCTATAACAGAAACTTCCATGTGTCAAGGACCCACTGCTGCTTGTGCTGGTATCAGGGTAAGCTGGGGAAAAAGGCAACATAACAACTCTGGAAAAATGAGATAGTGCAAAAAGTGATATTGGACCAGATTACATTTTACTATTCATCTATAATCAGTGAGGTTATAGAATGGGTCAAACTCATAGCAAAATTGTTGACATGTATGTATCTTTACTTAGCACAAATTGATAAATTGGTATTCTATGATAAAGCTTCATTCAGACATATTTTACAAAACATGAACAAACAAAATGCAAATTAGTTTGAGAAAAAAAGATGCTAGGTGAACTCAAAACCAAAAACGGAGTTTGATGTTCTCAGCACAAGCACATAGGTATTTGGAGGGACAGATATCTTGATAACTACTTAATAATGATAATCATTTCACAATGTATGTGAACAGTTGTCTTTTGAAACACATTATTGTACTTCTTAAGTATATGCTTATTGAAGTTCAGCTAGAAAACAAAATATATCAAAGAAAAGATTAAGATAAAAAGAAAAATCAAAACAATTTAGGAATATTTAAACTCTATTTAGGGACTGGAGTGTCACTCAGAAGCAGAGTGTTTCCACAGTCCTAATTCCCATCTCTAGTACTGAGAAAACAAAGCAAAATCACTTCTTTCTTCCTCACCACTCAGCTTTTGTTTATATTTATATTTTTAAGCTATCAGAGATTTTAAAAGCTCTATTATCAGATAAGAGTTTTTTATATAGCAGTTCTACTTAAGAAAATGGCCCATTCCACCAGCCATTCATTTTAATTTGTATCTTATTATTATTACATTAGCTGCCTCCATAGCAGATAAGACTTTTGGGTAATATGGAACATTAGAAGCTGTTTCTGTGTGATATGGTGAAGAAAAAGATTTAATATAAGAGAGAGTAGGCAATATAAAGAGAGAAAGACTGGAAGAACATTAGAAATTCACAAAGGGTGTGGTAGGACAGTTAACAAATGTGGAGAAAAAAGAAAGGTGACTCAAGGAAAAGAAATGGGCTTCATGGCTCTAGCCATGTCACCCCCTGATGACCCTGAGGGTGATATGGGAAGAAGTGGAGATTGCTTCCCAAAGGCCCAGGGATTGGGTCCTCAAGAATAGTCTGTTCACCAGGAATCAGGATCTTGGAGTAATCTCCCCACGGGACACTGGAAACTTAGGAGTCTGCTCACTAATAAAAGCATCAAGGAAGGCTGGAAGAAATATCCACACCAACAGATTTGCAAATTTCAACTCAGAATCAGAAGAAACATGAAAAATAAGGCATCATGTTTCTTCCAAAATATGACCACTTCTCTACTATTGAATTCAAAGATAGTAAAACAACCAAAATGTTGGATGAAAACTTCAAACGTTTGTTTATATAGATAATCAATGGTTTTAAAGAAGGTACATATAAGCAGGAACATGAGAGATCAATTCAGCAACTGCAGAAGAAGTATACTGTAGAGGATAAAGTAGGCAAGATTGATGAAAAAATTGGCAACATAGAGGAGAAAATCATCAAGGAAACTTGATATTTGTAAAGTAAAAAGAAAGGTCAGAAATGAAAAAAAAATCATTGAGTTGAATAAAAACATAATGAGAATATACTCTGGAAGTGAAAAGAAAAACATCAGTGATTGAGGACAAGGTTGAAGAAATACTATATTAACACATCAAAAAATAAGGCACAACCACAGTTTTCAAGAATCTGGGATATGATTAAGAAACCAAATCTAAGAATTCATGGGTTAGAAGGATCTGATGTAAAAAATAAAGGCTGATAAGATATAGTCAATGAAATTAAAGTAGGTACTTTCCCAAGCCTAGAAAACTCAGTGGACATTCTAGCACAAGAAGCATTTAGAATCCCAAATAAACATGAACAAGGAATTCATACATTTCAAATTAAAGTATTTTCAACTAATGATGATGAAAAACAAGATATCCACATGCAGAGAGAGAGATTTCACCCACATTTCTTAACATGTACAAAATTAAGTTTGAAATGGATCAAATATCTTAATATATAATCTGAAATACTGAAAACTTTCATAAAATTAAAGAGGAGCTGGGGAGATAGCTGAGCAAATAAAAGTATTCACTGAGTACAAAACTGATAAAAAACTTAAACCTATAAATAAATGATTAAAAATTTTATGTTAGGGGCTGGAGAGATGACTCAGCAGTGCTTTCCTGTGAAGCCTAAAGACACCAGTTCAAGGCTTGATTCCCCCAGACCCACATAAGCCAGATGTTCAAGGTGGTGCATGCATCTGGAGTTCATTTGCAATGGCTGGAGGCCCTGGCATGCCCATTCTCTCTTTCTCTCTCTGCCTCTTTCTGTCTGTCTATCACACTCAAATAAATAAATAAAAATAAACAAAAAATTATTTTAGAAATTTAAAGAATACAGATAAATACTTTTTTAAAAAAAGGTGCTTGCTCTGCAATCGCTGGAACCTGAGTTTGGAACCGATCATCCTTTTTAAAAGCTAGACATAAAGGAAGGGAGGGGGGTACTTAATAGGTTGATATTGTATATATGTAAGTACAATGATTGTAATGAGGAGGTAATATGATGGAGAATGGAATTTCAAAGGAGAAAGTGGGGGGGGGAGGGAGGGAATTAACATGGTATTTTTTTATAATCATGGAAAATGCTAATAAAATTTAAAAAAAAAAAGCTAGATATGACTTCACATACCTGGGGCACTAGCAATGAGTGGGCAAAGACAAGAGGAGGCATGCAGTTTGCTGGCCAGCCAGTCTAACTGAAAAATGGTGAGCTCTAGGTTCACTAAGAAACCCTGTCTCGTGGAAATCAGACAGAAGAGCAATAAAGGAAGACACTTGATATCCTTCTCTGGCCTCTACATACATGCCTGTGGAGATTATATACCTGCACACATACATGCATATACCACACACATTGTAAATTCTATATAAATTTGACAAAAGCTCTTTCATAAAATAGAAAGGGAAAAGAGATGAAATTCATTCCATGAAGCCAGCAGTATTCTAATTTCAAAAACCAAATAAGGGCACAAAAATATAAAAAGTATAGACAAATTTCCTTGATGATTATCATAGAGTCAAAAATATTAATAAAAGCTGGGCATGGTGGCACATGCCTTTAAGCCCACCACTCAGGAGGCAGAGGTTGGAGGATTGCTGTGAGTTTGAGGGCACCGTGAGACTACATAGTGTATTTCAGGTCAGCCTGAGCTACAGTGAGACCCTACCTCAAAAAATTAATAAAATCTTTGTAAACCAAGTTCAAGAATATATTAAGAAGAATACAACTAATTTATATTCTAGGGATTCAATGATGGCTTAGCATAAGTCAATCAATAAATATAGTACAGAATCTTGACTTACAGGCATAAATAATCTCATAATCATTTCAATAGAAAAAGCATTTGACAAATCTCAATATTGCTTCGTGATAAAATCTCTAAAGAAACTATAAATTGAAGGAACATGTCTCAACATAAAGAAAGGCTCTATGCAATAAACTTACAGCCTATATTACATTAAATGGGACAAAACTGAATGCATTTCATTTAAAATCTGCAATGAAGCAAGGGTGCTCACCATCTCCACACTTACTCAATATACTGTTTGAAGTCTTATATATAACAATAAACTAAGTAAAAGAAATTGAAAAGGGTATAGATGACATTAACTTGCATTAAAAATATCCTAAGGACTACTTCACAAAAATATGAGTCTGATATCTGATAAACACTTTAAGTAAAGCAGCTGGATACAAAAATGAATATGTAAAATTCAGGAGCATCCCTCTATATCAATAATGGATTTACTGAGAAAAAAATCAGAATGAAAACCTCTTTTAGCAATACTTCAAAAATATGTATGAATACTATGAATAAATCTAACTGGGGAGGTGAATGTGCTTGCCAAGTACCTTTACAAAGAATTTAAATAGTATCAAAATTTTTTGGTGTTATAAGGCTTCCCTCACATGTGTGACATCTTGCATACAAACCCCACAAAAAGGACTTAATACTAAAGAAAGAAAGTGAAGACATTATGCAATGGAAAGGCCTCTCATATTCAAAGGATCAGTAGAATTACTACTGTGAAATGGCTATGTTGCCAAAAATAGTCCACAGTTTTAATGTATTCTCCATCTAAATCTGAATGGCATTCTTCACAGAACTAAGAAAATGATTTGGAAAATTTATATGGATGCACTGATGACCCCAAGTAGCGAAAGCACTCCTCAGAAGAAAACAATGCTGAAGGTGTTGTGGTGCAGGCTGTGAAATCACACCTAGATTCAGAATCACAGGCACTGTGGTACTGGCTCAGAACAGACATGCCAGCCAACAGATGACTAGAATAGAGGACACGGAAATTAACATAGCTACAGCCTTACAATTTCAACAGTTTCAGAAACATATTGGGCTGTAGAGATTGCTCAGTAGTTAACACACTTGTCTTTGATGCCTTAGGACCCAGGTTCAGATCCCCAGAACCTACATAGGCCAGATGTACAAGGTAGCACACCCATGTTTCTGAAATTTGTTTGCGCCTGCTAGAAAACCCAGACACACTTATTTTCTTTCTCTCTCTCAAATAAATAATATATTACAAACATATCTTGCAGAAAAGAACCATTTAAATAAATGGTGGGAAAGCTGGACACACATGAATAAGAATGAAACTAGATCCATATCTCTAACCAATCACACACACACACACACACACACACACACACACACACACACACACACACATATATATATATATATATATATATATATATATATATATATATATATATATATAAATTCAAAATGGATAAAGGATCTCAGAGTAAGGCTTGAGTTAGAAACTTCCCGAGGAAATTCTTGAGAAAATACTTCAAAACATCATCATAAGTAAGTACTTACTGAGAATGTCTCTAATAGCTGGGAATAAATTGCAATAAGTTACAAATAGGATTATGTTAAATTATAAGATTTCTTAGAGCCAAGAATATACTCATCAGAGTGAAGAGAGCCTACAGAATAAGAGAAATTCATTGCCAACTATACACCTGAGAAGAGATTAATATCTAGAATTCTGGAATTTGTAAGTAACCCTGACCCCAAATCATCTCACTAATGAATGACCAAAAAATTTATTCTTCTCAGAATAAAAATGGCCAATAAATATTTGACAAAAATTTTAACATCATTTCCCACCAAAGCAATACAAAGTAAAACTGTATCAAAGAATAAAGATGTAGCTTATTGGTAAAGTGCTTCCTTATGTGTACATGAAGCCCTGGATCTGAGCCCCCAGCACAACATAAACTATATGTAGTGGAATATGCCTATGTCAGCAGCACTCAGGAGGTGGAGAGGAGAGGATCAGAAATTGAAGGACATCTTTGGCTAACCCTATCCAAAGCAAGTTTAAGGACACTATGGGCTATATTAGACTTTGCATAAATAAAATTAATAAATAAAACTACATTGAGAATTCGTTTCACTCCTGTCAGAATGGCTATCATAAAGCAGCAATAAATGCTGGTGAAGAGGAGCAGAAGAAGGAATACTTATACACTGTTGGTGGCATGCAAACAGGATACAGCCACTATGAAAATAATACATATGTTCCACACAAATAAAAGTAAGCAAAAATAAAAATATAGAACTACTATATGATCTAGATAAAACCTCCTCCATATATGCCTGATAAAACCTGGCATGACATACCACAGATTATTTATTGCTGTACTATTCTCAATAGCCAAGATATGAAATGAACCTTCATGCTCACCAACAGATGAATGGATACAGGAAATATGATATATGGGTATATATCACATATTTCAAAGCGTGTGTATACGCATATACACACTCACACCTACATATGTGTGTTCTATAGACATTCTTCACAGAGTCACCATGATTTTCTGCTTCAAAGGTGCTTGAAACAAACTTGGTGCTCAAACCCACACCATGGCCAGCTGATCACAGTCCGAGGTCTTTGCCACCACCTCTCACTGTCCCAGGATCAACCCAAGACCTCTGCCACAGCAGCGCCAGCAGCAGTTGTCCAGCCGCCACCATGACCACCATGTCTCCCTGGCAGGTGTGCCAGAACTACCACCAAGACTCGGAGGCTGCCATCAACCACCAGATCATCTTTGAGTTCTAAGTGATGATGCGGCTTTGAAGAACTTTGCCAAATACATCCTTCATCAATCTCCTGAGGAGAGGAAGCACACTGAGAAAGTGATGAAGTAGCAGAGCCAGTGAGGCGGCTGAATCTTCCTATAGAGTATCAAGAAACTAGACAATGATGATCTGCGAAGCAGGCAGAACACAATAGAGTGTGCTTTACATTTGGAAAAATATGAGCCAATCGCTACTGGAACTGCATGAACTGGCCACTGACAAAAAATGATCCCCACTTATGTGACTTTATTGAGATTCACTTACCTGAATGAACAGGTAAAATCCATTAAAGACCTGGGCAATCACATAACCAATTTGCACAGTATTGGAGCCCCTGAATCTGGCATGGCAAGTTATCTCTTTGACAAGCACAACCTGAGAGACAGTGATGAGAGTTAAACTAACTTCTTCAAAGTCATGGAGTGTCTGCCTTGGTCACCAAGGCAGTGCACGCAGGTTGGGGGTAACTTTACCTTTCTAGAAGTTGCACCAAAACAGCACTTAAGTTCTTTAATTTGTACCATTTCTTCAAATAAAGAAATTTGGCATATGTGTGTGTGTGTGTGTGTGTGTGTGTGTGTGTGTATGAAAGTATGGCAGGGGACCAAAAGAAGTACTATTATGGGGGAAGTTTAAGTTGAGGTCTGGAAGCCTTGTCAAAAGGAAGAGAACATTTTATTTTTATTAGAATTCCTGAAAGAAAGAAAAAAGCAACACTAGTTTGAAATGTAAAATAAAAAATAAAACAGGCTTAGTTGGCTGATTTACAGGGTCAAGCAAGGAGGAGAGTGAGGCTGAGGTGTGCGTGGCTGGTGGGTGCATGGAGGGTCCCTACCCCTGCACGTCCTTACTCAGAATCCTGACTAGAAGTCTTCAGTGCTCTGCTCAGCACAGCTCTCAAGCCACCTTTCTAGTCTGTGTATGTTGGATTTCCAGAGAAAGTGGAATGACTTTATCTCCATTATTTCCCATGACCAAAGTCAGCTAATTGTTCAGGTTGGGTGTGCAGGGCCTAATGAGCTGCAAGTCTCTGCAGCACACACATGCAGGTGGCTTTGAGAACATGTAGGACATGTTGTTTTTTCTGTGTCAGTTCTTCACTTCTTTGATTTGTATCTGCAACTGAAGCTAACCCCACCTTTTCCTTAACCCCAAGTACCTCATGAAAAATTTAAATGTGTTCACATTTTATCTCCTCTAGTGTTCCCTAGATGACCCCATCGTTTATCATCTTGTATCTTCCATGCACCTTTCCACAACATTGCCTAGAGTAGATGCATCATAGTCATATTAGTGCTCTGTGGGGCTCATGTATCAGGCATTCCTCAAAAGAGATCCATGAGGTAGCCAATAGTATTACCATTCTTCATACAGGAAGTGAGAGTAAGTGATTGGTATAAGGTCCCAAGGCTTACAGATCCTAGAGCCAAAATTTGAAGGTAAGCCAACTAGCACCAGAATCCAGGATCTCATCCTTTCTGCTGTACTGTCTAGGGAGTTGCAGATGAATGAAGAAATGAGTGAAGGTGAACAAAACTGAAGCCACAGCATTCTTGAAATAGATCTTTCAAGAGAATGCCAAATGGAATTATACAAGGCTGAACATATCTATCAGAAAACACACAAAGGCATAGCTCATTCACTGGTTTAAAAAAATTATTTTTGTTTATTCATTTATTTGAGAGCAACAGACAGAGAGAGAAAGAGGCAGACAGACAGAAAGAGAGAATGGGCGCACCAGGGCCTCCAGCCACTGCAAACGAACTCCAGAAGCGTGCGCCCCCTTGTGCATCTGGCTAAGGTGGGTCCTGGGGAGTTGAGCCTCAAATGACGGTCCTTAGGCTTCACAGGCAAGCGCTTAACCGCTAAGCCATCTCTCCAGCCCCACTGGCTGTGTTTTTAAAAACTTGTTATGTAAGCTCAGAAGTACTTTCCCAGTGTTTCACAACTGCCCCAAAACTACATTGATTTTCTCCACAATATGAATTTGACCAAACTGCTAGCATGGGGCCTACAATTCTTGAGAGTAATCCTGAATTTCATTCTTTCAAAATCTAATAACTAGATAATTATTATTACTCAAAATTTCCTTAGCTTTATCAAATTACTCTTCAGTATATCACTTTTGTAATAATTTTTGTAAAATCACCATCAGAATTTTAAAAACACATTAGAGGGAACCATTCTGAACTAATTTTCTTATCCTTATAATAGAATTACAGATTCCAACATAAGGGAGGGTAATGATTTTCTTTAAGCTCATGGTTCCAGAGACTTCAGTCCATGGTTATTTGACTACATAAGCTCAGGCAAGGCATCATAGCATCTAAAGCATGTTATAGAAGAGGTTCTTAACCACATTGTGGCAGGAGAGACAACATACAGAAGGGTACTGGGAATGAGGCATAACCTTCAAATTCATTCCTCCAGTATAGCCCCATCACCAAAGATTCCACCACCTCCCAAATAGAATCATCAGCTCAGGGCCAAACACATGGTTTTTGGAACATTATAATGAAGCCATATTCATATTCAAACTATAAAACTTGCCTGATAAGCTACAGACCAAGTTTAGGGAATTTTGACTTTTTAAAAAATAATTTATTTTTTCTCAAAGTATTTATAGCTTAGACTTTTGATGTCTCTGTAGAAACTTTACATTTAATTTGTCTGCTGATTTCAGCCAGAAGCATCATGACTCCATAGATATGATGAATGTTTGTTTGAGTTATGATATTATAGAAAAATCCCAGCCAACTATAGATTTTTGACTATAAGGCTCAGATACCTATGAATATTGCCTCCAAAACTTCCTTAACTCCAAATTACTTTGATTATTCTATTTTCTGATATCTATGAGGGAGGAGTTGTGAGTCAAGTTCCAATGGTCTAGTAAAGGCTGACAGAGCCTTGCTTGGGAATCAAGTCCCATGTCTATGCATTACATGCTACTCAATAGAGTGTTACAACCAGAATATGTAACACAGTGTGCACATGAAGCCAAAGTTCTTACCACCAGGCTATACCACTATCTCTATCAAATTGGCTAAGAAACTCAAGATGCTCCTGAACAAATAGAATGGTAAGAAATGAGACACCTTAACTGAACCTCCTTAACCAAGTTGAATGGGATTTACAAACTCTCAAAATACTGATAAAAAGAGGTCAACCCTGAGATGATGGCATCTTGAAATTAAGGTGAAGAATGAGCAGGGGTAATTGCAAGTGCCCAGCCTCATGGTCCGTGCTACACTACATGATACAGTTAAACTTTTAAGAGTTAAAACTTCACATACATTTCTATTTATGTATAATCTGGAAACTCACCAATTTTATTATTTTGTTACTAAGATAATTTAAATATATTTATAAACATGGCTGTATGATCAAGTTATAGAAACTTATTTAATTCTTGATCTCTTTGCTCTTAATTGACTTTTTCACTCGTATCATCCATTTTGCCATTGGAGTGCTAAACTTACACTTTCCTTTTATTTTATTCACTTTGATTTGAACTAACTTCTTTTTCTTCTTCTTCTTCTTCTTATCATTATTTTGAAAGAGAGATAAAGAAGCAGATAGATAGATGATACATAGATAGATGATTGATATAGATAGATGATAGATAGATAGATAGATAGATAGATAGATAGATAGATAGATAGATAGATACAGAGAGAGACACAGAGAGAATGGGTACTCCAGGGCCTTCAGCCACTGCAAACAAGTTCCAGATGCATGTGTCTCCTTGTGCACATGTGCGACATTGTACACTTGCATCACTGTGCATCTGGCTTTGTGGGACCTGAAGATTCATACATGAGCGCTTAGGTTTTCAGGCAAGCTGCTTAACCACTAAGCAATCTTTCCAGCCCTGAACTAACTTTTAATGCCTATTTTTTTTTGTTCATTGACTACACATCTACTATGTTCATAAGTTTTCACATTTCTTGTGGTTTTAAAATATCAACCACACAGTTTGATAAATACTGACTAAAAATAATGATTAACATTTCATCTTGATGGAGATAGAGAGAGTCAGATATAGATGAGGCTGTCTGAGCACAGCGTGGCTTAGATGGTTGCTGTAGTAGCATATGGCCTCCTAATCTCAGTAGCTGGCAATAAAAATTATTCCAGTTCTTGTGTTCATGGCTCCACAGCAGGCTTGTCCATCCAAAGACCAAAGCTTAAGAAGTGGCTCCAAGAGTGACCTCATTCATTAGAGAAACTTAGGAATGTTTTTATAGCATCTGCTCAAACAAAATGTGACTAGTCTTCCCTAAATGATGTGGAAAAGGGCTATAGGAGAAATTCAATACAGAGAAACAACATCTTATATGCATAGATGCAATTGAATATATCCTATGAACCATTCTATCTTGCTCTCTGCAGTAAAGAGATCCCTCAGTTTTAGTTGAGTATAAGGATGTACATCCCAAGACTATATTTTCCAACCATACTTGCAGCTAGCCAGATCTGCATTTGAGTTCCTCCAATACAAGTCTAGTGTTGACCTTTAAAACAAGAGGTTTGGCTTTTGTTACCTTTATTTCTCCTCATGACTCTTTTTGATGACTCTCGAGGATTTTTTTTTTTTGCTCCAACTTTTATAGATATTGATTTTGTTTATTTATCTAACCCATTGTCTCATAGACATTTCCCTATCTATTTCTCCTAAAGTTCATGATTTTAAGTCTATGCTTCATGTTTGTTGGATTTGATATATGCCTAAATGTTACCTTTTATAAGCTGAATCATGGCTTACATTAGGTAAGCCATATTGTGTTCATTTTTTATTTTTTTATTTTTAAATTTAATTTATTAGTTTTCTTTTCAGTGAATACAGGCAGTTTGGTACCATTAATTAGGCTCATCTGTGATCTACCCCCTCCCATTAGACCCTCCTTGTTAATGAAAATGGGTCGTGCATTGTGGAGTTAGCCCCCAGTTATTAGGGTGATAAATGTCTTTGCAAATCATGACCCAACATGTAACACTGACATTCTTTCCGCCCCCTCTTCCGCAAGATTTCCCTGAGCCATGTTGGGTTCATTTTTGGTCTGCTTCAGTGCTGAGGTGTTGGGGGCCTCTGAGGCTTTGGCTCTCTGATTAGGTAGGAGTTGATTTTTCTCTGCGTTGATCTCCTTCCCCTTTGTGCTGGTATCCGGTTCACAGGAAAACATCACCCTTGCTTATTTCGCCAGTTGTCCTTAGTTTCAGTTGGGCCCCTTTTGAGGTATGTTGGGGCAGCTCTCTCCTTAGGATCTGCATCTATCTGAAAAAGAGAAGCAGATTCTCCAACGGAGAGTAAGCACCCGGGAAATTGAGATAACACTTACTTTTCTGATAGAGAGTTTGATAGGTGTAGGCCCTCTTGTACCCCATGATTGATGGTAGCTTGATATTGTAGAGTGGGCTTCTGTTTGGGTATAGTTCTGACTTGTTTCCCAGCTCCAGCTATGGGTCTAGTACCAGTGAGTGGATCAGTTAGCCAAATCAAGAGCAGTTGGTTTCTCACCATGGCTGTGTGCCACTATTGCACTTGTGTGGGCATCACATCCGGTTATTTGTTGCTAATTAGGTTAAACAGTGTGTTGCTTGGACAGATCTTGGTCATTTCCCCCAGTCGCCTATGTAGCGCCTTCTGGCACTAGACACGCTGACTGTCTGGGGACTAACTCTCTCCTGCCTTCCAGCCATGTCATTCCATTTTACGCGTCAGCTGCGTATGGAGTCTTCAGCAATAGGGTCTTAACACTGGCCTTTGGTGGGTCATCAAGTACTCTGAGAGAAGTCTGTCATTGTTTTGGGAAACCTTCTAGGTTTCCCTGATCAAAAGCTCATTGTAGATGGTAGGCCCAAGCTGGAAGTGGGGGTTACAGGTCAGTGTCCACTAAGACATTGAGGAAAAAGATAACTAATATACAAGAGTTAGAGAGGAGAGAGATAGAGGGGAGAGGGGGAGAGGGAGGGAGGGAAGATGTAGGAGATTTAGGTCAGTCTTGATCCTACCCTCTCCAGTGTCTTGTGGTTCAGGTGTTTCCTGTAAGGGTCTAGTGAAGGTTCAGCCATTTGGTCTGTCTTTTA
Organism: Jaculus jaculus; assembly: GCF_020740685.1. Taxonomy (NCBI): domain Eukaryota; kingdom Metazoa; phylum Chordata; class Mammalia; order Rodentia; family Dipodidae; genus Jaculus; species Jaculus jaculus. The sequence continues at coordinate 83,509,399 of NC_059104.1, forward strand.
GGAAGTAGAATTTTATGGTACCATTGCCGTTTGGGTCCAGATTACTGTTTTCCACCCTTTGATTCCCTCCCCGCCATCCCATCCATCTTATTGTCTAGTCCATGAGGTGCTTGCTGGGTATGTAAGGCATCTTGGGCAGATTCAGGTTAGGTGTTGCAGATGAGTGAGACTATGTGTCGATTTTTTTTCTGTGATTGGGTAAGTTCGCTGAGAATGATCTGTTCCAGGTTCAACCATTTTTCCTCAAATTTCTTTATGTCGTTTTTTCTTACTGCTGTATAGAATTCCATTGTGTAGATAAACCACATCTTTGTTATCCATTCTTCTAATGATGGACATCTGGGTTGATTCCAGCTTTTAGCTATTACGAATTGAGCTGCTACAAACATGGTTGAGCAAATCTCTCTGGCTTTTGGTTTGAGGTTTTAGGGTACATGCCCAGTAATGGTATAACTGGGTCTGTTGGTATTTCTATAGTCAGCTTTTTCAGGAGTCTCCATATTGCTTTCCAAAGTGGTTGTACCATCCTGCATTCCCACCAACAGTGAATGAGTGTCCCTGCTTCTCCACATCCTCGCCAGCATTTATTTTCATTTGACCTTTTGATGTTGGCTATTCTTATTGGGGTAAGGTGGAATCTCATAGTTGTTTTAATTTGCATTTCTCTGATGATTAGGGATGATGAACATTTTCTTCAGTGTGTGTTTGCCATTTGTATCTCTTCCTCTGTGAATTGCCTGTTCAACTCTGTGCCCCATTTTGTGAGTGGGGTATTTGTCTTCTTATTGTTTAGACTTTTGAATTCTTTGTAAATTCTAGAGATAAGGCCTCTATCAGTTGGATAACCTGCAAATATTTTCTCCCATTCTGTGGGTATTCTATTGGCTTTGCTTATTATATGCTTGTCTGTAAAGAAACTCTTCAGCTTCATATGATCCCAATGGTTGAGTGACTGTTTAAGAACTTAAGCCACTGGGGTTTTATTCAGGAAGTCTTTTTCCATTCCTATATTATGGAAGGTACTTCCTAAATTTTCTTCCAGTAGTTTTCGAGTTTCTGGTCTTATGTTGAGGTCTTTGATCCATTTGTATTTGAGTGTAGTGCATGGTGAAATGTGTGGATCAAGTTTTAGTTTCCTGCATGTGGTTATCCAGTTTGTCCAGCACCATTTGTTGAAGATGCTATCTTTTTTCCAGTCTATATTATTTGGGCCTTTGTCGAATATCATGTAGCTATAGTTGCTTGGCCCAAAACCGGGTCCTCAAGTCTATTCCATTGGTCTATACTCCTGTGTTTATGCCAGTAGCATGCTGTTTTTATTACTATGGCTTTGTAGTTTAACTTTATATCGGGTATGGTGATGCCACCAGAGGTATTTCTTTTGCTGAGGATATGTTTAGATATGCGAGGCCTTCTGCCTTTCCATATGAAATTTGAGATCATTTATTCTATGTCTGTGAAGAACACTGTAGGGATTTTAATTGGAATTGCGTTAAATCTATATATTGCCTTTGGTAGGATTGTCATCTTCACAAAGTTAATTATGCCTATCAAGGAGCATGGGAGGTCTTTCCATCGTTTCAAGTCCTCCTCAATTTCTTTTTTGAGAGTTTTTATATATTCGTTGTATAGATCTTTTACTTCCTTGGTTAACATTATTCCTGTTTTTTGTTTTTTTTTTTTTTTTTTTGCTATTGAAAATGGGACTATGTCCTTTATTTCTTTTTCTGTGTCTTTGTCATTTGCATACAGAAATGCTTCTGATTTTTGTGCATTGATTTTGTATCCTGCTACTTTGCTATAGGAGTTAATCACCTTCAGGAGTTTTGGGATGGAGTCTCTCGGGTCTCTTACATATATAATCATGTCATCAGCGAATAGAGCTACTTTACTTCTTCCTTTCCAAATTGTATCCCTTTTATTTCCTTCTCCTGCCTTATTGCTTGGGCTAGGACTTCCAGAACTATATTGAAAAGCAGAGGTGAGAGAGCACATTCCTGTCTTGTTCCTGATCTCAATGGGAATTCCTCCAGTCTCTCTCCATTAAGTATTAGTTGGCCTATATTGGCTTTATTATATTAAGATGTGAACCGGCCATGCCGATTCTTTCCAGTGTTTTGATCATGAAGTGATGTTGTATCTTGTCAAAGGCCTTTTCTGCATCTATCGAAATGATCATGTGATTTTTATGTTTAAGCTTGTTTATGGTGTATTACATTGACAGATTTTCCTATGTTGAACCACCCTTGTGTTCCTGGGATAAATCCCACTTGGTCAAGGTGGATAATGCTTTTGATGTGTTGTTGGATTCGGTTTGCGAGAATTTTGTTGAGGATCTTTGCGTCCATGTTCATTAGGGAAATAGGCCGATAGTTTTCTTTTCTTGTGTCATCTCTGCCTGGTTTTGGGATTAGGGTGATACTAGCTTCATAGAAGGATTTGGATAGTTTTCCCTGTTCTTCAATTGTGTGGCACAGTTTTAGGAAGATTGGTTTGAGTTCTTCCATGAAGGTTTGTTAAAATTCAGCTGGGAATCCATCTGGTCCTGGACTCTTCTTTTTTGGGAGGTTTTTTTTTACTTTTTCAATCTTCATGAGCGTGATGAGTTCATTGAGGTGGTTGATCTGCTCTGAGTTTAGCTTTGGTAGATGATATGCATCCAGGAATTTATCCATCTCCTCCACATTTTCCAGTTTTGTGGAGTAGAGGTTTTTGAAATAAGTCCTGATGATTCTGCCGATTTCACTGATGTCTGTTGTGAGCTCTCCTTTTTCATTTTGAATTTTGTTAATTTGGAGTCTCTCCTTTTTTTGCTTGATCAAATTGGCCAGAGGTTTGTCAATCTTGTTTATTTTTTCAAAGAACCAGCTCTTTGTTTTGTCAATTGCCTTAATTGTTTCCTTGGTTTCCAATTCATTAATTTCTGCTCTGAATTTAATCATGTCTTTCCTTCTGGAGCTCTTTGGGTTGGATTTTTCTTGTTTTTCCAATGCCTTTAGGTGGATGGTTAGGCTATTGATTTGGGATCTTTCTGTCTTTTTTTTGAAGGCATTGAGTGCTATGAATTTTCCCTTGAGGACTGCCTTCATTGTTTCCCACAAGATTTGGTATGATGTGTTCTCATTGTCATTCAATTCCAGGAATTTTGCAATTTCACTTTTTATTTCATCCACTATCCATTTATTGTTTAAGAGTGTGCTATTCAGTTTCCAGTTGTCATTGGGGCTCTTGTTATGGAGCGAGTGGGGCACGCAGCGGGGGTGGGGGGGTTGGGGTGCGCCGGGGCACTGGGCAATCAGGGTGGGGTGTGCGGGAGGTGGCAGGGCTCAGAGGGCGCGGGGTGGGGTGCCATGGAGGGGCGTGGGGCATGGGGCGCTCTGATTAGTTAGTGGGCGAGGGGCGAGCTGTTGGTGCGGGAGGTGAGAATGCAGGGGGGGTGTGTGGGGCGCGGCAGGGTGCGGGGCACCTTGGGGGTGTGGGGGGGAGCGCAGGGCGCGCAGGGGGTCACGGGGTGCGCAGGGGGGCGCGGAGGAGCTTGCGGGAGGCGCGGGGTGCTAGGGGCACAGGGCACGTGGTGGGTGTGCGGGGTGCGCAGGGGGGGGCGTAGCGTGCGTGTCGGGGGAGGGGGCGCGGGGCACCGGGGTTCGGGGTGCCAAGGGATGCCGCATGGTGCTCTGGACGTGCGGGGGGGCGGGGCTTGTGGGGCAGGTTGAGGGGGTCGCGCGTGGAGGGGGGGCGGGGTACGCTGAGTCACTCCGGGGAGCAGGACGTGTGGGGGTGGGGCACAGGGGGCATGGGTCACGCCTGGGCTCGCAGGGGCATGCTCGGGACTACGGGGGCGCCCGGGCCGCATGTGGTGGGGGCACGAGGGGCGTGCGGGGTGGGGGGCAGGAGGCGCCGGGGCAGGGCACGGGCGGGGGCAGGGAGCGCTTCAGGGCTCACAGGGCTCAGGGCACGATGCTCCGGTGTGCGTGGGGGTGAGGGCGCAGAGCGCATGGGGAGGGTGGACGGCTAGGAGCGTGGGGCACTCTGGTGGGCGCAGGACACTGCCGGAAGCCGCGGGGTGCTCTGGACTCAAGGGCAGGTCGCGCGGGGGAGGGGTCAAGGGGTCTTGCAGGGGGTGTGGAGCACGCTGACGTACGATGGAGCGTGGGACGCTGGGGGAAGCTGCAGGACACCACGGGGCACTCTGGACACTCGGCGCAGGGGGGGGGGGCGCACGGGGGGAGGGGCGGGTGGCACGGCACGGGGCACACCTGGGCGCCCGGGACGCTCAGGGGCGCTTGGAGAGCGCCTGCCGCGTGGGTAGGGAGAGTTGGGCGCGCGGTGGGGGATGGCGGGGGCGGGGTGGGGCACACGGGGGGGGTGGTGGCTCGAGGCGCGTGGGTGTGGGGCGCGGGGGTCTCGGGGCACATGGGGGCGCAGGGGTCTGGGGCACGCCTGGGCCCCCGGGGCGTGGGGCGCTTTGGGGCGCCTGCTGAGTGTGGATAGGGAATGTGGGGCGCGTGGGGGTTGGGGCGGGTGGGAGGGGTTGTCTGGAGGCGTGCGGGGGTGGGGCGCGGGGGCGCGGGAAGCTTCGGTTTGCTGGGGCTGTGCCTCTGCGTGTGGATAGGGAGCGTGGGGTGCGCTGGGGGGGAGGGGCGCGCTTGGGGGGCTGGGGGTGCGCGGGCGTGTGGCCTAGGGGTTGTGGGGCACGCGCGGGCTGCTGGGGCGTGTGGGGCTTGGTGCCCACGGGGCTAACCCAATGCCGCGATTAGCGGCGGGCGGGATGGTGGGGCGTGCGTCGCGGGGGTGTGTGCTTCCCTCTTTTCCCAGATCTGTGCCTTCCCTCTTCAAAAAGTTCCTAATTTCCCTTGAATACTTACCTTATTTTCCCCTTGTTGTTTGTAGTGCAGCTAGGCGGTCGCCATCTTGACCGGAAGTGTTTTTTTAATATTTTTATTTTATTTATTTGCAAGCAGACAGAGAAGAGAGACAGAGTGAGAGAATGGAGATACCAGGGCCTCCAGCTGTTGCAAATGAACTTCAGATTCATGCACTACTTTTGTGTGTCTGGCTTTACATGGCTACTAGGGAAGCAAATCCGGGTTGTTAGGCTTTGCAGACAAATCCCTTAACCTCTGAGCCATCTCTCCAGCCCCAGAAATCAACTTCATAAAAACATTTCAGACTCAAGACACAAAGTTTTTAAGAATTCTGCATGATACATAATTTGATAAATGATGAAAATTCATTCATTGTTATCGTGAGCTTTCAGGAGGATCTGGTCTTTCTTCCAGCATTCATTTTATGAACATGTTGAAGAATTGAGGTCTAATGTAATCCTTATACATGGAATAGAGAACACCTACAATCACGGCTCCTACCACAAACCCTTGGGCAGCAACTTACATGTGGATAAGGTGAATGGACACTTTCTGATGTCTTCTGTTCTTTAACTTGTAAAGACCATAGAACAGCACAGCCACAAAGCCTGCCACACCTACAGGGACAAAAGGGGAGAGTCTCTAGATTTCCTGATCAGTCGAGATAATTGGCCCTCATCCTCCTCTGCTGACCACTGGTGATTTGAAGACATGTTTCTTCTGCGTGCTAGAAGGCCAGTTCCCCAGCACCTGCTGTCTGTCTCCTGGTGTTCTTTGAGCAGAGCAGGCTTCAGGGGAAGCTCCACAATGGCAGAGGAACACGATGGCATGAGGAGAGGGTGAACATCGCCCCCTGGCCAACATAAGGTGGACAAGAGCAACAGGAGACTATGCCCCTGAATTTCTTGATACTTCTTGGATTCTTCACTAATCTTAATCAACTGGTTGTTGAGATCTTCCATTTCTTGAGTTACCTTCATTCATCTCTTTAGAGTTTTCTAATGTTTTCTTCAATCAAGTTAAGCCTACTGCTAAGAGCTGAATGCTCTAAGAGATGATTCTGTTCAATTTCATTGACACAATTGTTGGCTCTTTGATGGTTTGCTTCCAGTTCAGCAATATTTTTATCAGGGTCTCATTGGTTGTTATTTTTTCATTTTGGGAATGAACTTCCATTGATTTCTCTATGATTTAATTGGGGGCTTCCATTGTAGGAATAGACATCCTGAGTGGAGATGTCTCTATTTTCTAACTTCTGTTGGCTTTTTGCATTGTTGTCTACCCATTTTAGGGAGACTCTTCATTCTAATGAGGAGGAAGGAAGTTTTTATCCTTTGGCCCGTACACCCTCTGACTCAAGAGAGCTGGGATGTTGGTACCCAGTGGTGAGTCAGTATATCAAAATATAAGGCCTGATTCTATAGCTCACAGAGGGACCAGGCCTCTTCAAACAAGGCACAATGGGGCCTACCAGGACCAGGGTACTGGGAGGAGCAATGGAACAGGGATCTGGCCTACTTCATGCCATGCCCTCCAACACACAGACCAGCTCAGGGACTGTGGTGGTTGGATTCAGGTGTCCCCCATAAACTTAGGTGTTCTGAATGTTAGATTCCCAGCTGAGATTAGGGAGTTAATGCCTCATGGAGGCAGTGTATTATTGAGGGCAGGCTTATGGGTGTTATAGCCAGTTTCCACATGCCAGTGTTTGGCATACTCTCCTGTTGCTAGGGTCCACCTTATGTTGGCCAGGGGGTGATGTCCACCCCCTGCTCATGCTACTCTTTTCCCCTGCCATCATGAACCTTCCCTCTCAAGCCTGTAAGCCAAAATAAACTTCCTTTTACCACAAACTGCTCTTGCTTGGGTGATTTCTACCAGCAATATGAACTGGACTACAACAGGGAACTTGGACTAGGGAACTGGGAAGAGCCTGGCCTACTATCTCCACACTATGGGTCCATCCTGCACACTGTAATCACAGGGAACCCAGACTGGGGAGGTGGCAGGGGCCCAGAAACAGGGGTGTGCCCTACTTGCTCCAGACCACTGTGCCTGCCCCAAGTTTTATTCTTAAGTGGATATCTAATCTTTTCAAATTCTTTTTCTGAATTTTTTGTAATTTTTAACATCTTCCATGATTATAAGAAAATATCCCATGGTAATACCCTCCCTCCTCCCTTGTTTTCTGAATTTTTAACATGATCACATAATTTTTATACAATTCATTACATGGTGGATTGCTTATTTATTTATCATTTCATTTATTTAGTTAGAGACAACACCTTGTTCCTCTCTCACTAAGTAACCCAAGGTGGACTCAAACTCATGATCCTCTTTCTTTAGCTTCCCAAGTGAGTTTGAGATTGCAGATATGAATCACCACATCAAGCCTGATGGATTACTTCTAATATGAAATTTGGATCAACTTTGCCTATCCAGAAAAAAAAAATTCTCTTATTCATAATGTGCCATTCTATTACATCTTGCTGCATTCCATATGCTAATATTTTTAACTACCTATAGTCATATGATATTGGTCTTTAGCTACTCATGTTGCCTTTAGTTTGGATATTAGAGTAACAGATCCCTCTTAAATGAAATGACTTTTTCACTATACCTATTTTCTGGAAAAGACAGGTATTTGACACAAATATGAGGCTAGGGAGATGGATCGTTAGTTAAAAGTGCTTAGTTGCAAGTCTGCTGACCTAATTTTGTTCTTCCTCAGAGCCCATGTAAAGTCTGACACAATATGCTATACATATCTGTAATCTCAATATGCCTTTAGTAATGGGAAGTACAGCCAGAATCCAGAAGTTGGCAAGTAACAATAGCAGGCAAGAGTGAATCTGTCTCAGAGAAAGTGGAAGGAAAGGAAAACCACTTGTACATTGTTTTGAGACCTCAACAGGCACATGACGGCATGCATCCACCCAAACATACATCATACACACAAAGAAATGAAACAGCAGAAGTATACTACTTTAAACTTTATTTCTGCTATCACATATTTCAACAGATACATATTGTGTTTCTTAAGACAAGAAAAATTAATATCTTTAGCTTTCACTCATTCATTCTTTCTAGATACTAGCTTGGTTTTGGATGTGTATATTCACTTCACTTTCATTGTTGAACAGTGATTATGTTTGGAGAATTTTATTTCCCTTTCTTCTTGATAGTATGTTTGCTCAAAAACCCAATGCAGTGAAACAGGTGCTGGAGAGATGACTCAGCGGGTATAGCCCGTGACTTGCAACTATGAGAACCTGATTATGGACCCATACCCAAGTGAAAACAAAAGAAGGCTGCAAGTGCCTGTATTCTCAGCACTGTGGCAGTGGAAACAAGAGAACCCTTAGGGCTTGCTGGCTAGTTAGGTTAGCTGAATTGATGGAATCTTTTCTTAAAGAATAAGATGGAAAAAGATTAAGAAAGATACTTGAAATCAATCTCTTGTCTCCACATGCACACACATATGTACACATGCCAAAAGAAGTCTTTATCTTCCCTAAATTCTTTCAGAAACTTACTTATGCAATTCCATGGTTCTTGTATATTCTCTTCCATGTTGCTGCACTGCATCTCCCCAGGAAAGAAAGGGAAGGCATTAAGGGTCCACTGGGTCTTTTAGGAGAGAGCAATCTCTGATAGATCACCAATGGGAGAGGAGGACACAGAGGGGAAAAAAAGAGAATCACTAGTTCTCTTGCTCGCGGGTAGCCCACCATTTCCCCAGTTACCCCAAGCAGCCCCTATAGCTTTGCTAACCACACCCACACATGACTTAGGGCAGGCTCCTCCTGCTGGAGCTCAGGCTCCATCAGTCCATCTGCGGCTGCATGTGCACAGCCCATCTGCCCATGCAAGCTTAGCCTGCTCTGCCCATTTGCCCACTTATTGCTCTAGCTGTCTGCATGTCCATGCGGGGGCTCAGTCCCATTCCACCTGCCCACTTGAGCCCAGTCTCACTCTGCCTCTCTGGCCATGCCAGCTCAGCCCCAATCCCCTGTCTGCCATGCTGGCCGCCTGCCAATCTGCCGGCAGCGGGTGTCCCACTGGGCTTGCAAGCTCAGGCTGATCTGCCCACCGACGTCCCACGTGTTAGCTCAGGACCTCTGCCCATCTTGCCAACCTGCTAGCTCACCCCAGCATCCCCAAGAGGCACCATTTCCTCCAGCCATGGAGACCACAGTCCTACTCTCCCTGTCCATACACTGTGATGGGCAGACCACAGCTCAAAAGAAATAACATGAAAAATCAAATGCAAGAAAATGCAGTAAGATCACCCAGTCCTACAATGAACATCTCTAATCAAAACATAGAAGAGACATTAGGATCAGAACACCAAAATGAAACTATGAGAAATGCAACCCTGACCAAGTTACTGGTAGAACTTGCAGAAAAGCAACAAAGGACTGATAATTGTGTGGATGTTGCCATCACTAGACTAGACCTAATAGATAAGAAAATGGAAGGAATTCAAAAACAGTTAAGAGATATGAAGTAGAGTGAAAACAAAAAGAGGACCTCAAAAATCAGGTAGTGATGCTAAATAAAGACATAAAGTAATGCAAGGAAGAATTCCAGGAAGCATCAAGAAAAATCAGAAAATGATGTAAAAAGGGAGCTTGACAGAGGGATGGAAACTATACATAGAAAAGTAGTAGAAAATGCAAACCTAATTAAACAAGCCCACAACTCCTTAGAAGCTCTCAAGAATACAGTCAGCCATGTGGAGGATAGAAACTCTGATCTGGAAGACAAGATAGAAGAAACAGTTCAAAAGTTCAAGTTCAGTAAGTTAAAAATTTCTGTGAACAGAACAAGAGGGAATTGTGGGATACCTTTAAACATCCTAACATTTGGATCATGGGAATACCAGAAGGGGAAGAAATTCAGACCAAAGGAATGGAGAAATTACTTATCAGTTTGAGATTTTGTTGATGTCTCATTTTAAACATTTTATTGATAATTTCCTTATATGCATAATATATTTTGATCAGAAACCTTTTCTCTTCCAATGTCTTCTTTAGTTTCTCATCTGACACCCCCTTCCATATAGTCCCCTCTTCTTTCTAAGTAGTACCTCTTTTATTTTGATGTCTTTGTTTCTTTTCTTACCTTCCTCCATCATCCATGATGGAATGTTGGTATTCAATATTTTATAGGTCTTGTGCAGGTATTGTGAGTTCATGAATGGATGTTACTACGTTGCTAGAAGACAGCATTTTAAGTTATTCCTCCCCACCCTGTGGCTCTTATATTTGTCTGTACCATCTTCTCTATGATTCTGTAAGCCATGGAAGACGTGACAGAGATGTCACATTTAGTGCCAATCACTCAAGAGTCATTTATTCACAGCACTTTGATGTATTTTGAGTCTAGTAGGTGCCATTGTCTAATTGTTAGCACTTTAGATTCTGAGTTTTGAGTCACCACTGTAGTCACTGACATCTGAAAAAGAAGCTTCACTTACCAAAGATGAGAGCAGCACTAATCTATGGGCATTAACATGCATATTTAGAGGACAGTTTGTTGTATACAACTTAACCATTTTGTTAATCTGGTGACATATCATCATTCTACCTGTTCATTCTTTGACTGCAGACAATCTAGTGAGGTATTTATCATAGGCAAGGTTTATTTCTTGATTTGTAGCATTTGCTGTTGGATATTCTTTACTGTTTCCATTCTCTTGGTTCTATCATTCATCTATTCTTACTTGTCCTCTACTTTTCCAATAGAACTCTTAGCATATCAAGCATAGTAATATTTAAAGTCACTGTCTTAAATTTCAAAATCTCCACCACATCTGTGTCTGGTGGCTTTCTTCTCTTTATTTTTTGTGCTTCTTAATGTTTTTCAACTTCTATTGAATGCTGAAAATGATGTATTGTATAAAATATGCTAAACCAAACAGGTCTCCATTGTGAAGCTTCATATTTTTGTATCTTGGAATTAATTTTTGTTTACTATGACTATAGATATTAGAGCCAAATCTTCTTCCTTGTTTTAGTCATTTTCATTGATTTCTATAGAGACTTCTTAAATTCTGGGACTTGCAAGTCTTTTAGCCCCTAAGCCTATAAGATATAAAACTCTGTTGATATGTTGATAAGTGTGGAGAATGGGGGTGGGTGTTCCTATATTCCTGTAATTGGCATATAGTCTTAGAGACCTGGGTCCCTGACTATGACTTTCACAAGTGCTTTTGCCTTCCAACCACATCAGTCACACAAGAAGTTAAGATAACAATATAGCTGGGAATTTCTATCACCATATACAGAATATATGAGTTGGTAGAAGTTGATATTTCTCTAACCCCTAGTTTGATGAGCCTTTGATAAAGTCCTTGGTAGTTAGGATCTAGTAAAATAGTTTCTCTTCCAAGCAGGCTTTTGGGATACTTAAAAAAGAAATAGTTGCTTTCTCCTGCCCTAAAGAAAGCATGCCTCTGCTTGCAGGTTTCACCCTCACTTCACAACCTGATGGCTCTCCTGCATATAAAGGACAGGTTGTAGATTCTGTTCAATATATTTAACAAGGTGTTTTAATTCTTACACTTGTACACAATTAGCTCCCAGATATCTTTTGAGTTACAATTCTACTTTCAGTGAACTTACTTCCTGTGATGATTAATTTCTGGTTGTCAACTTGACAGGACTTAGAATCACCAAGAAATCAAATTTCATGGCATATCTTGTAGGTAAGATTAATTGAGGTGGAAATATCTACATGAACTGTGGTTAGCACCGTTCTGTGGGTTAGGAGTCCTGGACTATATAAAGAGCAGAAAGCTAGCTGAAAAGAAGCATTTATCACTCTGCTTTGCTTCCTGCCTACTGATGTGATGATGTGACCTTGATGTCCTGCTCTTGCTCATCTTTCCCTGCCATGTTAGACTCTCCCTCAAAACTGCAAAGCAAAATTAAACTCCATTCTCCCTAAGTTGCATCTGATCAAGTATTTTGTCCCAGCATTGAGAAAGTAAATAATATAGATAATTCCTACCAAGAAGTAGAGTTTTTGCTGTAGTAAACCTGACCTTAAGGTTATTCATATGTTTGGACTGATTGATATGAGAAATGTAGAATAATTTGGTATATTCATGTTACAGTTATGTTCTCATTGTTGGAACAAACACTCACCCAACCAAAAGAGTCTAATTGGAGGAAAGGGTTCAACTTTCAGTCTCAAGAAAAAACTTCATCATGGCAGGGAGAAGCATGGCTGATCAGAAGCAGGGCAATGCATCTTATACCTCTGTTGGAAGGTATCAATAGTGAGCTACTAGCAGTGGAAAACTAGGCTAATAAATGTAAAAATTCACCCTCCAGTGACATACCTCTTCCAGCAAGGGTCCATATACCACTACTTTTCCAAACTACCTCCAGCTGGAGTCCAAGTACTCATAACACATGAAGCTATGGAGAATAATTAATTCAAATCACCAAGTCTGGACTATAGAAGCCTTACACTGCTAAACCGAGCTAAATAGGCCATTCAGGTAGGATATTGAAGGAGGTCTCTGATCTCCAAGGTCAGCATAAACAGGCTTCTATCACTGTGTTCCATGGGTGTTAAGCTTTAGTACCATCTGACTGTAGAACTTGGCATCACCACTCACATGGTACTGGATTTGGGAAGATTCAATATAGAGAGGATCATGGGATATTGCACTATAGTTCCAGAGAGCCACTGAGGCTAAGAATGTTAGACAAAGTCAGAGTTGCTGCAAGGATGCCTTATGATTATTCTTTATGAAGCTGTGAAGGTGAACCCTCAATTACAATGGAGCCCCAGGATTTTCCTGATACAAGGACCATAGGATATCTATCAAGAAAAAAATGAGAATTTGAGGTGAATCTAGCCCAAAAGAGGTAATACCTGTAGCCTCTCTGTGTGCAAAGGGCAGACCTACTCATGCCTTTTGGAGCCCAGATGATTTCATCACAAGTTTCAGATACTACACATGGAACTGCAGGGTTTGATGTTTGGCCAGCTGGGCATTGGTATTGCTTTGATCCAATCTTTCATACTATGCCCCATTTCTCCATTTTGAATTAGGAATGATTGCTCTATGCCATTATATGTTGGAAGTGTATAATTTGTGCTTTGATTTTATAAGGCTCACAGTTAAGACAGTCTTGAGTAATTGAAACTTTAGAGTTTTGAACAGTGTTGGAACTGTTAACACCTATGGGGACTTTTGATGTTATATTTTCTTTTCATTTCCTTTTTGAGAGAGAGAGAGAATGAGAAAGAGTGTGCAAGGGTCTTTCAGCCACTGTGAACAAACTCCAGATACATGCACACCCTTGTAGACATGTGTGACATTGAATGCTTGCGTTACTTTTGTATCTGGCTATATGTGGGACATGGTGACTTGAACAAATGTTCTTAGGTTTCACAGGCAAGCACTTAACCACTAAGCCATCTCTCCAGCCCTTGAAATTGTTATTTCTGAAGTTATAAATTTCTTTTTCATTATGAAATGGCCATGAGCTCATGGGGACAAGAGGTGGAAGATTATGCCTTAAAAGTATTATGTTTGATTGTTGCATTGATAAACAATTGACTTGTGATGGTTCAACCTTGGCTGTTAGCTTTACAAGATTTAGAATCATAATGAAAACAAATCTCTTGACATGTCTGTTAGGAATTTTTGTTATATCAAATTGACTGAGGTGGAAAGACACACCCTAACAGTGGGCAGTACATTTTCATGAGTTAGGAATCCTGGACTATATAAACAGGAGAATAGGAGAATGCTATCTGAGCAGCAGCATTCATCACTCTGCTTCTTTCTTGCTAAAGTGACAATGTGACATCAGCTTCTTTTTCTTGCCATGATTTTTCTGCCATAATAGACTTTAAACTGTGAGCCAAAAAATAATTTCTTCCACAAATTTCTTTTAATAGTTGGTATTTTTTCTCGGAAATGAGAAAGAAACTGATACACTCTGGAATGCCCTCCTCCCCACACACCCTGTGGTTGCTTTATAAGCTACTGTGATTAGCTGCATTCAGTTTTCTTCCTAATTGTGGGCACAGTTTGCACAAAAGTCATGTAGAAGGGCCCCAGTCAGTTATTATAGCTTTCTTATTGAGTATGGAAATTATAAGAGATTGAAGCTGAGAACCTACCTATTTTAACAGCACCTTCATTCAATGGACAGTAGATAGCTATTCCCTGAAGATTCAGCATTGTGGGCAATGGCAACAATATAAAACCTGAAAACATATGAAAAACCAAAGCCTTTCCATTGTTATCCTGGGCACTTTGTTTGGCATTCAGTGTTCTGTTGCAGGAAGGTAGTGGAGAAAGAACTGAACTTAATTGTATTTCCTATCTTCAGATGTGTGTGTATGCATTAGAGAACTATGAGTATACAATGGGGTAACCTTGTAGGGCTTATCTTTGGTGATGTGGGGCTTCCTACTGTTAGGGCTTTGTGGTTGCTTGACTACACACTGAATAATTAACCTTATACTTTTAAAAATATTTTATTTTTTATTTATTTTAGAAAGAGAGAGTATAGGATGGCCAGGTCATCCAGCCACTAGAAATGAACTCCGGATGCATGTAACACCTTATGCATCTGGCTTATATAGGTTCTGGGAAATTGAACCTAAGTCCACAGATTTTGTAGGCAAGCACCTTAACCGTGAAGCCATCTCTCCAGCTTTAACCTTACCCAGAACCTTGGGGTGAATAATTTTTTTCCTAAAAAATAAATTGAAGTCATTTTATACAGCTATATTTTTGAGATACAAGGATTATTCATAGTCTATCCCAAATTGGACACAAGAATAAAACAGATCTTACCCTTAGTTCTGGCAAGCCTTATATTTAGGGCAACCCTAGCTTAATTATAGGATAATAATCCCATGGGTCAGTTGATGGTTTTTTTTTTTTTTTTTTTTTTTTTTTTTGTGAAGCTGTAGAATACCAGATGGCACAAGTAAGTATGCAAAGTAAAAACATCTGCAGGATTTTATATATGGAATGAAAAGCAAATAACACTTGAAAAAACTGTCTCTCATACTGTGATTCTCATAAAGTTTATGGATGAGTTCTGCAAAGGGATAAAGAAAAATTTCATATACTGAGTAGTTAATAATAAGAACTTCAAAGATACCAGACATTTGCTTCTGGACTCTTCTTTCCCTCTTTACATTAGAAACTCTCTTTTTACTTTAAAAGTAGTGATAAAGAATTCTAAAATCCTTAAAAGAATAAAGAAGACAATTTACATCCCACTTCATCCCTAAATCCAATGTTATATCCACTCCAATTTCAATATACGTTATTTCATCTTTGCAGTATTTTCCTAATAATGGGACTTAAGCTAAGGCTATTGAGGTAAGACCTCAGTGTGCATTTAAGCATATGAGACAGGATTTGGGTGGCATTTTAATGCTAGAGATGGAGATTGCACCAGCAAAGAGTGGACATGAAAGCCCTGATTGAGGCTTCCCAGTGAGGTGTAATTGCTTCTGAGTTCACCTTCAATTTATTGAGGATAATTTCAGCTTGAGAATAGAAAAATCCTTTTGGTAAAACAAGATTTCATCATCTGAAACTTTTGAAATTATGTTCCATGAACAATTGATGCTAGATGCTATTGGTGTTTACCTGAATAGTCTCATGGTTGTGATAATTTCACAATGACTGAATTGAATAAAATCAAATAGGTTGATTTAATGCAAAATGTTTTATGTCAAGTAAATGTTATCATACCAAAATAATATGTGAAAGTATTTCCCTGCCAAAAACCTGCCAAAGGGCAATATTTCTCAAATGATGATGGCCAAAAGTGTCCATGGGAGCCATCATTACTAAATATGGTTATATTTCAATAATAGAACTGATAGGTTCTAACAATGTTACTTGACTTCATTTGATCATTGTGTACATATAGTGGAGTATACTTACAGAAGGTAACAACATTATTAAGTGATGGAATGATGCTTTGCCTATGTTTCTAGAGCTCTCTGAAGAAGAAGCCAAACAAATTACAAAGGCAATTCATGAAACAGAACTATGGTGGAGCCACAAAGATGGCTCCGTGGGCCATGACAAAGTGCAACTTGTGTGTTTGTGTTTGCCATCAGGCATTCAACTTATTAAGAGCATCAGATGGGTGATAAATGAGTCTGAAGGATGTTTCTTTAAGGATTGTTGAATAAAGAAGATGGGGAACCAGGCATGAGTCCAGGACTCACTGATCAAGGCTTCCCAGAACCACTCATTCCAGCTCTGCTTTTCCCCATTGTGGAATTTCAGAAGAAACCAGCAAATAAGACTTCCTGTAAACTGGTTATTCTTGGGTTATCTCATTAGATAAACTTCTTTTTTCTTTTATTGTTGTTTTTTACCAAGGAAAAACTTTTAAAATAGAGGCTTACTGCTCAATTTTAAATAGACTATGTCTTGGGAGGAAATTTGTTTTCTAAACTAAGTGGTGATGATCAGTTCAATATACTGCAAAAGTAAGTTACATAATGAATGCTAACAAAGAGAGTAAGGCAAATTGTGTAAAGTTTGTGGAGCAGCTGACATAAATCAAGGCTGTAGCAAAGGTCTAGAGGAATGGCTTAATGACTAATGTGCTTGCCATACAAGTGTGAGGACCTGAGTTCAGATCCTTAGCACCCACATAAAAATGGAGGCAAAGACAGAAAATCCCCCAAGACTTACTGGCTACCTAGTCTAGCTGAAAAATTGAGCTCCAGGTTTATTGAGAGTGACCCTGACCAATAAACAAAGTGAAGTGATTGAGTAGATAACTAATATTGACCTCTGTCCTCCACATGTGCATACAGACACATGCATATATACATACATGTACTTGTATGCCCCACATAGGCACACACCTGCACATGCCCTTCTGAACACTTTTAAAGGGTTGTAATAGTACTATGGATATATGCTTTAAGGTATTGAAATTATTCTTTTATGAATCAAAAGATCTTTAAAGGCTGAAATGTGGAGCCTGCTACTCTTATTCAAAGAAAGAAAAATTTTAGGTCCTGGTAAATAGTGATGGAGAATTGATACAGCAGAAGACAGGGTATGGACTACAGAGTAAGATAGATCCTGATTTTTGTTCTTTACCAACAAGACTTGTATGTATCTCAGTGAAGAAGGCTTGGCTAGCATATATGAGGCCATAGGTTCAATCCCCGGTATTGGGAAAACAATTCTTAGTGGATTTCCTTTGCCTTGTACCTATGCCAAGATGAATCAAACCTTAAGTAGCTACAATGCTCCAGATCACTCCATGCTCAATCTCTTCTTAGCAATGTGGTTTGGGCACTTGATTATTCTTGCAAAGCAATGAATTTTCACATGAAAAAAAATGAGTGAATCATTCTTAATCCATAAAGTTTAAGTGAGATAAAATTTGAATATATATAGCATTGCTGGAACATTTTAAAAACATAATAGGTGAGTTTTTAAAACGCATTCACTAAGCAGGTTAATGGCAGACTAAGAATATTTTATCTCCTTTGGTGTTCAAGTCACAGATCATCAATGTTGGCATTTTCTTTCAATGACAGTAAAAGGCCTTGATTATTTTTCACTCATATTCCAGTGAAGTTGTTTGAACTGAGATGACTATATAACCTGAGGTAAATTGTGTAATATGTCTATCTTTTTCATGTGTCTTTTGAAATCATTTCATTCTGCCTTAGCACAAACTAAATGTGGAATTAAATGCATTGGGCAGTGGGCTCAATTCCTTATAACTTTTAACTAAATTTCTTAAGCTTTATGAGTTTCAATTACCTTGCTCATAAATGACCATGTTACTTGTCCAACATAATTCATAGTTATGTAGTCAGAAGCAACTGATAAAGTATTTGGAAGTGCGATGGGAACTTTGTAAGGTAGTATATCTCTAAGCTGGTATATGATCAGCCAAGGGGGGTGGGGAGACAGTTCTCAAGTGTCTGTTTAGTATGCAGATGCTTTGCTGAGAAGGAGGTAAGATGTCATGGTTCTCATCCTAACTGTATTTACCTGTATTGTATCTGCTGTGTAATTATGGTATGATTTTTCTCCATCTGATTAGCAATATTCTCTATCTGACAAAAGAAATTTGGGAAGTGGAGAAAAGCAGACATAAGTAGGACTGTAAGATTTCTTTCTGTGCTCTAGTGTGGGAGTTGATTACAGTCCTGTACTGCTGGTCTTGTAAGGGATGCAGTTGGCATTTGAAAGTCTAATTGGATTCAGTTGTTCCAGAGAGATACCTGCCAGAGGCATAGTATATTTTGATAAAACTTCTGTGTTTTTGCAAAATTCCAACTTTTACTTCTTTCTTTCAGAGGAAACAAAAGCACAACTTGGCCTCTTTTTCCCAAAAAACTTTTTGTCCTACATTTTTGCTGGTTGGGTACCAAGTGCCAAGAAGCAAGTGACCCCACAGGAATTTCATTTTGGCTGCTGAGGACAAAGGGGTCATTTAAAAATTTCACAATCCTGGGCAGACACGGCACTAGTTTGAAGCACGAAGCCTGATTAATTGAGCTGTCACTCCCAACAGTTCTGAGCTTTGGCCTTTTCATTTGCCAAAAGAAAAGAAGAAAGTAACATTCCTACACTTAATTTTCACAACCTTGAACCAACAGAATGTGACAATGGCTGGGTATTTCTCAACCATGAATTTCTTCTCCAGGTAATACTTAACTCCACTGGTTCTTTGCAGCTGTCAAATTGAGGTAACATGTTAAACTAAAATTTGAATGTCAGGAACTGTTTTTTATACATATGCTACCAACACAACACAATATCCACATTCATAGACAAATATTCAGATAGACATATGTTCTTGAAAAACCAAGCATTTGTGAGCATGAATTAATTTTATCTCTGGAAATTTTAGGAGACAGATTTTTTTTCAGGTTATGTTATATTATATTTTCCCCACTATGTATGCTATTTCACAATTAATGACAATACTTATGGAGATAGTCATAATTGCTAGCACCTGTCAGTACTGATGGTCGGCAAAACTTTTGGTTAAGGCTTTTTATGTAACATCCCTTTCAGAAACTCTGAGATTGGCATTATTGTTATGCTCATGTTGAAGTGACAGATGAAGAGATGGAGGTTAACTGAGTGGTTAAATAAAGTCACTTGCTTGCGGAGCCCAATACATATCCAGGCAGGCCTCAAACTTGTGGAAATCCTTCAGTCTCAGCCTCACAAGAGCTAGCTGACTATTTTATTCTTTAGGAGAAGTCATAATATGTGGCCTTGCAACTACTTCTTGAGTGCTGAGATGACTATCACGAGCCACCACGACTGCTACTGTGAGACATTTTAAACAATAGAAATGGCAGTCCAATAAGGATTCGTACATTCAAAAATGTCATATTTTGGGAACATCTGGGATATTTCAAATGGAATCCAGGTACATAGTGTTAAGGAGACAAGTAAGAAACACTAACTACATGAAACACTGGCTCTATGGGGAGGACTGAGGTTGAAGCTCAGAACTTGAGTCAAGTGCTTAGCATTTTCAGCAGCCTAGACTCAACCTCTAGCACTCTAAAGAAATAAAATTATCTGGATTTGTGAGGTACTAGAAAGGATAGCCATTTACAGAAGATGTTTCAAAAAATCAAATGCAAAAATGAAATAAATAAGTCTTGCTGCCAAAAAAATAAAAATAAAAAAATAAAATGCAAACAAAGGCCAGTTGTAAACCTAGTTCTGTGAACAGACTCATCATTAACATTTAGCAAAGAGAGAATTTGTTGAAGGTGGGAGTCTAGAAAAGCACCAAGAAATGCACACTATTTAAGATAGCCATGTAATAATATAGAAGTGAAGGAGAATTACAGTGAAGTGATTATATATCACTTATTTTCAAAGAATATTATCCTGCAAAGACACACACAACTCACACACACCATCACACATTCACACACACACATTTGCCACAATCTAAGAAAAATGAATAAGCACTTCATTTACATTCATGACAGTCTTCTCAGAATGGGTTCTACCCAATGTAACAATAAACTGACTACTTGTCAAACACTTCTATCCCAGATGCTGTGAGAGGAAAACAAACAAACAGAATGACAATCTGAGGATATATGACCACACAATTTTAACTGTTCTTGAGTTTGGTTTCCTATCCTAGCTGCTGTGATGTCAAGCGAGAAAGCCAAAGTCATTCCTGGCTACTTCAGCTTTTGTGTTTAGCTACTGTTCCTTTTCTGTCAAATGGTGTCAGCCTTTCCATGGGCAAGGACCTGCTTACCTAACTTGGATGGAGAGGGCGGGATTCAGGGTCTCCCAGGGCTTCCCTGGGGACTTTGATTCTAGGCTCACAGTCATTTTTGAGAGGGGGAGGTGAACTCAACCCAAATTAAGCCAATGTTGGGAGTGACAAGTAAATGAGTGCAGGCTCCTTGGCTCTGTCTGCCCTTTCAGAAGGTAATCAAGTCAAATTATCTATGAGAAGAAACTAGGCTCATGGCTGAGGGAGTGTGCAAATGAAAACCAGATTCAGAGGAAGGCTCACTTGAGAAAACCCAGGAGCTTTATTTTAGAGAGAAAGTGAGTGAGCAAGTGAGGGTGGGAGGGAAGAATTTTTTCTTACCCTCAGACTCTCCTTGCTTTATACAGTTGACTTTGACCCTTGCACATTTCTCCTCTTCTCTACTTTTGTTTATATTTGTCTGGATCTTCCCAAACCAAGCAGAAGACTTCCAGGTCAGGGACAAGAAAACAGATCTGTGTGGTCACAGGAAGAGAACACAGTAGAGCTTTGACATGACTGTGTCTGGTCCTTGACTATCACATAAGAATGATGGGACATTGCCTAAACCCAAAGGCTGCAGCTCTTAGTTCAAATGGTGGTTTAGTTATTGACCTTGTGAAATATATCTGAAATCTCTGGACTCCTGACTAGCCTTCCACAAGTTTTCTCCTAAGGGGATATTTGGCAATACTTCGAGACACTTGGGTTGCCACATCACTGAAAAGTGAGATTTGTTACTGGAATAGTAGGGACAAAGTATCTTCTAAATATCATTCTAGAATACATATTATATCTTCATAAAATAGAAATATATGGATGAAATTAACTGTGCCCAGACTGAGAAATATGCTTGATTAAGAACAAAACAAAACAAATAATATGAAAAAATGTGGAGGATAGAGTACTTTTTCCAGCTTCAACTAACGCCCTTTTCTACTTTTTATTGTCTATTTTCAAGGCTATGACAAAATACATGTAATAGCGGTTTGTACAGGGGATTCAGTCTATCATGGTGTGGAAAGCATGACATTAGTAGTATGATGCAGGTGGTTATACTGTATTCAGTCAAGAAGCAGGGGGAAGTGAATGCATGTTCTTCATTCACTTTCTCTTTTGTAAGCAGTCTAAGACCCCTGCCAATGGAATGGTACTGCCCCCAGTTAGGGTGGGTCTTCCATCTTCAACTAACCCAAACTAGAAAATCTCCCACAGATATGCCCAGAGATTTATCACCATGGTGATTCTAAATTCTGTCAGGTTGAAGACCAAAGACTAAGTATCACAGAAACTGTAGGCTGAAGCTACATGAGAGCTCTCTTCTCCGATGGTGATCTTTTGTCCTTGGAAATACAGTAGTAAAATTGGAACTGGTCATGTGGGGACTGTCTCCAAGAGCTGAAACCTTATTCTTTCACTTACTCTTGAAAATTATAGTTTTCCTTTACTGATAAAAATAATCTTCAAAAAGCATATATTCTAGCAAGATTATGGGTACCCATCTGTGATAGTTAAGGTGTTGTCAACTTGATCTGTTTAGTAATCCACAGGCTGCTTCTAAGAAGGATCAACTAAAGGAGGAGGTCTTTCCCTCAGGGTGAGCCCTTCCCCCAGAGTGGGCGGCCCCGCTCAGAGAGGGACTTGATATAAGGAAGCTCTGGGTAGAAGAGTTCCCTTTTTCCTTCCTTCCTTCCACTTGGCTGCCGGAGCTGATCCCTACCTTCTAGCGTGGATTGAAGGCCAGTACAGACTAAAGACCAACATCAACTGAAGACCCACGTGGATCGAAACCCAGTGGCTCCTCAGGAAGCCTCCAGGCTTTCCGGCACCATCTGCAGTGCCGGGTCGGGACTGCTGAAGCATCTGGCCACGTGGACTGAGCAGCTACCAGGTTCGGTGATTCTCGGGCCTGCAACTGCTATTGGACTACTGTAAGCTAATCCAATAAATTCTCTTTATAAAATAATTCATTCTAGTAATTCTGTTCCTCTAGAGAACCCTGACTAATACACCATCACATCCCCTCCTGACACATAAATTTGTGTCTAAGTGAGATCAGTGACCTTATGGGATAGAGAATATTCACTTTGGTTGTCTTTATGGAATGTGTGGCTGGAAATATATAGCAATCATTGTGCCTTACAACTCTGTAGCACCTGACACATGGTGTCTCTCAAGTCCAAGACATCTTGGTACTAGTCAACAAGTGATCATTTGGTATAATACTGGATAAGGCAGTTTGTCAATGAGAAGGTGGGAACTGGTAACCATAGTACCCTGATGGCATGCTATATTTTATTTCCTGAAATTCACAGCCATGGCTTTACACATTACCTTTCCATTGTGATCAGTTTTCCAACTATCCTTGACAGTCTAACACAATCCTTATAGTCAATCCCTGCTCCAATATCTTATGTGAAGAGGCACACCATTTCTATTTCTAACACAACAAATGTAGTTTAGTGGGCCAAATATTTACAAGTTCCAAAATGAAAGATTAAAAGACAATTCATCATTCTAGGAACCTGCCTACACAGTGTGTTATGACTCAGAAGAGAAAGGAAACGACTTTGTGAGTCCAGGTCATTAAAGAAAGGATTCATTAAGAATAATTAGTGACATAAAGAGATCATGGTAGTGGTCTGATTTACTCAGAAGCAACCAGCCTAACAAAAAGCTCACAGTACTGCAGTGATGACACACAGCCTTGGAGGGTAACCAATGGCTTTCTGATTGGCTTATAGATCTGCTCAGTGGAAGGGAAACAATACATGGAACTGGGGACTGGGTCTGAATCCTATGGACACAAAGATTGTGCTCTCCAGTGTCAAGCTCCTACTAGTCTTTGGCTGAAAAAGGGGCTACATACATCAAACTCTCCCTAAATTAAGAATTCTTATCCAATTTACTCTACCTATGCTGACTTTACTGTCCATTGGAGAATCTTTTTTTATTTTCAGAAGGTAATGAAACCTGAGGACATAAACCACCCTGCGCATCACAGCTGAAACCACAGACAAAGTGGGGTGAGAGCTAGAGTTCTGCTACCTTGGTGAGACTGACAAGCAGCACCAGAGTGAAGGAGAAAGACACTGAGGATACTCAACACATACCAAAACAAAAATCCAGAGGCTCTCAAGAGCTCATCACTGAAGTAGACTTAAAACACACCCACCATAGCTCAGGGAATTTGTGAAAGAGGGAATGGAAAGATTTTAAGTCACAGGTTGGGATGCTGAACCTGCCCAGAGTCATGCCCAGAGGCATTACCTCACCCAGAAACCTGACTGCTGCTCCCGCCACGTATAACCCCATGGGGTATACCAGCAACCCCCCTAAAGAAGGGTCTTTGCAGAATGGGGACAGGAAGGTGGGAAAAGGTGATACCAACACATGATATATTCATAAGAAGTATGTTCAGTAATAATAAATAATAATGATAAAAGAAATTCTGGTGGACAAATGTCACAGAGCTCTCCCCCACAGAAGCAAGTGACCAGTTATCTGTATGCAGTGAGGTGGCTCTGGGAAAGGGTCTTATCTCTCCTTTCCTAACAATAAGTTAGAAAGCAACATCCCATGCCAGACTTCATTGGGGGAAAATCATAGCAAGAAAACAATTTATAGAAAGAATATGCTCATATTACTTTCATTTTCTAGTCTCTCTTCCCAAAGTACTTTCTCCTTCTTAAAAATTATTTTCCTCTGTTCTCTCTTACTAGAAATGAACCAGTTCAATAGTTTCACTTTGCCTTGGCAAAAGTACTACCTCACATTTCCAACAGATTTCAAGGCCTGGAAAGAAATTCAGCCAGTGGCTTGGAGCACTGACGACCTCAAGAAAGGGCTTTTGGATGTAGTAAATATGACCTTATCAAAGGCACATGGATTGCATTTCATTTAAAATCCATACCACTTTCAATTTTTAAAAGGGCATATTAGTTCAAAGAAATGTTCATTTTTTTCTGTCTTAAGAAATTTTTGGCCCACTCTTCACTTTGTTTGGTTTCTTTCAGTTTTTAGTGAATAAAGTGAGACCAGTCTAGATAATCCTTTATGATTCTTAAACTCTAATAGTGCCTGGAATTCTCAGCTGAAATTTTTCCTGTTTGGATGCTCTACCAGCCTCTGACAGTAATGGGTTGTTGGTACTTCAATGTGTGAAGTATAAGGCTCTGTTTGCCCAGGGTATAAGTTCCATTGGTTTTCACCCACCATAAAAGTGAAGATACAAAATGAAAACTCACCAACCCCTCAAACAGGTAAATCATGTTCAATGGAAGCCCTTGTCTTGTTTTTCTCACTCAATCAAGGGAGCTTTGGGGAGCAACAATGGTGGGGAGTTCAAAAGAGCCTCTGCCACTTCTGATGGGACATCAGGAAATTTCTGTGTCTTAAAAGAGTGAATTGTGCTTAGCTGAATGAAAAGCATAAGGAGTTGAGGAACTTACATCACAGACCACCTTAGATTTTTGTTCAGTTAACCTCTGCTTGCTCACAAGAAATAGTGTCATGAGTGATTGCAAACACATGCAGGCAGAATACCAACATGTTTTAAACGAAAGGGAAAAACCACAGTTTTATGAGGCTATTGATATAGCTTAAGAGATGATAGAATTCTACCTTGCATGGCCACCCCAGCCTGGTGGACAGATGCTGTTTTTCTTTCCAGCCTTTACTATCAAAGACAGCCTCAAATTAGCTAGGATAAGGAAAATATCAGTTGTGAGTCTGGTCAATGGGCTTCAATGCCAAGATTTCTTTCCTTCACTCAAGATATATTTACTGACTGTGTAAATGAGCCAAGAAGTCTGTTAACATATTGGGAGTAAGACAATGACATAGTGGTTCCAAACTACAGCAAATATGTAAAGAAGAAAACAAACACTTAAGGACATAATATGACAGCTGCATGGTAGGTATGTGACAGAATTGTCCTACACATCCTCTCATCAAGCTGGTGTTTCACACAGTTGAATAAACAGACTTGAAATAATTGGTTTGGTTCCATTCACATTGTCAGTGGATTTCATAATCTTTCAAATCTTTGCCTTGAGACCCTTTTACAGTGAGTCCTGCATTCACTCACAAGAGGAACTTAAATTTTTGAGAATATAGTTCCCTCTATTTCCTAATAAAGAGGCAGGGGATATTTATTTATAAAGTGTCTCCCAAATATGTCATTCTGTCTGGTGACAAGCAGACCTCAGAGACTTGCCTTACATACTTGAAATTTTAGAATGTTATTTTCTTTTTTGGATTCTTCAGCTCTTTTCTTTCTTATGAGTCCATTTTATTTCTCTGAATGGCATTATCCTGGTTCATTTTCTCAGGCCTCTTGAAATATTGAGGTTGCCCGAAATGTCATTCTTTTTAATTGAAAATTTAAATACATGAACATACTATAATTTTTAATATTTATTTTTATTTATTTACTAGAGAGAGTGAATGAATGGGCACACCAAGGCAAACTGAAAATGAATTCCAGATGCATGAGCCACCTTGTGCATCTGGCTGATGTGGGACCTTGAGAATCGAACCTGGATGCATAGGCTTCGCAGGCAAGTGCCTCAACCACTAAGCCATCTCTCCAGCCCAGGATTGTGTTTTTTATCAAATTTTAGTATGTTGGGCTGGAGAGATGGCTTAGTGGTTAAGGCACTTGCCTGAAAAGCCCAAGGACTCAGGCTCAATTCCACAGTACCCATGTAAGCCATATACAAAAGGTGGTGCATACATCTACAGTTCAGTTGCAGTGGCTGAAGGCCCAGATGTGCCCATTACCCTCTTCATCCCCTCCCACATCCCCCTTCTGCTTAACCCTTACTTCTCAATTTTTATCTCATTGTTTTATGTCTTTGCCCTCCTCTATCATCCTCTTCAAAATGTTGGTAAGGTGAATATTGTGCAGATCTTACTGAAGTAGCAACATGCATCTGTGAGGTAATGAAAACTCAAGTCATGTCATAATTGGAGAATAGTGTTTTAATTCTCCTCTCTACCCTCATCTTCTTACATTCTTTCTACCCTGTCTTCCACAATGTTCCCTGTGGTGGTTTGAATCAGGTGTCTCCCATAATATGTTCTGAATGCTTTCTCCCCAACTGGTAATAATTTCAAATGTGGAGCCTTGTGAATGGGGTGTGTTGCTGGAGGTGGATCTTAACGTTTATTAGTTCCTATCTTGCCAGTGTTTGAGGGCTCACATTCCTGCTCCTGATATCCTCTTGCTGTGGCAGAGGTGATGTCCAGCTTTCTGCTAATGCCATGAAGCTTCCCCTCAAGACTGTAAGCCAAAATAAAAAAAATAAAAATACACTTTCCTTCCATCAGTTGCTGTTAGTCAGGTGCTTTATCCTAGCAACAAGAATGTAACTACACCATTCCCTGAGCCTTGGAGAGTGTGACAGAATGTCTTATGTAGTATTGTAAACAAGGGCACCTTTACAATACTTAGATGAGTTTTGAGTCACACCAGCTCCGTAGCCATTTTTTTAAAAATAATCTTCTCTGGCATCATATAAGAGAAGAATTGATAGTTTTTCTACTACCTTCTCTAGAATGTTCCCTGAGCTCTGGCAGGTGTGAAAGAAAAGCCCTGCAACTTCAGCCTGTGGTGTCCTCAGAAACAGTGTCTTATTATCCGGGGCTGATGGGTAACCAGGAGTACTGACAATAGCCTGCTTGTCTCCTAGGCCTACTTACCTAAAATATCACTTTCCATCTTTTTACCCTAAAGTTGTATCTGCCTTTAATGGAGAAGCAATTGTTTTCCAGGCAACAAACAGAAGAATCTTTCTTGTCTTTTAATTCATTCTGTGAGTCTGTGTCTTTTGTTTGGGGTATTGAGACTATTGGTTATCGGGGTTATTACTGAAAGGTGTGCATTAATACCTGTCATTCCTGAGTTTTGTAGCACTTGCTGTCTTTTCTTATATAAAATACTATTTAAATATGATTTACTTTTTCCTATAGTTTCATATATGAGCTTTTCCTTATCTTCATTCTAAAGGATCCTTTTGCATTTTGTACATCTGTTTAGTGGTCATGTATTCCTTTAGCCCGTTTTTATCATGGAAAGTTCTGCATTTTTCTTCAATTGTGACAGATAGCTTTGTTGTTATAGTAGTTGGAGTTGGCTATATTGCATTGATTTTGCATGTGTGTTTCTTATCTTGTTGCATTAGTATATTTGCATTTGGGGTTATTTCATTGCTTGGATTTTCTGTTCATCATCTCTATTCTTTGATGTGTAGGGAAGAAGCTGTATCTCCAAGGTAGGAATTCAAGGTGCCAGATTATTATTCCCAGAGAAAGAGGAAGAGATCCACAGATTTATTAAAAGACAGACATCCATTTCAGTGCATATTTAGTGAGTTGATAGAACAACAATGAGAATTTTTTTCATCATTCTAAACTAAAACTATGCATCCATGATTGACTTACCACCTATATCCTAGCCTCAGGAAGTGACAATGGAATTTTATTTCTCTATGGGTTTCATCATTTTAGTTATCTCATATAAATGGAAAATTGTGTGTAATTACCCAAGAATTAAACATTAAAGCACATGAGCCTATGGGGGACATTCCAGGTTCAAATTTCCACCTTCCACCCCTAACCACCATAAGCTGTATGGCCATCACATGGTGCAAAATGCATTTGGTGTAGCTTTAATAGTTTCCGTCATCTTTAACAATGCTAACACTGTCCAAAAGTCCAACAACTCACTGGATGCTGAAGGAATTCTCCTAACAATTAGTGTAAAAACAAAACACAAGTTACATGCTTCAACATATAATGATATTAAATAAACATACCCATTCTAAATAAATGACATTAATTGATAGTAAGGAAAGACTGGACCAAAGAAAGACCAAAACCCACCAGGGCAAACACAAAATCCTTTAGCTTAAATGTCTTGTGATATGGGACTATTGATGAAATTGGGTATCAAAAGGCTTAGGTAGCTCCACCCCTCCATCTCTGCTGCCTGTACACATAGCCTTTCTTAGGAGCTATCTCCATTCCAAGCATGTAACTTTTCCTGAAGCATGTCTCATGGTTCTGGCTTCTACAACACTCTGGAATCTCTATTGCAATTTAGGGTTCACCTTCACAACTTCATGCAGTGGCCTCTCAGGGACTCCTTGCAAGGAATAAAATCTTGTTTTACATTGCAAAGCCTCAGAAACTCTCTGGAATTATGGTAAAATACTCCATAGCCTCCTCCAATGGGCAGTACAGTCAAGCTCTTTTTTTTTCTTCCTTTTTTTCTTTTTGGTTTTTTGACATACGGTCTCATCATAGCCCAGGCTAACCTGAAATAGTCTCAGGATGGCCTTGAACTCACTCACAATGATCCTCTTACCTTGGCCTCCCACATACTGGGATTAGAGGTGTACACCACCATGGCTGACCCACAGCCAAGTTCTATTGCCAGGCTGGGATGGAGCCCTGCATTACAGTTGTAGCACCCTCTGTATGTTGACCAGGAGGAATCAGGAACTCCTTTAGTATTCTTCCTGTGGGCCTTTTTCTATCAAAATAGTTCACATGCTTACTAGTTATAGCCTTTAATGGGTTGGGTCTTGCCCTCAGAGCATCCTTCATATTATCCCAGTGCTGAGCAATAGACTTGCCTTTAATGATGGTTAGCTCCTTAAAATTATAGCTGGAATGGCTATAGCCTTCCTTCTCAGAACTAGAAACTTACATTTCCTCCATTCCAAATTTTATAGTTTTTGTAACTTTCTTCTCTGTAGTTTTCTCTACTTCATTGTAAGTCTGAATAAGAACAGCTAAAAGAAACCATGGCACAGGATCATGTTTTTTATGGCCTGAAATTCCTCCACCAAACTCATTAATCCATTACATTTAAATTCAGCCTTACTCAAGTACTCAGTACTGTGGCAGAATGCAGAGAGTTTCTTTGCCAGATTATCACATGAATTGCCACTAATTCACTTCATGATAGAGACCTTATTCTCATCTAAAGCCTCATGAGCAAAGGCTTTGCAGTCCACATTTATGTCAGCCTTCTGGTCTTCTAAAATCTGGTAGAGTGGCACAATAAGCTCTGCTTACAATATTGTAAGACTTTTCTTGCCCAAAGTTCCAAATAATTTCTCCTACATTCTGCCCACAAAACAGTTCAAAAAGGCTAGGAACCATATTTACTACAGGTATTACAGGTTTACTGCAGCAACAGCCCCCATGTCCAATTTTTAAAAACCAATTACTTTCTCCTTTCTGTGAACAAATACCTGACCAGTAACAACTTATAGAAAGAAAGTTTATTTTCAGCTAAGAGCTATTTCTTACAATTGAAGGGTAAAGAACTTTACATGACTACTAAGCCAGGTCTAGAGAAAATATTTGAATGAATCCTTCAGACATAGAGAGGAAAGAACACTTGCAGGAAGTTAGAGGAAAGAATACACCATGCTTGAATAGTAGTCAATGCAAGTGAGGAATAGAAAAGCATCAAGCACTACAAAGTCAACAAGAATAACATGAAGTAATAATTAACTCTCAATAATACTCCTGAATATCAATGATCTTGATTGCATAACCATAGTCCAAAGACTAGCAGAATACATTAAAAGGCAGGATCTCCATTTGTTGCTTGTTCAAGAAGAGTTTGCTAAGAAGAAAAAAAATGGAATTCCTAAAGGTGTCTTCTGTTATTGCTCTGTATACAAATGTTTGCCTGCAACAAGTCTACCTTGAAAATTGAGGGAATTATCTTATACAAAACACTACAATTTTAAACATATAAGTATGGAACATGGCTATACCCAATTTCATTAAAAAGCCACTAAAATAAATGCAAAGTCAAGGGTAACCCATGTACAATAATAGTAGGTGATTTCATTATCCCAGTCTCACCAAATGGAAGATAATCCAGGAAAAAAGTAAACAGAGAAGCATTTGGATTAAAGACATCAAAGAAAAAGTGGACCCTGACAGCTACAGAACATCCCATCTTAATGCTACAGATTCTTCTCAGTAGCACATTGAAATTTATCTAAAGTAGAACATATATTAGGATGCAAATCTTAAGAAATACAGGCAAATTAAAATACTTCCTTATATTCTATCTGATAAATATAGGATAAAACTTCTAAAAGATAAAACTAAATGAGAAAGAATATAAAACCTACACAATCTCAGGGAAACTGAACAATACACCAATGGTGTCTTGGTAATTGAAATGATTAATGTAGTTGAAAAAAAAACTAGAAGAAAATAAAAACAAAATTTCTAGAATTAAATGATAATATACCAAAATCTATGGAACTCAGTGAAGGCAGTCTTGAGAGGAAAAAAATATAGCTTTAAGTGCTAATATTAAGAAATTAGGGGGCTGGAGAGATGGCTTAGCAGTTAAGCGCTTTCCTGTGAAGCCTAAGGACCCCGTTCGAGGCTCGGTTCCCCAGGTCCCATGTTAGCCAGATGCACAAGGGGGCGCATGCATCTGGAGTTTGTTTGCAGAGGCTGGAAGCCCTGGCACGCCCATTCTCTCTCTCTCCCTCTGTCTTTCTCTCTGTGTCTGTCGCTCTCAAATAAATAAATAAATAAATAAATAAATAAATAAATAAATAAATAAAAATACTTAAAAAAAAAAAGAAAAGAAATTAGGGAAGCCACAAGTAAATAACTTGATGTACTTTAAGGCCTTGGAAAATGAAGAACAAACCAAAACAAAAATTTGTAGAGAGTAATAATTATCAGGACAGAAAGTGATGAAATAGAAGCCTAAAATAGACAAGAGTATCAATGAAACAGCATTGGCTCCTTCACGCGATAAACAAGGTCAACAAGTCCTTAGTGAAACTAACTTAAAGAAAAAGAAGACCTGAACTAATGAAATTAGAGATGAAGGGCTGTAGAGATGGCTTACCAGTTAAGGTGCTTCTGGTAGAGCCAAAGGATCCAGGTTAGATTCCCCAGTACCTACATAAAGCCAATTAACAAAGTGGTACATGTATGTGGAGTTTGTTTTCAGTAGCCAGAGGCCCTGGTGCACCCATTCTATTTCTTTTTCTTTCTACCTATCTGCTCACAAATAAATAAAATAGTAAAAACCAATCAATCAATCAATCAAACAAACAAAATGAAGAAATTAAACAAGAAAAGGGAGTTACTATAGCAGATTCTAATGACACTCAGAAAATTATAAGAACCTATCAGAAAAATATATATTTTACTAAATTGGAAATTCTAAAATAAATTTCTAGGTATAGATGGCCAAAATTGAACCAATACAATGTAAATCATTTAAACCAACCTATAAAAAGCAATGAGATTAAACAAGTTATATTTTTTAAAAAGCCCCTAACCAAAAAAGTTCAGGCCCAAATAGATTCACTGGTGAATATTACCAATCCTTCAAAGAGGACATAACAAAAATGTTTGTCAAACTATTCCATAAAATAGGAAAGGGAGGAACACTACTGTGATTGTTAAGTTCTGTTGTCAACTTGATTAATCAGGAATCAAGACACACCTCTTGAGCAGGTCTGTGAAATTTTTTCTAGTATAGATTAACTGATGGAGGATATCCTTCCTACAGAGTGAACAGCCCTTTCCTTTGGTAGACTATATAGAAACACAGCTCCAAAAGAACTCAGGCCCTTTTCATGTGACTGCCCATGCTAATTGCTGGACAGTGATTTTTCTCTGGATGCCCTCACTATTTATTCTTATATATACCTACTCTACTTTTATTATCATACCTTGACATCAGAACCAACTTTCATCAGCCATCCAACATGGACTGAAGAAGCAGTTTTCTAGGAATCCTCCAGGCCTTCAATGTTGGATTGGGACTGCTGAGGAATTCAGCCCTATGGACTCAGCATCGTCCAGAGTCCCTGATGGTCAATCCTACAGATAGCTATTGGTGGACTGCTTGAACTAATGCAATAAATTCCCTGTACAATACAAATTCTTTCTATTGGTTCTGTTACTCTAATGAATCCTGAATAATTCTACTACCTAACACCTTTTATCAAGCCAGTATTACCTTGATACTAAAACCACATAAGAGCACAACAAAAAGTGAAAATCACTAACCAATCTTCTTCATGAACATAGATGTAAAATCTCTCAAATAATATAGTCAAACAGAATACAGGAACACATAAACAAGATAATTCGTCCTGATCAAGTGGGTTTTATTCAAAAGATGCAGGGATGATTAAAAAATACAATGTAATAAATGTAGTACATCATATAAATGAACTCATTAACAAAAATCACATGGTCATCTCAGTGGATGTGGAAAATCACTTGACAAAATCCAACATCCTTTCATGATAAAAGTTGTGAAGTAACTAGGAAGTGAAAGTACATATATCAACATCATAAAAGGTATATATGACAAACCTATAGCCAATAGTAATCTAAATGGGGAAAAACTTGAAGTGTTTATGTGAGTATCAGGAACAAGACAAGGGTGTTCTCCTTCTCCTCCCATACTCAATACAGTATTAGAAGCCTTAGTTATAGCAGTAAGATAAGACACACAAATAAAAGGGAAATAGAAAATAAGTAAGCCAAATTTTCATTATTTGTAGATTATATGATTCTATATATAAGAAACCCCAAAGATTCTCACAGAAAAGTGATAGAGCTGATAGTTACTTTCAGCAAAGTAGCAAGATGCATAATTAACATGTCGAAATCAGTATCCTACCAATGACCAATGTGTTGAGGATGAAATCAGAGAAACACAATTCACAATTGCCCCCAAAAGAAAAAAAAAAAAAACCTGGAAATAGACATAAACAAGGAAATGAAAGTCCTCTACAATTAAAATTTTAAAACACTTGGTCTGGAGAGATGGATTAGTTGTTAAGGTGCCTGCAAAGCCTAAGGACCCAGGTTCAATTCTGCAGGTCCCACATAAGCCAAATGTACATGGTGGCACATGCGTCTGGAGTTCATTTGTAGTGGTTAGAGGCCCTGGTATACCCATTCTCACTCTCTTTCTTTATCTCTGTCTCTAATAAATAAATAAATATTTTTTAAAAAAGAATGGAAATTAAAAACAAAATAAAACACTCAAGGGAAAAAAATCAAAGAAGACACTATGAAATATAAAGACATCCCATGTTCATGTATTGGAAGAATCAATACTGCAAAAATGACAAACTTACAGCAAAAACAGTTTTTATACTTAATACAATCTCCATCAAAATTCCAATTGTATTCTTCAATGAAAATGAAAAACAATCTTAAATTTCATTTGGAAGCACAAAACCCCCAGATAGCCAAAGCAATCCTGAGCACCAAAAATATTGATGCAAATGTCAGCATACCTAATTTTAAGGTATGCTATAGAGCTACAGTAACAAAAACTGCACAATACTACCACATAACAGATTTTCATACAGAAGAGAAGATCCAGATATAAACTATGGCATGCCCAGTCATCCAAATTTGAAAATTCAAAATATTCACTGGAGAAAATAGGCATCTTTAACAAATATTGCTGTGAAAACTGAATATTTATACATAGAAGAATAAAATTGATCCTTATTCCTTGTCATGCACAAGAATCAACTCCAAATATGTTAAAGACCCAAACTTCATTCTTGAATCTGTGAATCTGCTAGAGAAAAAAGTAAGTGGAACATTTCAAATATAGACAAGTTCTTTTTGAATAGAATCCAGTCTCTCAGGAACTGAAGATCACTGGTCAATCAATGGTGCCTTGAGAAATTACAAAGCTTTCTTTATAGCTGAGGGCACAGTTAATCAAGCAAAAATGCATACTATAGAATGGGAAAATGTCTTTACCAGCTATACATCTGACAGAAGATAATCCAGGTTAAGCAAATAACTCAAAAATAATAAGAATTAAGCAACACAATTGAAAATAATCTATACAACTGAGTACAGAGTTTTCAAAAGAATCATTACAAATGGCCAGTAGATTATTTTTGAATATATTCAATATCCTTAGCCATCAGGAAAATTAAAATTAAAATAATCTTAGATACCCTGGCCAGAATGGCTATCATCAAAATGTCAAAAGACAATAAATTTGGTGGGGAGTATATGTATATGTTGTCTGTAATGTAAACTGGTATAGCCATTATGGATCTCACCATGTAGATTCCTGAAAGACTGAAAAATAAGTCTACCATATGACTTAGCTATACCAAACATGTGCATATACCTTATGGACTCTACATGTTAGTATAGAGATATTTCTTCATCCATGTTTATTGCTGCTCTAGTCATAATATCTAGGAAATAGAACCAGCATAGATGCTCAGCAGTTGATGAATGGTTAATGAAGGTATTGTACATATACATGCTGTTCATAATGAAATTTGCAGGAAAATGTGTGGATCTAGAAAAGTTTATACTGGTTGTGGTAATGCATGTTCAGAAAGTTGAACACGACATGCTCTTTCTTACATGTGGATCCTAGCACAGAATTTTTAGAATTATATGTGAGTCAGAGTAAGAGGAAGAACTGGTTGCTAGGAAGCTGGAAAAGGCCACAAGGGATGGAGGGAAGAGGGAAGGTTTAAGGAAAGGCATAGTAAGTATGTAAGTAATGGGTAGTGTACTATGGGTGGAATGGTCTAAATTGGGTCAGGGGAGGGGATGGAGGAAAGTAGAAGTGGAGGAGTGGGAGTAGTTTTAGTCAAAATTAAACATACTATGAAGCAGCCATATAGAAACCTACTTCATCCCCATCTATCTCTATCATCTCTCTTTCTTCTCTTTCTCTTTCTGTGTGTATATGTGTGCTTGTGTGTGTGTGTGTGTGTGTGTGTGTGTGTGTGTGTGTGTGTGTGTGTACAAAGAGAAATTAAACAAAAGTACACTGAGGGGGGTGTAAATGCTGCACCTAGAAGGTATAGGCAATTACCAAAAAAAAAAAAAAAAAAAAAATCAGTACCAGCAGGCAGTTGCTTCCCAGTGAGTTCCTGATCAGCAATGTCCTTGATGCCCCACCCCCCAATAAATCAGGCTATTACCAAAGCTCTTGGATGTTCACAGGAACTGAATAATAATACCATATTGCTGAAGATAGCACATGTTCTGTTTGCAAGACACCGGGAAATCCAGCTAGAACTGAGCTAGAAACTTCCATCCTACCTGCTGGCTAGCTGTCATAGTGCTACAAAGAGTTATACAGTCTGCTGGTGGAGAAAAGTCAACTGTGATATTAGACAATAATGGTCCCTGCAAGCTACATGGCTGGCCAATCAGGAAAAATGTACCAGCTAGTTTTTAATAGTGGCATGTCTCTTATGGGGGAACTCACTGCTCTCTGACTGAATCTGAGGTTCTCTTCACAGAACAGAATCCATACCTAGTACTAAAAATCAAGCCAAAAGTCTATGTCTGAGGAAGTCATAAGCTGGGGAAAGGAACTTCTGTTTCATTCTGTAAATGAATGTATCATGTTCACCAAATCCTCTAAATATTTATTTTTATGTTCATATGTCAATGCTTCTCTAACTGAAAGTTAGAGAAGCTTTTTTTCAGATGGATGAGACCAATGAGGTTACTCAAAACTCATCAAACTACTGAGAAGAGACAGTGGCATACCTATGACTAAATGAGACATCTTTATACATCTCTGTAAGACTCAGGGACCATGGTGGGAAAAATAGCAGAAAGAATGTAAGATCCAAAGGAAGGGGAGTAGTACTGTGGTATTGTAGTCAGGTTTTCATTGCTGGCAGAAAGTACCCAACCAAGAGCAGCTTGCATGGATAAAAGGGGTTATTTTGGCTTACAGACTCAAGAAAGCTCCATGATGGCAAGGGAAAATGATGGCATGAGCAGAGGGTGGACATCACCTCCTGGCTAGCATCAGGTGGACAACAGCCCCAGGAGAGTGTGCCAAACACTGGTAAGGGGAAACAGGCTATAACACCCATAAGCCCGCCAACAACAATACACTGCCTCCAGGAGGCATTAATTCCCAAATCTCCATCAGCTGGGAACCTAGCATTCAGAACACCTAAGTTTATGGAGGAGACCTGAATCAAACCACCACATCTGGAATGTTGACCTTATGTCAAAGTGGACAGTTCAGTCAAGATCACACAGTGGCTGATGCTACCTGTACACGACCTGCAAAATATGAAGGCAAAAAAGATGATGACACCAAAATAGAAGTGCAACTAGATGTAAAGAAGGGGTTCAAAAGGGGGAGAAAATGGGAAGAGAAAGAAAGAGAGGTTGAGGGTATTCTGATCAGCACAAATTTTGTAAATGTGTGGAGGTTGTCAATAAAAGTTTTAGAAAGATGACATTTATCATAATGAAAGTATAATATATGTTCATGAAAACACAATTTTGATATAAACATGGTTATTTTTTATAATGTAATGTAAGAGTTTCACATTTTATTTATTTATTTATTTGAGAGTGACAGACACAGAGAGAAAGACAGATAGAGGGAGGGAGAGAGAATGGGCGTGCCAGGGCTTCCAGCCTCTGCAAACGAACTCCAGACGCGTGTGCCCCCTTGTGCATCTGGCTAACATGGGACCTGGGGAACCAAGCCTCAAACCGGGGTCCTTAGGCTTCACAGGCAAGCACTTAACCACTAAGCCATCTCTCCAGCCCAGAATTTCACATTTTTATTATAATTTTATTTTGCATTTAATATTTTATAGAATTTAAATTCTGTAATCTTTTTTTAATTTTTTTTATATATTCATTTTATTTTATTTTTTTATTAATTCATTCTGTATCCAGCAAATATAGTCAGTTTGGTACGATTATTAGGCTCATCTGTGACTTACCCCTCCCTTTGGCCCCTTCTTGTTGAGGTATATGGGTCATACATTGTGGAGTTAGCCCACAGTTATGGGGAAGATAAATGTCTCTGTATATCATGACCCAACATGTGGCTCTGACATTCTTTCTGTCCCCTCTTCCACAAAATTTCCCTGAGCTATGTTGGGTTCATTTTTGGTCTGCTTCAGTGATAAGGTGTTGGGGGCCTATGGGACTCTGGCTGTCTGATTTACTAGGAGTTGATCTCCTTCACCCTTGCGCTGGTATCCGGTTCACCAGAAAAACAGCACCCTTGCTTGTTTTGCCAATTTTTCTTAGTTTCAGCCGAGGCTCTTTTGAGGTATGATTGGGTGGCTCTCCTTAGGATCTATATCTATCTGGAAAAGAGAAACAGATTTTTCAAAGGAGAGTAATTTAGCACCAGGACAAATGAGATAACCCTCACTTTTTTTAATAGAGAATTTAATAGGTGTTGGCCCTCTTGTAGCCCTCGATTTATGGTAATTTATGATAATGGAGAGTGGGCATATGTTTGAATATGGTTCTGACTTGTTTCCGAGCTCCAGCTATGGGTCTCTTACCACTGAGGGGGTCAGTTAGCCAAATCAAGAGCAGTTGTTCCCCCATCATGGCTGTGTGGCACCATTGCACTTGTGTGGGCATCATAATATGTTATTTGCTCCTAAGTAGGTTAGATGCTTGAACAGATATCTGTCATATTCCCTCTGTTGCCCATGTAGCACCTTCTGGCACTAGACACACTGACTGTCTGGGGACTGACTCTCTTCCAGCTTCCAGCCACGCCATTCCATTTTACATGTTGACCACATACAGTGTCTTCAGCAGTAGGGTCTTACCACTAACCTTTGGTTGGTCATCAAGTACTCGGACAGATATCTGTCTTTCTTTTAGGAAACTTTGTAGGTCTCTCTGATCAAAAGCTCATTGTGGATGATAGCCACATTCTGGTTCTGGGAGTTACAGGTCAGTGCCCACTAAGAAAAGGAAGAAAAAGATAACTGATATACAAGAGTTAGAGAGAAGAGAGAGAGAAAGGGGGGATGGGAGGGAAGGAAGCTGTAGAAGATTAAAGTTGGTCTTCATTACACCCTCTCCAGTGTCTTGTGGCTCAGGTGTTCATGTAAGGGCCTGATGAAGGTTCAGCCATTTGGTCTGCCTTTTAGGGAGTAGAATTTTATGGTACCATTGCTGTTTGGGTCTAGATTTGTGTTTCCCACCCCTCCATTGCCCTCCACTCCCTCCCTACCCATCCTATTGTCCATGAGATACTTGCTGGGTAGGTAAAGCATCTTGGGTAGATTCAGGTTAGGTGTTGTAGATGAGTAAGACTATGTTGTGATATTTTTTTCTGTGATTAGGTAAGTTCACTGAGAATGATCTGTTCCAGCTGTAATCTTACATCAGATAATTCAGTATTTAAAATCCTTGAGTGCTTTATTTGTTATTATTTTGTTTTTTCCAACTATTAATTTTGTCCTTTTTTATAATATACAGGACAAGTGATAAGAGTTATCTCAAAATTTTGTATTCTAAGGCTGAGAAGATGGTTCCATCAGTTATTTTCCTGCAATTGCAAACATGTAAGGACCTAGGTTTGGACCCCTACACCAATAAACTGAACAGGCATGATGGATCACCTATAATTCCAGCAAACAGGAGGTGAAGATACCCAGAACAAGCTAGCTAACTAGAGTAGACAAATGGTTGAGGTTCAAGAGAGAGACCTTGTCTCAAGAAACAAGGTGAAGAATAATCCAGAAAGATGCCTGACATCAACTTCTCATCTCCACACAAGCATAAATACACTTGCATGCCCTCTCATGCTTATGTGAGTCCACACATGTGAACACACATGTTCACAGGCATGAACACCACATGCAAACACACATGTAAAAAATTTGGCATCCTATAGCTGAATTTTTGATAGGACTTCAGCCTGGAGTTAAGGAATGTGATTGATCTAGGATGACTTTCACTTGGTGGAGGCCCCTGAGTCATTACTTAGCCTCAGAAAATACTTTAGTTTGAACCTGAAATATCCCCACAGGCTCTTGATTATCTTCTCACCCTGGTAAGTGGTTTTGTAATTAGAGAAAATACTATATAATATAATAAATTACACCCGGGCCGAAATTCTTCCTGATGCTTAATATATAGCATTGGGCTTCAATTTGTAAAATAAATAAAATAATGAGATTTAGCTTTTGTTGGGCTCCTGAATCTTCTCCTAAACTCAACTATGCATCTCTTCCTGGCATGTCAATATAGCAAGATCTCCCCATGGAAACACATGCTTCATATCTGATCACTTTGGATGTCTGACTAGGTGCTTCAACTCCCAATGTCCCTTTACAGAAGCCTTAGTAGGTCAATTTATCCTAACACTTACTGTTATAATTTCTTTTTTTTTTAAATTTTTTTTTTAGATTCATTTGAGAGCGACAGACACAGAGAGAAAGACAGATAGAGGGAGAGAGAGAACGGGCGCGCCAGGGCTTCCAGCCTCTGCAACCGAACTCCAGACGCGTGCGCCCCCTTGTGCATCTGGCTAACGTGGGACCTGGGGAACCGAGCCTCAAACCGGGGTCCTTAGGCTTCACAGGCAAGCACTCAACCACTAAGCCATCTCTCCAGCCCTGTTATAATTTCTTTTTAGGAATTTCCATTAATTAGCCCCTATCCTGCTCCTTGGCTGTACATTCTCTTTTCCCCTTACTGTATTTGTACTTGA
Organism: Jaculus jaculus; assembly: GCF_020740685.1. NCBI lineage: Eukaryota > Metazoa > Chordata > Mammalia > Rodentia > Dipodidae > Jaculus > Jaculus jaculus. The sequence goes on from NC_059104.1 coordinate 83,549,091, forward strand.
GTCCAGTCTTTCTTCCCCTTGTAAAACTCGATTGTCATTGTCCCATCCCTGTTGTGGCTATGAGTAATATTTACCACACCACATTTATGCTTGTTTGTTTTCACATTTTCTGATTTGAACCCTGGGGCTTGTGCATGCTAGACAAATACTGCCCTATATAGTTACATCCCCAAGCTACCTTACCATATTTTAATAATAATTTTATTTTTAATAGAGTATGCATAAAGGGAATTAGAGATGCTCTAACATGGTATCTTACTTCATTAAAAACATGAATGGAGGCTGGAGAGATGGATTAGAAGATAAGTTGTTTGCCTGTGAAGCCTAAGGACCTGGGTTCAATTCCCCAATGTCCACATAAGCCTGATGCATAGGCGACACATGTGTCTAGAGTTTGTTTGCAGTGGATAGAGGCCCTGGTGTGCCCATTCTTTCTATCTGCCTCTTTCTTACTCAAAATAAAATAAAACAAATAAAATATGAATGAATACCAAAACAAGTAAGAATAATGAATATTTTAAGTGGAAAGGAAGTCCACAGGGTAATAAGATGGAAGGACAGGGTTGCTTTTGCAATACAGTGCTGTTTTCTTTTTATCTTTCATGGAGTTATAATTACTTATAGTAAATCTGTTAAACAGTACATAAATGTTTTGTTCACATTTCTATATGACTTAATATTATTCAATTTTAAGGATTAAGAGTGAATACATTGTTGAAATTTAAGAATACTTAACAGATCTCAATCTTTGTAAAATAATACATATACTTCAGTATATATCATATAGTTTTATTATATGTAATGTATTTGAGGAGTATATAGTTGTGTTATTGTACTCTTTAGAGTAATTTATGAGGTTCCTGATCCCCAGTTGTTTCATCCCTGCACCTTGTCATATATGTCTAAGACTCCTCTTTCCTGCCCTGTGATGCTAGAAGTAATGCTTCACTTTCACTTGTTAGGTTAGTAAGAGGATAATATTGACAATATTGCTAATACCAGTCAATAATCAATACAAATAAATTATCACTAGTGTGAATCCAAACAATACCTACTGACAACCAACTCTGCCCCCTAGCCTATTTGAAGCTGGCACTAAATGTCTGCAGTGGGAAAGCATGTGTGGCATGTTGATCTTATTGAAGTCAGATCTAGCCTCATCAATGGAATTTGGAGACAACTTAGGGACAGGAAGTAAGTAGATTCTCTAGGTATAGTCTATCTACCCCAAATGTGTGAAATTTTTCTTTTAATTCCCTTTTGACTAGAATCTGTTGATCTTTTCAGGTTACTACAAGGGCAAGAGTGTTTGGCTGAGGTGTAGACTCAGGACTCTTCTCTGTTTGAGTATCTTCTCTTGTAAAGTGGTTTATACTTTCTTTTCTTAGCTCTGCTACTGGATTTAGCCCCTTCTGTCTGTCACCCACTCCACTTATACAAAAGACAACACCTGTCTCCTGAAGGAATTTCCTACTCCATGAATATAGCCATCTTCTCCCTCCTCTTCTGGATTAATCAATGAGAACACAGGCATGCTACAACAGTTTCCATCTCAAAACAAAACAAGGACATCTTTTGATTTCTCTACAGCTCTATAACCTCCAGCTTCTGCCCTATTTCTCTCACCATTTTATTTTTTAAAAATATCTTAAAATGACTTGTCCATACTTATTGTCACAACTTCTTTAAAGTGCTTTCACTTGGAGCACATCCTAATCAAGATTACCTCACAGAACCCTGCAGAAATGGTTCAAAAGACATTCCCCAGACAAAATCCAGTTGTCAAAGCTGTCCTCATTATATTTGGTTTTTATGAAGCACCTTAGGGGTAGACACTTTGTTTTGAGACATTCTTTCTAGATATTAGGAACACCACTCCCCTAGCTTTGCTTCTCCTGATGTCCACTCTTTCCCATTTTCCTGCACTGAGATGCCTTCTTTCCTCTTTGGATATGGAAGTTCCTTGAGGCCTTCCTTTCTATATGCAACACTCTCATGTCATAACTTGATTTCAAATATCACCTCTATGGGTTTGGCTCCCAAAATTATAACCATGACCCTGAATTCTCATGAATTTAATGTGGAAAGTTACCTGCCTGCTTGATATTTCTACTTACTCTACAAAAAGGCATATGATAGTAATCAAACAAAAATTAAATTTATGTTTTCTCCTCATTTCTTTCTATTTTATTTCTATTTAAAAATATATTTATTTATTTGATAGAGAGATAGAGAGAGGGATAATGGGCTCACCAAGGCCTCCAGCCACTGCAAACGAAGTCCAGACACATGTTCGATCTTGTGCTTCTGGCTTATGTAGGTTCTGGGGAATAAAACCTGGGTATTTTGTTTTTGTAGGCATGTGCCTTAACTGCAAAGCCTTTTCTCTAGCTCTCAATTTTATTTCTAAATCAGGGACTACTATCATTGGTAGCTCAGGCCAAAACTGTAATTCCTTTAAATCAAGTCCATGAGGAACTGCCATCCTCTTTCCCCTTGCAGTATATTTTGGATAGAGCCCTCCACAGCTGGTCCTAGTTCAGCTCATGTAGTCTATCCCTGGGCTACACCTTACTTGTAGGGCTCTGTCTGGTTTACCTGATTCTACTCTTAACTATATTCACACCTTTCAACACACAGCAGATCCTTGAAAACTGATCATCCCATCAGATTTTTTTTTTCTGTATAAAATGTTCCAATGATTTTCTTCATGCCTTACATCAAGACCCCTGACATTGACCTGGCAGCTACTTATATCTTATATTGTCATGTTCTCAACCTGCATTTCTGTTAAATTATATATGTTGCAGTCAGGTTCATATTGCTGATAGAAATCATACAACCACAAGCAGCTTGTGGTAAAAAAAAGAGGTTTATTTTGGCTTACAGGCTGTAGGGGAAGCTCCACAATGGCAGGGGAAAATGATGACATGAGCAGAGGGTGGACATCACCCCCTGGCCAACATAAGGTAGACCATATCAACAAGAGAGTGAGCCAAACACTGGCAAGGGGAAACTGGTTATAATACCCATAAGTCCACCCCAACAACACACTGCCTCCAGGAAGCATTAATTTCCAATTGTCATCAGCTAGGAAATGTAGCATACAGAGCTCTTAAATTTATGGGGGACACCTGAGTCAAACCACCACATCTGTCCTTGGCCCCCATAAACTGATAACCATACACAATGTAAAATGCAATGCATTCATCTAACTTTAAAAGTCCCCATAGTTTTTATCAATTCTAATTATGTTCATACATCCCGATAGTCCAAGATATTTTCACTGAGCCATAATACCAAAAAAAACCACCCAAAATTGTACAGAATATACATTCACACTGCAAAAGATGGCATTGGGCATAGCAAAGAAATATTCAACCAATACAAGATTTAAAACAACCAGGGCAAACATCAAACTCTGTAGTTTCAAGTACAACAACTCTACTTAGTGACAAATCTCCCAATCCAATAACTCTAACCAGCAACAAGTCTCTGGACTTCCAATTCTGCCTCTCCAGCTAGGCTACTCACAGTCCCGGAAAACTTCATTGGGCCGGCAGCTTTCCTTAGCAGACATCTCGTGGTCTGGGCATCTCCACTAGGTCTCCACTGTAAACCATGGTTCATTCTCATGACCCTATGGGGTCTCCATGCAGGCATCCAGCAAACCTGCTTCACACTGCTCATGGGCATTTCCAAAACACAAGACTGTGTTGCAAACTTAATGACCCTCTCTTGCATTTCTTATAATGCTTCCTGGAGGTAGTGTGTTGTTGGGGGTGGGCTTATGGGTGTTATAGCCAGTTTCCCCTTGCCAGTGTTTGGCTCACTCTCCTGTTGCTATAGTCTACCTTATGTTGGTCAGGAGGTGATGTCCACCCTCTGCTCATGCCATCGTTTTCCCCTGCCATTGTGGAGCTTCCCCTAGAGCCTGTAAGCCAAATAAAGCTCTTTTGCCCACAAGCTGCTCTTGGTTGTGTGATTTCACAATACCAGGTAGGGTGCCAATTTGTTAATTGGGGGATGGGGTCAAAGAAGACTTTGAAGAACAGGACACTCCTTGAGCACTCAGACCCCTTAAAAAGAGTCTATGTTCTTTTGTTGTCCCAGTACAAGTCAGTTGGCCCAATCTCAAAGGTTGTGATCTCTGAATTTCAGCTGAACAGGCAGGAGTTCACCCAAAGATTTTTCTTTCTGTGCCATATTCCTCTGCTCAATCCAGTTCATTTCTATGCAAAGCAACCCTGCACAACTTCTCAGGACATGGGCATAAAAGCAAGCTTCTCACACAGACTGCTAGCCCAGTCCAAGTAAAGCTCTTTCTCACCTTCATAAGCCAAACCTCACAGTTCATAATTCTTATTGCATTCAGGTCTTTCAACTCTGATCAGAATAGCCCATCAAGCTATGCTTACAGCACTGCAAGGCATCTCTTAGGCCAAGGTTTCAAATCCTTACACATTCCTCTTGAAAAATCAAAAGGCCAAAGCCACATAGTCAGGTGCCTAACAGCAACCCCAATCTCAGTACCACTTTACTATTGCAGTCAGATTCATATTGCTGGCAGAAATTATTCAACCAAGAACAGCTTGTGGGAAAAAGAGGTTTATTTTGACTTACAGGCTCTAGGGGAAGCCCCACAATGGCATGAGAAGAGGGGGGACATCACTCCCTGGCCAACATAAGTTGGACCACAGCAACAGGAGAGTGTGCCAAACACTGGCAAGGGGAAACTGGCTATGATACCCATAAGCCCACTCCCAACAATACACTGCCTCCAGGAAGCATTCATTTCCAATTGCCATCAGCTGAGGAATCTAGTATCCAGAGCACTTAAGGGGACATCTGACTCAAACCACAACAATATATAACAGATTTTAATGGACTTTTGTCTTTAGAACATAAGTTCCAAATATACAATGTAATATTCAAGGTTAAGATATGATTTTTTTCTCCAAATTGTATTGTGGATCCCTAGTAACTACAAAGTAGTCAATCAGGACTTTAGTTTATATGAGCCCTACACTCTTTATGATCTGGGAAAAATCAGTTTATTTCCCCTTAATTCTATTCACATATATACTGGTTATTCACTTCTCTTTTTGCATTCTTAGTCAAGAAAATGAAGTAAAATTAGTTAGGTCTTAACCTTTTCAAGGAAAAGTACTTCTCAATCCAATGAGAGATTTATTTTCAATTTTTTTTGTATGTGCAAAGAAATATCTTTTTTCTCTCCTTCATTTCTTGGAAAGGACTAAAGCACAGATGCTTTGAAAAGATGTCCAAGTATTCCAATCAGTCATTCTTAGGTTTTGAATGTGAAGGTAGATTTACTAAAAATAAAGGTCAGAACATGTTCTCTGAAGCTGTGGGAGATAGTTCTCTAATCCTAACAGCCAATAAATAAATGGCTTGCACCAGAGAGCTCATAGGTTAAATTATGCTCTGAAAAATATGCCTTGAGATTTCAAGAAACTCAAGAAAATGTGGATCTTTTTCCCAGTTACTAAAGCAAGCACTTGGCTTGCTCAATATTTTATAATTAATGCTAAGTTAAGCTAAATTAAAGTTCTTTCTCAATTTCAATGAATATTCCATTCAATAAATATCTTTAAAAACGTCTACAAGGCAATAGGTGGCATTTATAAGTAAATAATGTCTATTACATGAAGCAGAAATTTTCAACACATCTACCACATTTAAGTACATTCTATTCTATTAAGGTCACAATTTTCAAATAGAATATGTGATCATTTTTCTGTGTTTAAATTTGGTTCTGGCTAAAGTAAAAAGTAATAGAAAAGAAGGTAAAATTATAAGATGTTAAAAGCCAGTGAAATCCTATTATCATAATTTGATTTGGAGATGGCCTTGCATGTAGCTTTACCTCAGAATATATGTGAAATTCCCTCATTGCTGATACTTATTTACATAAACAAGATAAGTTTTAAGGGTACTGTCTCATAATAAAGCTTTGAAAATAATTTATTTCTAGATATACTTGGGCTGCAAGCCTACTCAAAATTCCTGCTGGAACTCAACTGATAACCTCCTCCATGTAGACCATCTGACAGAAAGCTGGAAGAAGCCATTCTACATGTAGTTCAATGGGAGAAAGGATACCACAGTCAAGCTACTCAACCTTGGAAACTGAAAGCCTTATAATTGGACAGCCAGGCCAAAAGAGCCAATGGGTGCAATAGTGGCACATCTGTCATGGTAGAAACCAACTGCCCTCCAATTGGACTGGAGGCCCACTCCATGGGGGGGGGGAATACAGCCCTGATACTAAAAACTTAAAACAGGGGTATTAATGAGCCCTAGGGGTGTAACATCTGCTGATGTCTGGATAAGTGTATATACTATGCTTATCAAACTGCCCAGTAAGCACTTCTCTTAATATTCATACCCATATATTAATGCTACTCTCACTTTAGGTAGAGAATCTTTTCAGATGGCAGTGACATTGGGATGACTCAGAAGGTATCATAGTGCTGGAAAGAAGTGACTGGAGTACTGAGTAACATCTTGATCACACCTTCCAAGGCTCAGGGTCTAATGCGGAAGAGGTGGCAGAAAGATTATAAGAGCCAAAGGAAGGGTAGGACTCCTTACAACATGATTCTCCAGACACAAAATGGCTTGCATATCCATGACCTCACCGTGTCTGACACGATCTACACAAGACCATCATAAGAGGAGGAAAAGATCATGACATCAAAATAAAAGAGAGACTGATTGAGATGGGGTGGGGATATGATGGAGAGTGGAATTTCAAAGGGGAAAGTGTGGGGGTGGGGAGGGAGGTTATTACCATGGGATATTTTTTATAATCATGGAAAATGTTAATAAAAATTGAGAAAAAAGGAAGTACAAATTTAATATTTTCTCTCAAGACATTGAAAATAAGAAGTCTACATTTACTTTCTTTATTCTTTTTTAACTTTTTAATTTTTTTTTTTTTTATGAGAGGGAGAGAGAGAGACTGACAGAGTGGCTATGCCAGGGCCTCCAGCCACTGCAAATGAACTTCAGGGGTTCTGGGGAATCGAACCGAGGTCATTTGGCTTTGTAGGCAATTGCCTTAACTGCTAAGCCATCTCTCCGGCCCTCTTTGTTCTTTATAGCATATATCTGATAACCAGAAGATGTCCTGAAAATCAAATACACTTGAAAAACAGAATTCAATTTATAATAATAGCTAAGTCATACTCTCCATAATTATCTTTAGACATTTTAAATTTCTACCACAGAAGGCACTAAGTAATATTTTATGAATATACAAATAAATGTAGTGATACATATAGTCATTAGAAGCAGAGCTGGATGGCACATATCTGTTATCCCATCATTTGAGGAAGTAGGATAATAAGTTCAAGGCCAGCCAGGGCTACATAGTAAGGTCTTGCCTTACAAGTCCAAAAATAAATAAACAACTAATGAAATAAATAATTCACTTTAAAAGGTAAGAATAAATCAAGACATTTTTATTTCTAGTTCTGGCAGGACCAAAGACACATGTTTTCCTTAAAACATAGCATCCCCTTTAGTAAACCATATACCTGAACATTGTTTTCTAGGTCTTTCTAGGGTCTGAGTAAAATGTGAAGGTCTGATGAAAATTATCAAAGAACATGTGAGTAAAGGAAGGCACTACTATAAGAGAAGGAAGCAGAGACACAAAAACAAGAACTACAGTATAAGGAACTGAGAATAGCTAACAGCATGCCCTGCCTTCAAATTTCATTTCACATGTCTTTGTGTATTTGGTTTTCAAAATATATTTAAGTGAATGAATACATTTTTTTGAAATAATAATGACAAGGAACAGCACTTTAGGAAAGGGAAAAATGTACTTTGTGAAGATTCTTTCTGAAAACAGAATGTTGTATAAAATGTTCACTTGAGAAATGTTATTCCCAATGAATCCACATAGAACTGTAATATTTAAAATTAAGATTAAGTAAATGGGGATTAATACTAAGAGGAACATTTCCACATATCCTGACATAAAACTAAATGTATGCCATTTCCAAACTACATTTTAAATATAGGGTGATCTGGTTTTTAAGTACCTTTGCAAATCCAGAGAGTTTTACCTCATTTTTAACAATGATACTAGAAACACATATTGCAGAATATAGCATTTTTAATAAATGGTTCTGGGAAAACTGGATAGAAACATGCACAAGAGTCAATTCCACGTGGATCAAGGACCTCAGTGTAACATCTAAAATTACTGGAGGAGAAAGTAGGAAGAACACTTTAAGATGGGCACAGGGTAGTATTTCCTGAACAGGACTCTGGTGACGAAGGAAAATAAGACAATCAACAAATGGGACCTCCTGAAACTAAAATGTTATACAGTTAAGGACACTGTCAACCAACTCAAGAGGACACCTACAAAGTGAAAGAAAATCTTTGCCAACTACAAATATGACAGAGAATTGTTATTTAGAATATAAAATGAACCCAATACAAATTAATAATAAAAACTCAAACAACCCAATTAAAAGTGGATCATGGAGCTGAATAGAGACTTATTAAAAGATAAAATAAAATGGTCAATAAATATGCCTTATAAATGTTCAAAATACTTAGCTATTAGGAAATGCAAATTAAAAGCATTTTGAGTTTCTATCCCCATCCTGTCAGAATGGTTATCAAAAATCAAATGGCAGCAATTGCTAGTAAGGGTGTGTGAAAAGAGGGACATTAACTTACTGTTTGGTTAAACCATTATGAATATCAGTGTGGAAGTTCCTTAGAAAGCTAAAATAACTCTGCAATATGACACAGATATACCATTACTAGACACACACCCTAAGGATTCTATAGTGCTACTTGTTTAACCATGTTCATTGCTTCTCTAGTCACAATATCTAGGAAATGAAATCAACCTAGATGATCATCAACTGATGAACTGGGTAATGAAGATGTGGTACATATATACAATGGAGTTTTATTCAGCTATAAAGAAAAATGAAATTATGAAATTCACATAAAAAGGGATGGATTTGGAAAATATTATATTAGTTGACTTAATCTAGGATTACAGGATGATAAACAGGAATTCCATATCTTTTCCCTCATAGCCTAGCTTTGAATTTGTAGGTAAACATATAAATTGGAGTGAGACACAATAGCAGAGACCAGGAAGCAAAGCAGTGGTCATGATATAGGAGGAGAGAAGAAGACAAGGGAGAGTAGATAAGAAGGTGGCAAAAAAGTAGGTGTGGAAAGATCAGTGTGGCATCACAGGGAATAGAAGAGAGGAGGGCCTGGGAAAGGGTTAAGCAAATTTAAAGAGATTAATGAACTATATGGAAACCAACTTTTTGTTGGATAATTAAAAATTGTAACTGAAAAACAGAGACAGCAAGTTTGGGCATAAGCACATTGTAAGGTCAAGCATATTATTCCCAGAAGTCACCTGTTCATTCCTATAGGAACACACTAGTGTATGGAGAAAGATAAACCCAAGTGAACTGTTGGTCAAGGAGTCCAAGATTCACAAAATAACACAGGCCATTTTAACTGTGCTTGATTATCCCCCAAGAGCACAGAAGGTAAAGTTTGTTGATAAAAATGCCACACATTTTTGAGGTAGAACAGTCAAGCTGTAACTGAGATGGAAGCTATAACTGAGATGACGCCTAGCGGGCAGCATGGTGCAGTGCAGCCTGCTGGGGGAGAAAAACATCAACAAAAACAACCAGCCATGGACACTATGATCTACACAAGCAACTAACCAGGCAAGTTGTACCTACTGGTATAATAATGGCATTATTATTATGGGGGTAACCAACTACTCAGATTGGATTTGAAACTCACCCCACAGGAGGAAATTCATGCCTGATAGTGAAAACTTAGTCAAAATCCTATGGCTCAGAAGGTCATAGACACTAGAAGGAAAGCTGTGATTATTAATGTTATTATTTTTAAAGACTCTTTCTTGACTTACAACTTCCATAATTATAGACAATAAACCATGGTAATTCCCTCCCCCTGCCATTTACAACTCCACTCTCCATCATATCCGGTCCCCCACTCAGTCATTCTCTTTTATCTTGGTATCATCATATTTTTCTCCTAATATGATGGTCTGTGTAGATAGTTTCAGGGAGGAGGTTTTCAGCTCAGCTCCAGCTTGATTTCTCAGTGACCTTGAAACTCCAGCATGTGGAAACTTCAGCCATAAGGTATTACTATCTATTCCTTTTGGGAAACAAGAGTCTTGACAATGGTCTTAATGTTTGGTGGACATAAAGGAACTCCTGGCCAACAACTCACTGGAAGATATTATATCCCTGGCACTGAAAATTTTCTGATAGCAATCTATGTCTTCTGTGTGTCCCATTGTCCAGAAAAGTAGGTTTCCAAATAACTTATTCATATCCTCTTAAATTTTGATTAACTCTCCCCACAATCATCCTTTATTCAATCTCTTCCCCTGACCTATCATAGGCCACAACACCCTAAACAACCTATTCACATATTTACATATATACAACGCCATTCCCTTAAGTATTCCACTGTCCTCTTTTACAGCCCCTTTCTAGCTTACCAATATTTACCCCAACTCACAAGATCCACATATGAGAGAGAACATGCACTGTTTGGTTTTCTGGACCTGCATTAATTCACTTCGTATAATTCTTCCTGTATCCACCCATTTTCCTGCAAATTTCATAATTTTGTTTTTCCTTACCACTGACTAGAACTCCATTGTATAATTGTACCACATCTTCATTATCAATTCATCAGTTGAGAGGCATATAAGTTAGTTCCAATGGAGTCCATTTCCTAACTATTGGAAATAGATAGAGTGACAATAAATATGGATGTGCAAGTGTCCATATTTATTATATAAAGGTCTAAGGTACTGAAATGGGTTGCTAGGATATAAGCTAACAATGGTATAGCTGGGTCATATGGTAAATCTATTTTTAGCTGCCTCAGAAACATTGACACTTATTTCTATTTCCTTATTTATGTCTAGTATTGACCTCTTTATTTCATTAAATTGGCATCCTGTGTCTTCTTTGCTTCCTTTGATTTCTTCTTTGAGTTCTTTGAACATATTTATAATCATTCTTTTGAAATCTTTCTCAGGGATTTCCTCTAACTTGTTCTCACTGAAGGTCATTTCTGATGCATTAATACTTTTCTGTGGATTATATTGTCTTGATTTTTGGTGTGTCTTGTGTTATAATGTATATATTTTTGCATCTTGGATTATTTAATGATTGGATTTTCCAGTTAGATGGGTATTATGAGATGTATCAGTCAATCTGATGTTATATATCTTTACGGTAGGAGCTTAAGGCACTAGATGCGGCTCTGAAGACTCTCAGAGTATCTACAAAAGTGACTCTAGGTGTTGGGTGTGCCTGCTATGAGAGTATTCAAGTAGGCTAAGTGGAAGAAAATACAGGCAGATTCTAAAATTTAACTATACAATGTACACATTCAGTGCACAACAACACATTGTATTTATCCAAGAGTAGGTATTATGACAACCAGGTCCTCTGTCTGTCCCTTAGGCTGTGTAGTGCTTCACCCACTCCTTTAATCCTGACAACAAGGCAGTTAAGATTTCTGGTCTGTAGAGGGTTCCAAGTCATCTTGTGACCGTGTGAGACCCTTCCCTAATGTATAACAGAAGAGTAAACAAAGCCACTATAATTCAAGAAGCAACAAATAACATGCCCAAAATACAGCTTATTTAAGAATGGCAAATTTGACCATCCATCAAATTTAATATATAATTTATCCTTATATGTAAGGTGCAATTAGCACTTCTGGTTCAGGCGTATATACCAGGTTTATTAGGTGGGTAGACCTGGTGTAATCCCAGTTATCTTTTGGGATGATTTTGGTCTCAGCTGTGCTGTTGATTGGGTCCCTCTTTGGTGCTCTGTCAGTTCAAGTAGGCATGGTCGGGTCCCTGGACCACTGCTGTTCCCAAGGGCTGGGCACTGGCAGTGGGGAAGGGGAGGGAGCTGATGCTGCTCTAGTTCACCCCCTGTTGCACACATTCTTCTTCCTTGTGATCTGCTCCTCCATTGTTCACTGCCATTCTTTCATGTTTCTTGAGTTTGTGGAGAGCTCCGGTGTGAGTGGAAAATCCCCTTGCCTGGCTTTTCCTGCAGCTCAAGCCGAGCGCCAACACTGGAGGCGCTTCTGCCAGCCCATGCAGGCTCTGGAAGCACTGGATCTCTCCTACTGCTCCGCTGCTGTTTTAATTTTCTATATACCTCACTTTTAGTAAAAGTGTGTGTTTTGTTTTGTTTTTTTTTTTTTTTTTGGCTTTTCCCTCCCTAGGTTGCTTTGGCATGGTACCTATGCCACCATCTTAACTGGAAGTGACACTTATTTCTACAATGGCTTTACCAGTTTACATTTTCACCGACAGTATCCATACCTGCATTTATTGTCATTATTTAGGCATGCCAAACAGAATGGCCTTTGTGTGTGTGTGTGTGTGTGTGTGTGTGTGTGTGTGTGTGTGTGTGTGTATGAGAGAGAGAGAAAGAGAAAGAGAGAGAGAGTGAGTGAGAGAGATAGAGATAGAGATAGAGATAGAGATAGAGATAGAGATAGAGATAGAGAATTGGTCCACCAGGGTCTCCAGCTACTGCAATCAAACTCCAGATGCATGTGCTCCTTGTGCACATGTGTGACCTTAAAGTGCTTGCATAACTGTGTCTACCATGCAAGGAACCTGGGGAGTTGAACAGGAATACTTAGACTTGGCAGGGAACTGACTTAACCACTAAGCCATCTCTCTAGCCATCATTTATTTTCTTTTTTTATAATTTAAATTTTATGTTACTATTAGAGATAACCAGCGATGGGGACTAAATATTTATATCCAAATTATATAAAATATATAAATTATTAATAATAACAATATTAATGTTATTTTATAACTTGAGTTGATATTTCGTTTTTATTAAATATAGACATGCATAGTATGTAAACAACACATGTTGGTGCCATATTTTCCCTCCTTCCTACCCTTTTTCTGAAGAGGCCTTCCATGTTGGGGATGCAGGTCAATCCCACCTTGGGATTGTGGGTCATGCATTATGTGTGGGGGTGGGGAAGAGACAATGACTCTGTGCAAAATATCCCAACTTGTGGCTCTAACAATCTTTCCACCTAGGTGTTGGTATCACTTGCTTTGCAAATATTCTAGTAGGTTGGGTGGAGAAAATTATTGGAAAATTCTAAAATTCAACTGAGAAATATATGCATTCTATCAATACTGGACCAGAGTTTTTATGTAAAAGTGAAGATTAAAACAAATGCATAAATACCCTGCCAAAATTATGAAAACGAACAAACAGATAATCTAATAAAGTCAAAGTCCTTAAGGATGTGTGTTGCTCCACACCCTTAATCCTTTCAACTGGTATGGTATAAGCTTTCTGGTCTGAAATGAGTTGTAGGTCTGCCTTTGTCCAAGTCAGAACATGCCCCAATAATGACAGAAGAAAAAGACAAAGACACTATAAATCAGGAAATATAAAATACAATAATAGTCAACCTTCACCTTATTTAAGAATGGTAACCACACCAAGAATATATTTGTCAAACCTATTACATAACCTGCCCTGACATGGAAGGTGAGATTAGCACTTCTAGTGCAGACCAGGGTACCTGGATTTTAATAAGTAAGCCATGTTACATTTTGGGATGGCCTCCAATCTCTCCAATACTGAGCTACCACCTCATTCCCTCTCTATTGCACTGCTTGGGTCACTGGATCTAGTGTTATGATTGGCTGTGATGGATGATATTACAGTCAGGTTCATATTGCTGGTAGAAATCACCCAACCAAGAGCAGCTTGTGGGAAAAAGAGGTTTATTTTGGTTTATAGGCTTGAGGGGGAAGCTCCACAATGGCAGGGAAAATGATGGCATGATCAGAGGATGGACATCACCCCCTGGACAACATAGGGCAATAGCAACAGGATTATGTGCCAAACACTGGCATGGGGACACTGGCTATGGCACCCATAAGCCAGCCCCCAACAATACACTGCTTCCAGGAGGCATTAATTCCCAAATATTCATCATCTGGGAACCTAATGTTCAGAACACCTAAGTTTATGGGGGACACCTGAATTAAACCACCACAGATGCCATGTGGCTAGGAATGGATGAGTTTTCTGTCCATGCAACACATTGTTTAACCTAATTAGCAACAAATAACTGGATGTGATGCCCACACAAGTGCAATAGTGGTACACAGCCATGGTGAGGAATCAATTGCTCTTGATTTGGCTAACTGATCCACTCAGTGGTACTAGACCCATAGCTGGAGCTGGGAAACAAGTCAGAACCATACCCAAACACAAGCCCACTCTACAATATCAAGCTACCATCAATCGTGGGGTATAAGAGGGCCTAAACCTATCATACTGTCTATCAAAAAAGTGTTATCTCAATTTTCCGGGTGCTAACTTACTCTCCGTTGGAGAATCTGCTTCTCTTTTCCAGATAGATGCAGATCCTAAGAAGAGAGCTGCCCCAACATACCTCAAAAGGGGCCCAACTGAAACTAAGGACAACTGGCGAAATAAGCAAGGGTGATGTTTTCCTGTGAACCGGATACCAGCACAAAGGGGAAGGAGATCAACACAGAGAAAAATCAACTCCTACCAAATCAGAGAGCCAGAGCCTCAGAGGCCCCCAACACCTCAGCACTGAAGCAGACCAAAAATGAACCCAACATGGCTCAGGGAAATTTTGCGGAAGAGGGGGTGGAAAGAATGTCAGAGTCACATGTTGGGTCATGATTTGCAGAGACATTTATCATACCAATAACTGGGGGCTAACTCCACAATGCAAGACCCATTTTCATTAACAAGGAGGGTCTAATGGGAGGGGGTAGATCACAGATGAGCCTAAATAATAGTACCAAACTGCCTGTATTTACTGTAAAGAAAACTAATAAATTAAATTAAAAAAAAAACCTAAAAATTAAAAATAAAACCACTAGTAAAAACTATAGTTCATCTTTACAAAGTCCCATAGTAAATAATTTGAATATAGATTAAAACCCTGAGCTTAAATCTCATCTGAGATGTAGGGCAAAATCTTTATTTATTTTTTTTTTAATTTTTTTGTTCATTGTTATTTATTTGAAAGTGACAGAGAGAGAGAGGGAGAGAAAGACAGATAGAGAGGGAATGGGCGCGCCAGGGCTTCCAGCCACTGCAAACGAACTCCAGACACGTGCGCCCTCTTGTGCATCTGGCTAACGTGGGTCCTGGGGAAACGAGCCTCGAACCAGGGTCCTTAGGCTTCACAGGCAAGCACTTAACCGCTAAGCCATTTCTCCAGAAAATCTTTATTTTTTTAAATTAGTTTTCTATTCAGCAAATACAGGCAGTTTGGTACCATTATTAGGCTCATCGTGACCTACCCCTCCCTATTGGCCCCTCCTTGTTGAGGTATATGGGTCGTGCATTGTGGAGTTAGCCCACAGTTATTGGTACAATAAATGTCTCTGCATATCCTGATCCAACATGTGACTCTGACATTCTTTCTGCCCCCTCTTCCGCAAAATTTCCCTGAGCCATGTTGGGTTCATTTTTGGTCTGCTTCAGTGATGTGTTGTTGGGGGCCTCTGAGAATCTGGCTCTCTGATTTGGTAGGAGTTGATTTTTCTCTGTGTTGGTCTCCTTCCCCCTTGTGCTGGTATCCAGTTCATCAGGAAAACAACACCTTTGCTTGTTTGGCCAATTTTCCTTAGTTTCAGCCGGGGCCCTTTGGAGGTATGATGGGGAGGCTCTCTCCTTAGGATCTGCATCTATCTGAAAAAAAGAAGCAGATTCTCCAACAGAGAGTAAGTTAGCTCCAGGACAAATAAAATAACCCTTACTTTTTTTTTATAGAGAGTTTGATAGGTGTACGCCCTCTTGTACCCCATGATTGATGGTAGCTTGATATTGGAGAGTGGGCTTATGTTTGGATATGATTCTGACTTGTTTCACAGCTCCAGCTTTGGGTCCTATACCACTGAGGGGATCAGTTAGTCAAATCAAGAGCAGTTGGTTCCCCACCATGGCTGTGTGCCACTATTGCACCTGTGTGGGTATCACAACAGGTTATTTTCTGCTAAGTAGGTTAGACCATGAATTGCTTGGACAGATATTGGTCATTTCCCCCAGTCGCCCATGTAGCACCTTCTAGCACTAGACATGCTGACTGTCTGAGGACTGAATCTCTCCTGGCTTCCAGCCATGCCATTCCATTCTACGTGTCAGCTGCATATGGTGTCTTCAGCAATAGTGTCTTACTGCTAACCTTTGGTGGGTCATCAAGTACTCTGACAGAAATCTGTTATTCTTTTAGCAAAATCTTAATTGTAAGCTCCTCTAATGTTTAAATTGCAAGTTACATATTTCCAATAAGTGATGCAGAATGAACCTTTCCATTCCTTTCCCAAAAGAGGGGAAGAAGAGACTAGCAGGGAAGAATTATGCAGAAAAAAGTCCTAAATCTAGGACAAACATTAAACCCTGACTCTAATGCCATGATATGAGCTCCAGTGGCCTCGGGCAACTCCACACTGGCAGCCTTCCAAGTTTGAGCACAAGGCCTCCCTCTTCGGATGGCTGCATGTGCTACTTATGGCTTTCCTCAGCAGACATTTCTTGACATTACCAACATCTCAGGGTCCATTTAAGCTTGTCTCTGGTTTTGAATTTTTACCTTCTTAGAGGCTCCCTGTAGGAATTCTGATGCTCTTCACTTTGCTTGGATTCCTAAACTGTGCTTTTAGATCTTGGTGGAAGCCTCCAAGATTCTGCCCTTCCTTCTTCTCCTCTCTATTCCCTCCAGTGTGAATGCTAGACAGCAGCTTAGTTTGCCTTTGTTCTTTCAGTTCTAAGATACCAAATTTGAGGGTCTTGGCCCTTAGTATTCCTGCCTGGGAGGAGTAATCATTTTCTTATGACAGTCACGGTAACACTAAACTATGTCCTAAGAGATCTCTCATATTCTCAAACTATTGCTTGTTAGCTACATGCCCCACTGAGGAGTACATTATGGTAAGCAATACTACTCTCTCCAACCAACACCACATTTCCATTACTCGACTCAGAACCATGGAGAACACAAAGATCCCACTTAATATAATCTTTATTGTATTTCTTTAATCCTCCATTTTCTGTTTTTAAATTTGTTGACAATTTTACAGTTGTATACAATGGCATTTAGATCACAATTACCTCCTGTTACCTTCTCTTGATGCCTCTCCCTGCCACCCTTCTATAGAACTCCTTTTTTTCTAGCTAGTCCTTCCTGTACTTGCATGTTGCTCTTTTGTTCCCTTGTGTGAGGATGTGACCACCTCAGTTTAACTAGGGTTGCCTTCATGGGCACTGCAGAAAATGTCTCACACTTCCCCAAGAACCATTAACTGCCAAAAATTCCTCAGGGAGGAATGGGGCCCCATTCCTTTCTCCATCATTCATGAAAGAACAATGATGGACCCAATAACATGTGGGTCTGGTATCAGTTTCTACAGTGTCTCTGAGGTCATAAATATAATGGTCATGACATGATTAGATGACAGCATTCCATCAGAGTACTCTTCATTGTTCCCTGCACCTTGGAGGAGGTTATATAGATGTCTCATTTACACTTCAGAGCCTGTATTATCAGGCGTTTGATAAGGGTTGAGTCTCCTCAGTAGTCATAAGTAGCTGCAAAAGGAAATGTCTCAAAGTTAAAAACAGCACTAATCTATGGGCATATACATACATATTTAAAGGGCAATTTGATGGGTATACAACATGTCAATTTAGTCAAACAGCAGTAGTAGTTCCTTGTACTTCCCACCCACTACTATAGTTTCACTATCCATGAGATTTTGTCTAGGATTTCAGTACCAGGCATGAATTCTCTCACATAGAGTTGGCCTCAAATTCAAAGAGCAGTTCAGAGAGGAGTTGGCTACCCCCATTGGTAACAGTCTTGCCACTGTGTACCAGAGGACATATCCTATCTGGATTATCAGTTGTGTTACACACAGGATATATCTACTTATCAGTGTGATTGTTGATGAGTTTCCTTTCCCAACAGCCATTGTGACACCTTTCAGCACCATGAGAGCTAGCCAGCAGGGAAGAAGCTTCCAGATCAGTTCCAACCAGATTCCTCAGTAACATGAAACCAAAGCAATTCCTCAGCAATATGGTCTTACCATCTACTTCTGGTGGATTACTAAGAGCATTGACAATAGTCTGTATTGTTCTGAGGAACTTGAAGGCTTCACTCAGTAACAACTCACAGTGAATTATCCTACTCCTGACATTGATTATCCTATAATAACCTATGACTTCTAGGAGTAGCATTATTCACCCATGAATGGTATGGAACTTTTATCAAAACTCATTATAAAATTTGCTAGGAAAATTTAAGTTTCCAAAAGTCTTTTTCATACACTTTCATTCTGGATAACCTCCCATTACTTCATCACTCTACTCCTCACTTAAACCTTTCCACCTTTAGAATTACACTCTTCTACTTTCATATTACACGTGTTCTACTGTTGCTCCTCTTATGTACTTCCCCACCCAATGATCCATTTCTAGCTTCTTGGCCTCTTCTGACTCTCACTCCTACTTACGTACATATCTAAAAGTTTGAAGCACAGATCCACATAGTGACAGAGAACTTGCAGTGCTTACTTTTTTGCAGACCAGTCTATTTTTCTAATTTCATTTTTATTTGTAATGAATAACTCTGTTGCATATATGTACTACATCTTCAGTTCATCTATTTTGGTTCTCTACTATTATCTACTACTTTGGATATCTACTATGACTCATGTTCTAGCTATTGCAAACAAAGCAGCAATAAACATGACTGAGCAAGTATCTCTGAAATACAGTGTAGAGGCCTTTGGATAGATGCTTGGGAGTGGTATTCACTATTATATATATATATATATATATATATATATATATATATATATATATATATATATATAATGGTGAATATACATATATATTCACTTCCTCTTTTCATTAAAACTGAGAATAAATTCTTAGTTTTTCTCAATCTTGCCCTTATGTATATTAAACTTTATAGAAAAGACAGATAAAAGAACAGCCAGTAACTATATATGTGTAGTGTCGACACCAATTACTAAACTGGGAGATGTCTTTCTCCTGGCTCCAAGGGCTAAGGCTCTTGCTGTGGGCTATTTCTATTCTCTGCACAGTATTTCCTATAGACATTTTAATTCATAGGGTCCCAGCACAGTTCTGATGTCACCCTTTTGGCATTTCTCACTATAATAATCCTCACCCCTCAAGTGAGGAGAAAAATGGGGAGGATTCAAAACTGTGTCTATAACTGTTACACATTCTGGAACTTGGGAAATAGCACCAGGGTAGGCTTGAGAACCCACTATTTTGCTTGTGAGATGGATGCAAGCTAAACCCCTAGTTATCCACTGACCTACATAATATGTTTTGACTGGAAGGTCACAGTGATGTTTCAGGTCTCCCACAATTAATGACATTGCCCAGTATTCCCTGGAAGATCAGATTATTTCCTTTCTCCTATTGTCTATTATTTTGTCATGTATATGCTTTTTTTTATGTACTTTGCATTAAAATGTTTAAAGCAATTTATCCATGTGATAGTATTGGAAAATGTGCCAATGGAAGGCAGTTATATATAGGAGCCTTCATGAAGGATCAGAGGTTTTATGGAAGGGGTGTCAGAAAACTCCATCAACCCCTATACTACATGAGGCCATAGGAAGAAAACAAACATTTCTGAATGAGAAACAAGTAATCACTGGACACAATATCCAGAGCTCTTCTTATCTTTGAATATAGCCTCTACAACTGTGAGAAATAGATTTTCTGTTGCTTATATGCCATTGAGTCTATGGTATTCTGTTGTGGCAGCCTGCATAGACAGGGCACATAGTAAAATACTGAAGGTCGACTTGGAAAAGTCTTGGAGATAGAAAAACAACCATATGTATGTATATATATATATATACACACATACATACACAGGCATTGTAGTGGTTCCCATTTTCCAGTCCTCGCTTTCAGCCAAGGTATTCTGTCTATATGAACTAGCTCTAGGAATTGAAGGGAGCTCTGAAATTGTCCGTGATTCAAATTAGACTTGTCCACATAATCTAGGATATTTTTGCTTATCTTGGAAATCTGCTTAAATTTTATAATGTTTTAGGCAGAAATTTGAGGAACATTTTTGAGAATGGATACCAGGGATTTGAGATAAAGATGAAAGGAACATAATTGATCTATTGTGTGTGTGTTTTATTTCACAGTTCACTCATGATGCTAAAGGTAATGGCTAGTTAGAATATTTTGATGGCTCTTTCTACACTCTGTTATAGTAGTAGGGTCACATGGCTCCATGCTATTTCTGGATCCAATTACTAAATTACACTTAGGTTTCTCAATTGAATGACTTCTGTCTGTGCTATGAGGTTGTCCTACAAAGAATGCTACAACTTCCCCTCATAAATGTATTGTTCAAAGGAATCATGAAAATTTGTCTTTTAGACTCCCTGTGTGGGTGAATATGTGTTTAATGACAAATCCATGCTGAATTCCATTCCTTTGATTCCATTCCTGTATATTAAACCAAAGTATGTCTAGCATTTCTAATTTGCTCATGGTGGGTCATTTTTTGATCTATGATTCAGTCTACCAACCAAACTGTCAGCATTCTTTCTAACTCCTAGAGCTGTAATATTAAGTACACATTCATATTATCTAATGTGCCCATGTTTATAAATTCAGCATGATCCAGCTTTATGTTCATTTCATTTATCTCAAATAACTCTCTGGAAGTATAATGCAGCTTTTCATTTTTCATGAATCACACTTTGAACTTCATCTTTCAGATCTGACTGGGATTTCAGTGTATTCACAGGTTTAGAAGCAGAGTGGGGTACTAGGAATGAGTCCAGAGGAAAATCAGCAATGTTTTTTAGGGCAATCGACATGTGGGGACATCAAGGCCTTCACCTATACCAGTATCACAATTTGTGGGGTCTATGTCTTTCACAGTCCATGTCCTGTCTATAACAATAGATGACCTACAAAAGTACTTCAGCTTGCTTTATGATTCAGCTAACTATAGTCCTGCATTTCATTTTTAGAGATTTCAGATCTGCAGGTAATAAAAATAAAGCTCTCAGTCAGGCAACTGTAAACAGTCCAGTATCTTTAGGTATCATAGTTAGTAAATAGAATCCCGGAGATAATTCAATGTTTTCACATCTATCTATCTATCTATCTATCTATCTATCTATCTATCTATCTGTCTGTCTGTCTGTCTGTCTGTCTGTCTGTCTGTCTGTCTGTCTATCTATCATCTATCTATCTATCTATTATCGATCTATTATCTAACTATCTATCATCTATCTATCTATCCATCTATCTACCTATCATCTGTCTATCTATGTATCATATATTCTTTTTTAAATTTTCGATTAGGAATATCTAATGTACATATTTTGTTTCTCTATAAACAGGTTATGTCAAGGACTATCAGTATTCTCTTTTCTACTGGAAATAGTATCATCAGCTTCTTTAAAACCAATTAGATTAAAGAATAAATTCTAGAAACTGCACAACAAATCCAGAAAAATTAATTCCTAATATTTCCCCCTGTAGAACTACTTTCAATAAATTACTTTCATTTCATTAAGTATTACAACATTATTTGCATCTATAGTAGGATATAGTGGCCACTAGCTTATCTGTTCTGAATGACATGTAATTTATATACTGCAGAGATATGGATGTGAAAATATTTGGTTAATACTATCATAAAGCACACATATTATTCTCATTCTTTGTCATATCCTGTAGTTAAGTAATGATAGATAGAGTTTAAAATATGTGCTCAAGTAGGTACATTTGGATTATGAGAATTTTATAAAGTTTATTTAACACCTTTCCTTGGACTCTGCAATTTTACAGAGGCATTCAATACTGAATCAAAAACAAAAACCTCTGAACAAGTGTGCAATCATATTTGTAGTTTTATATGGGATGTGTTACATTAATTATAGAAAAAAATTCTGAGATGTCCTAAATTTAATTACAGAAGGAAGATGAAAAGGAAGACAGATAGTGAAAGGGTAATTGCTACAAGCTACCTGTAAGAAATCAAAAGGCTACTTTAAATTTTTGAATCTATGTTAATTCCTTAACTAGGTTCCTTCAAGGGCAATCAGCAGGACCACCTAGTCTGTTTATGTAAACATTTTCTACACTGTTTAACCTCAATCTGTCTAAAAATACAATTATTCTTTTGACAATTGGCCTCCTATGACAAAACTCTCCCTGCTTTACATAATTGTACCTCTTTTATTTTTAGCCCTTTTAGATTAAATATGTGCTTCCATTCCCTAAAATTTATAAAACTACTCCTAGCTCCTCCTCCTTTAAAGAACATTTCCTGACTACTGCCTCACTCTTCCGGCTGTGGCTGGAATCTTTCCTAAGGCCTACACACTCTCTGAGTAGCATTAGAAATGGCTGAATAAACCTTTAATTTTAGAAATCTATCCTGCCTCAATAGTTTTCACTTAACATTCACTCCTCCTTTCCAAATACTCATGTCCTTAAAGTACAAAAACTTTAGTTGTTTATTTTCTTGCTTGCTTTTAATTATTATATTTTCTGTTTTTTAAAGATGGAATGATAGCTAAATATTACTTAACTGATATACTTTGCCTACTTTCATGAATTTAATGTGCTTTAAAAGTAGAAATGTAAATTTGTGCATTTATAGAAATGTGCATATTTTCCCAGTCATGGACTGATTTGTAAGAAGTTACTATAAAAACTTTATGTGGGGCTGGAGAGATGGCTTAGCGGTTAAGCGCTTGCCTGTGAAGACTAAGGACCCCGGTTGAGGCTCAGTTCCCCAGGTCCCACGTTAGCCAGATGCACAAGGGGGCGCACGCGTCTGGAGTTCGTTTGCAGAGGCTGGAAGCCCTGGCGCGCCCATTCTCTCTCTCTCCCTCTATATGTCTTTCTCTCTGTGTCTGTCGCTCTCAAATAAATAAATAAATAAATAAATAAAATTTAAAAAAACCCTTATGTGAATAAATTCAACATATATATTTTTAATTATCTTAACTGATAGATAATAGAAAAATCTGAATAGCACTACATCTGTGAAACCAAGTGGGTTTAACAATAAAAAGAAAAGCTTTTCCACATTAAAATCTCAGATGCTTTCATTGGTGAAGTCTATCAAATATTTAAGCACAATTAATACCAATCTTAAACAATTGAAGAAAATAGAATTAAAGTAAGTAGTTTGTACTTCAAGAGGCTATCATAACCCTGAAAAACCAAACAAATCAGTCTTTACAAGGAATGAAAATTGCCAACCAGCATCCTTTATGTGTAGATTCTCAAATATTAACTGATAGTTAGTTATCAAATCAAATCCAGATAACACATTATAACTGTGAGTGTTTGTCTCAGGGAAGAAAAATTTGTTACACAAGCAAAGCACAATCAACTATTTGCCATATTACCAAAATATGGAAAGAAAACAAAAACTAAAATACAGGTGAGTCATAATGGCTGTGAAAAATTAGTAAAGTTCAATATTCACTCATCATGTTACAAAGAAAATGTTGCAATCTAAGAACAGAATTTTCCTTAAGTAAAGTAACATATGTTGAAACAAATGGTGGAAGTGGAATCTCTCCTTCACCCAATGGTTGAGACCATAACTAGGAATTTTCTTGCTTATTACTTCTATTTAACTTCTGAATATTGTGCTGAAAAGCAGTAGAGCGATAGCAACAGAAATGTGTTTTTATTTATTTGAGAGAGAGAGAAAGAGAGACAGAGAGGGAGAGAGAGAGAAATGGGTTCACCAGGGGATCCAGCTGTTGGAAATGAGTTCCAGATGCATACACCACCTTGTGAATCTGGCTTACATGGATCCTAAAAAAATTGAACCTGGGTCCTGTGGCTTTTCAGGCAAGTGCCTTAACTGCTAAGCCATCTTTGCAGCCCAGAAATGTATTTTAAAAATCATAATAGAAAAGCTGAAAGGAAACTATTTGTATATAGAATGATTGCATCACAAGAATGTAAGAAATAGATATGTCTGTGGAAACTAATCTCTTGTTATTTTTTAATTTTTTTGTATATTTTTGTTTTCATTGATTTTTGTAGTTATTACCATTAACAACATAATTAGTGTAGATACATCATGTACCAGTACCCACTTTTCCCTTGTTCCTGCTCCCAATCTGGTGGGGACCCTCATCAATAGGGTTGCAAGTATTCTCTATGGTGTTGTGGATTATGCATTATGAGAGCAGCAGTCAGGATTTTTGAGGGGGGAAGGAATACCTCTGGGAATGTTGTCTCAACCTATGGTTATCACAATCTTTCCACCCCCTCTTGCTCAAAATTCCCTGAGCTGTGGTGAGTGAGTTTTAAAACTACATCAGTGATGAGCTCTTAGGAACTTCTGGATCTCTTTTTTGGTAAGTGTTGAGTATTCTTAGGGTCTGTATCTTTTATCTTGGCACTGATTATCAGGTTCAGCAAGAAACATCCTCTCCTCAAGTCCTTTGTGGATTCAGGTGTGGCTGGCTGAAGTGCAAGGGGTAGTTTATCTCCTCTAGTGTGGCTACCTTCTGAAAAGAGAAAAGCAGATTTTCCAATGGAGGGTGAAATCAGCATATTTTAAATAGTATAAAATTATTAATTTGGGGAGAATTCGATGTATGTAACTCCTCTTTTATCCAAGGACTAGTGAGAGCTTGACACTGGAGAACATAATCTTTGTCTCCATATGATTCTGATATGGTTCAACTCCAGATATGGGTTCCTTTACACTGAATGGATAACTTAGCTAATCAGAAAGCCATTGTTTACATATCTAGGATATGTGTCACTATTGTACTGGCATGTACATCTTGTCAAGATGTTTGCTTCTGAGTAGCTTAAACCTCTGGTTGCTCAGACTGTTATTGGTCACTTTCCTCCAGTAACTCATGAAGCATTTTCCAGAATTAGACAGGACAGCTGTCTGGGAATTGGCTGTCTTCTGGATTCCAGCCAGTTTTCTCCATGTTCTATCTTGGCAGCAGATGATGTCTTCAGCAGTAGGATTTTACCGTTTGCCTCAAGCAGGTAATCAAGTGCTTTGACAAAACCTGTTTTCTTTTGGGGACCTTGTAGGTTTCTCTGATCAACCAATTGTGTAGCACCTGATTTATGGTACTGGGAGTTACAGGCCAGAGGGGGTGCAGGAAAATATTTTAAACTTAGCCTACATCCCATCCTTTCCAGTTCCCTTCTTTAAGATGTTCCCCCTTACCCCTATTGAGGGTCTTACCTTTTAGTCTATCTCCAAGGATAAAGATTTCCATTATGCTAGTTCATTTTGGATTTAGTTTTATGTTTTTGATTTTTTTTTTAATCTCATCCTCTCCTTCCCCTCTCTGCAAACTCTTCCATTCCTATTGTCTGGATTTTGAATTTCCTATCAGGTATGTCAGCAACTTGAGCTTAGCAAAGTTAGGAACTTTACAGATAAGTGAGACAATGCAGCATCTGATTTGTGTGATTTTGTGAGTTCACTGAGTATAATCTGTTCCAAGTCTGTCCATTTTTCTACAAATTTCATTGTGTCATTTTTTCATACTGCTGAGTAGAATTCCATTGTGTAAATGTACCACGACTTTGTTATCCATTCATCCAATTTAGGGATACCTGGGTTGATTCCAATTCTTTTTTTTTTTCGAGGTAGGGTCTCACTCTAGCTCAGGCTGACCTGGAATTCACTATGGAGTCTCAGGGTGGCCTCGAACTCATGGTGATCCTCCTACCTCTGCCTCCCAAGTGCTGGAATTAAAGACATGAGCCACCACGCCCGTCCCAATTCTTGACTATAGTGAACTGAGCAGTTATAAACATGGTTGAACAAATATTTCTGAAATGAAGCATAAAGCATTTATAGTAAATGCCCAATAAAGGAGTTACATGTTTGGTTGGTAGCTCTATGTTCATCATTTCAGGAATCTTCATGTTGATTTCTACAATGGTTGTACAAGTTTACATTCCCAGCAACAGTGTAGGATTTTTCCTGTTTCCCCTCATCCTTAACAACAATTGCTGTTGTTAGATTTTTAATGATTGCCATCCTTACTAGAGTAAGGTGGAATCTCACGGTGGTTTCTATTTGCATATCCCTAATGGTTAGGGATGTTGAGCATTTTCTTAAGTGTGTGTTGGCCATTTGCATTTCTTCTGCAGAGAATTCCCTATTCAGTTCTCTGCCCCATTTTTGCAATGGGCAGTTTGATTAGGTTTTTGAGTTCTTTGTAGATTCTAGACATTAGACTTCTATCAGGTAAGCTGGTAAAGATTTTCTCCCATTCAGTGGGGAATCTATTGAATATGATTATGGTATTTTGTGTGTGCAAAATCTTTTTAGCTTCATGATATACCATTGGTTGAGTGACTGTTGAATTTCCTGGACTACTGGGTTGTTTTTTCAGGAAGTCTTTCCCCATTCCTGTATCATGGAGAGTTCATCCCATTTTATCTTCCAGTAGGAGAAGAGTTTTGGGACTTATATTGAGGTCTTTAATACATTTGGGTTGATTTTTGTGTATGGATAGATGAGATGGTCTAGTTTCATGTCCTACACCTGGTTATCCAAATTGTCTAGTACCATTTGTTTAAGATACTGTCTTTGCTCTGATCTACTTCATTGGGATCCTTATCTTTGATCAATGTCTTTGCATATCATGACCCAACATGTGACTCTGACATTCTTTCCGCCCCCTCTTCTGCAAAATTTCCCTGAGCCATGTTGGGTTCATTTTTGGTCTGCTTCAGTGCTGAGGTATTGGGGACCTCTGAGGCTCTGGCTCTCTGATTTGGTAGGAGTTGATTTTTCTCTGTGTTGATCTCCTTCCCCTTTGTGCTGGTATCCGGTTCATCAGGAAAACATCACCCTTGCTTGTTTCGCCAATTGTCCTTAGTTTCAGTTGGGCCCCTTTTGAGGTATGTTGGGGCAGCTCTCTCCTTAGGATCTGCATCTATCTAAAAAAGAAAAGCATATTCTCCAATGGAAAGTAAGTTAGCACCCAGAAAATTGAGATAACACTTACTTTTTTGATAGAGAGTTTAATAGGTGTAGGCCCTCTTGTACCCCATGATTGATGGTAGCTTGATATTGGAGAGTGGGCTTATGTTTAGATATGGTTCTGACTTGTTTCCCAGCTCCAGCTATGGGTCTCGTAACACTGAGGGGATCAGTTAGCCAAATCAAGAGCAGTTGGTTCACCACCATGGCTGTGTGCCACCATTGCACTTGTGTGGGCATCACATCAGGTTATTTGTTGCTAATTAGGTTAGACAATGAGTTGCTTGGACAGATCTTGGTCATTTCCCCCAGTCGCCCAGTGTGGCACTAGACACACTGACTGTCCGGGGACTGACTCTCTCCTGGCTTCCAGCCATGCCATTCCATTTTACATGTCAGCTGCGTATGGAGTCTTCAGCAATAGGGTCTTACCACTGGCATTTGGTGGGTCATCAAGTACTCTGACAGAAGTCTGTCATTGTTTTGGGAAACATTGTAGGTTTCTCTGACCAAAAGCTCATTGTGGATGGTAGCCCCAAGCTGGTAGTTGGGGTAACAGGTCAGTGTCCACTAAGAAATTGAGGAAAAACATAACAAATATACAAGAGTCAGAGAGGAGAAAGAGAGGAGGGAGAGGGGGGAGATGGAGGGAGAGAAGATGTAGAAGATTTAGGTTAGTTTTGATCCTACCCTCTACAGTATCTTGTTGTTCAGGTGTTTCCTGTAAGGGTCTAGTGAAGGTTCAGCCATTTAGCCCGTCTTTGAGGAAGTAAAATTTTAAGGTACCATTGCCGTTTGGGTCCAGATTACTATTTCCCACACTTTGATGCATTTCCCGCCCTCCCCATCCATCCTATTGTCTAGTCCATGAGGTGCTTGCTGGGTATGTAATTAATCTTGGGTAGATTCAGGTTAGGTGTTGTAGATGAGTGAGACTATGTGTCAACTTTTTTTCTGGGATTGGGTAAGTTCACTGAGAATGATCTGTTCCAGGTTCAACCATTTTTTCTCAAATTCTTTGTGTCATTTTTTCTTACTGCTGTATAGAATTACATTGTATAGGTATACCACATCTTCATTATCCATTCTTCTAATGATGGACATCTGGGTTGATTCCAGCTTTTAGCTATTACGAATTGAGCCACTACAAATATGGTTGAGCAAATCTCTCTGGCCTGCGGTTTGAAGGTTTTAGGTTAGGTGCCCTTTAAGGGTATAACTGGGTCCATTGGTATTTCTATAGTCAGCTTTTTCAGGAGTCTCCATATTGCTTTCCAAAGTGGTTGTACCATCCTACATTCCCACCAACAGGGAATGAGTGTTCCTGCTTCTCCACATCATTGCCAGCATTTATTTTCATTTGATTTTTTGATGTTGCCTATCTTTATTGGGGTAAAGTGGAATCTCATGGTTGTTTTAATTTGCATTTCTCTGATGATTATGGATGATGAACATTTTCTTAAGTGTGTGTTTGCCATTTGTATATCTTCCTCTGTAAATTGCCTGATCAATTCTGTACCCCATTTTGTTAGTGGGGTATTTGTCTTCTTATTGTTTAGACTTTTGAGTTCTTTGTAGATTCTAGAGATTAGGCCTGTATCAGTTGGATAACCCACAAATATTTTCTCCCATTCTGTGGGTATTCTATTGGCTTTGCTTATTATATGCTTGTCTGTAAAGAAACTCTTCAGCTTCATATGATCTCATTGTTTGAGTGACTTTAAGAACTTGAGCCACTGGTGTTTGGTTCAGGAAGTCTTTTTCCATTCCTATATCATGGAAAGTACTTCCTAAATTTTCTTCCAGTAGTATTCGAGTTTCTGGTCTTATGTTGAGGTCTTTGATCCATTTGAATTTGAGTGTAGTGCATGGTGAAATGTGTGGATCAAGATTTAGTTTCCTGCATGTGGTTATCCAATTTGTCCAGCACCATTTGTTGAAGATGCTATCTTTTTTCCACCCTATATTGTTCTGGCCTTTGTCGAATATCAAGTAGCTATAGTTGCTTGACCCAAAATACGGGTCCTCAACTCTATTCCATTGGTCTATACTCCTGTTTTTATGCCAGTAGCATGCTGTTTTTATTACTATGGCTTTGTAGTATAGCTTTAGATCAGGTATGGTGATGCCACCAGAGGTATTTCTTTTGCTGAGGATATGTTTAGGTATGTGAGGCCTTCTGTTTTTCCATATGAAATTAGAGATAATTTTTTCTATCTCTGTGAAGAACACTGTAGGGATTTTAATTGGAATTGGGTTAAATCTATATATTGCCTTTGGTAGGATTGTCATCTTCACAATGTTAATTCTGCATATCCAGGAGCATGGGAGGTCTTTCCATCTTCTCAAGTCCTCCTCAATTTCTTTTTTGAGAGTTTCAATATTTTCGTTGTATAGATCTTCTACTTCCTTGGTTAATGTTATTCCAAGGTATTTTATTTATTTATTTTTGTTATTGAAAATGGGACTATGTCCTTTATTTCTTTTTCTTTATCTTTGTCATTTGCATACAGAAATGCTACCGATTTTTGTGCATTGATTTTGTATTCTGCTACTTTGCCATAGGAGTTAATCACCTTCAGGAGTTTTGGGTTGGAGTCTCTCGGGTCTCTTACATATACAATCATGTCATCAGCAAATAGAGCTAACTTAACTTCTTCCTTTCGAAATTGTATCCCTTTTATTTCCTTCTCCTGTCTTATTGCTTGAGCTAGGACTTCCAGAACTATATGGAAAAACAGAGATGAGAGAGGACAACCCTGTCTTGTTCCTGATCTCAATGGGAATTCCTCCAGTCTCTCTCCATTAAGTATTATTTGGTCTTTTGGAGCTTTGTAGATTGCCTTTATTATGTTAAGATGTAAACCGGCCATGCCGATTCTCTCCAATGTTTTGGTCATGAAGTGATACTGTATCTTGTCAAAGGCCTTTTCTTCATCTATAGAAATTATCGTGTATTTTTTATGTTTAAGCTTGTTTGTGTGGTGTATTACATTGACAGATTTTCATATGTTGAACCACCCTTGTGTTCCTGGGATAAATCCCACTTGGTCAAGGTGGATAATGCTTTTGATGTGTTGTTGGATTCGGTTTGCGAGTATTTTGTTCAGGATCTTTTTATCTATGTTCATTATGGAAATAGGCTGGTAGTTTTCTTTTCTTGTGGCATCTCTGCCTGCTTTTGATATTAGGGTGATACTTTTTTCATAGAAGGAGTTCGGTAGCTTTCCCTGTTCTTCAATTGTTTTGCACAGTTTTAGAAAGATTGGTTTGAGTTCTTCCTTGAAGGTTTGATAAAATTTGGCTGGGAATCCATCTGGTCCTCAACTCTCCTTTTTTGGGAGTTTTTTTGTTTATTACTTTTTCAATCTCCATGATGTGATAGGTTCATTAAGGTCATTATTCTGCTCTGAGCTTTGCTTTGGTAGAAGATATGCATCCAGGAATTAATCCATCTCCTCCACATTTTCCAGTTTTGTGGAGTAGAGGTTTTTGAAACAAGTCCTGATGATTCTGCCGATTTCACTTATGTCTGTTGTGATCTCTCCTTTTTCATTTTGAATTTTGTTAATTTGGAGTCTCCCTCTTTTTCCTTGATCAAATTGGCCAGGGGTTTGTCAATCTTGTTTATTTTCACAAAGAACCAGCTCTTTGTTTTGTCAATTGCCTTAATTGTTTCCTTGGATTCCAATTCATTAATTTCTGCTCTGATTTTAATTATTTCTTTCCTTTTGGAGCTCCTTGGGTTGGATTTTTCTTGTTTTTCCAATGCCTTTAGGTGGATGTTTAGGCTATTGTTTAGGGATCTTTCTGTCTTTTTTATGAAGGTATTGAGTGCTATGAATTTTCCCCTGAGGACTGCCTTCATTGTGTCCCATAAGTTTTGGTATGATGTGTTTTCATTGTCATTCAATTCCAGGAATTTTGCATTTTCATTTTTTATTCCATCCACTACCCATTTATTGTTTAAGAGTGTGCTATTCAGTTTCCAGTTGCTGTTGGGATTCTTGGTGGTTTTTTTTTTGTTGTTGTTGTTGATGATTTCCAGCAATATAGCATTGTGATCTGATATCATGCAGGGAATTATGTCGATTTTCCTAAATATGGGGAGGCAGTCTTTGTGACCCAGTATGTGGTCTATTTTAGAGAATGTTCCATGAGCTGCTGAGAAGAATGTGCAGGCTGTGGATTTGGGATGGAAAGTTCTGTAGATGTCCGTTAGGTCTAAGTGTTCTATGGTTTTGTTGAGCTCTCGACTTCCCTGTTTCTGTTTGGATGATCTGTCTATTACTGATAATGTTGTGTTGAAGTCCCCAGCTATGATGGTGTTGGTAGTTATTTCTGTTTTATTGTCAAGTAGGTTTTGTTTTATGAATTGTGGTGCCCCTGTGTTTGGTGCATACAGATTTATGATTGTAATATCCTCTTGATGGATTGTTCCCTTTATAAGTAGGAAGAATCCTTTTTTGTCTTTTTTGATTATTTTTGGTTTGAAGTCAATTTTATCCGATATTAATATAGCTACACCTGCTTGTTTCTTATTCTCATTTGCTTGGAATATTGTTTTCCACCCTTTCACGCTGAGGAGGTTTCTGTCTTTAGTGGTAAAGTTGGTTTCTTGAAGGTAGCAGATTGAGGGGTCTAATTTCTTGTGTCTCTTGATGGGTGAATTAAGGCTATTAATATTTAGGGTGATGACGGTGAAATTTGATTTGATCCCTGCCATGTTGTGGTGGTAGATGTGTGTTGGTGTTTTCATGGAATTTGAAATTTTTTCTGTCTACTCTGAGTTTGGTTGTTGTGACCTGCTTCTTGTTGGCATTTGTGTTTGGTTATTTGTTTCTTCTCTGTGGAGAATTTCCTGGAATACTTTCTGTAGGTTTGGTTTTGTGTTCATATAATTGTAAAGCTGAGTTTTGTCATGGAAAGTTTTCCTTTCACCATCTATTATAAGGGAGAGTTTTGCCGGGTAGAGTAGTTTGGGTTGAAAGCCATAGTTTCTTAGAGATGAAGAGTTTCATTCAAGGACCTTCTACCTTTCATGGTTTCCATTGAGAAGTCTGAAGTTATTCTATGGGGTTTCCTTTGAATGTGGTGTGCTGTTTTTCCCTAGCTGCTTTTAGGATTTTTTCTTTTGTGTCAAGTTTTAGAGTCTTAATGATAATATGTCTTGGGGAATTTCTCCTTTCATCTAGTTAGTTAGAAGTTCTGTTTGCTTCTTGTATCTTGATGGGCCTTTCTTTTAAGAGATAGGGAAGTTTTATTCAATTATTGTGTTAAATAAGTTCTCCATGCCTTTGGTCTGAAATTCTTCTTCTCTGGTATTCCAATGATTCTGATATTAGGAGGTTTAAGTGTATCCCACAATTCCCTCATTTTCTGTTCACAGGAACTTTTGAACTTACTGAAGTTTTTAAACTCTCAAACTGTTTCTTCCATCCTGTCTTCCAGATCCAAGTTTCTATCCTCCACTTTGCTGACTCTATTCTTGAGAGTTTCTAGAGATTTTGGACTTCTTTTGTTAAGTTTGCATTTTGTACTACTCTCCTATGTATCACTTCCATCGCTCTGTCCAGCTCCCTTTTTGCCTCATTTTCTGATTTTCTTGATGATTCTTGGAAATCATCCTTGCATTTCTTTATGTTTTCATTTAGTGTGGCCAGCTGATTTTTAAGGTCCTCTTTTTTTCTCTCTCTCCCTCAACTCTCTTAGCTCTCTTTGAATTCCTTCCAGTGTCTTATCATATTTCCCTAGCTTAGTGATGGTAGCATCCACACGATTATCTGTCCTTTGTAGCTTTCCTGCAAGTTCTAGCAGTAGGTTGGCCAGGGTTGCATTGCTCATAGCTTCCCCTTGATATTCTGATCCTAAACACTGTTCTATGTTTTGGTTTAATGTAATCCTTGTTGGACAGGGTGATCTGTCTGGATTTTCTTGCATTTTATTTTTCATGTTATTTCTTTTGCGCTGTGGTCTACCCATGTCAGTGTATGGGCAGGTAGGTGGGTGGAACAGCCTGGGCTCTAGCTCAGTGAGAATCCAAGGCATCCTGGGGCAGCTGCCAAGCAGCCTGGGTTTTTGCTCTCTCTTGCCAAAGCCGCCTATCTACTGCCTGACAGGGGTGCCAAAATTGCCTGAATTTTCACGCAGTAATGCACCAAAGCTGCCTGCCTTCGATCTTGAAAGGGGACTGAGGTAGCAAGCCCTGAAGCTGCCCAAACTCTGGCTGGGAACTGCAAACAGTCTGCGTTCTCCCATCTCAGGGGAGTGGGGGATGGGTGGCAATGGACTGGTAGGGGATGGCACCTGAGCTGGCACTAGTGACTCAGTGTGGGCTTGTGTGGCCCTTGCTGTGGGACTGGGCCTGCTGCATGTGCAATTGTAGTGCGGAGGCGGCTGATATGGGCACGGGTTCGGGACACTGCAGAGGCTGGCCGGTGCACAAGCGATTGGAGCACAGCAGCGGGACTCTGGCAGCCACCTAATCACAGCAGAGGTGGCCCTTGCAGGTGTGTGAACCAAGCACAGTGTGGCGTTCCAGTGCACATGATCAGAGGGCAGAGGACCCCGTGCAGTCAGCGCAGCAGGCTGGCAGGCACGCGATGGGCTGGCAGGCGTGCGATCAAAGCACAGCCACTTGGGGCACAGGGAGCAGCAGCTGAAAGTGGGGGAGGTGGACTACCCACCCAAGTGGGGATCCATGATTCCCTGTTTTTCCCCACCCTGTGCCCTCCCACTGGCAAGAAAACCCTGATCACCCTTAATTTCTTGCCTTTCTTTCCCCGGTATCTGCAGCGCAGCTAGGCGGTCGCCATCTTGGCCGGAAAGCTGAGGCTTTTATTTTTTTAATGTTTTCATGTTATAGGTCTTTCACCCCCTTTGATAGTGTTATTCCAAGGTACTATTTTTTTGTTGCTATTGAAATTGGGAAAGCTTGCTGATTTATTTCTCTGTATATTTGTCCTTTGAATACAGGAAGGCTACTATTTTTGTGTGTGTTGATTTTGTATTGTTCCACTGTGCTGAAGGAATTAATCACCTTTAGAAGTTGTAGAATGGATACTTTCAGGTAACTTAAATATAGGATAATGTCATCCGCAAATAGGGCTAACTTGATTTCTTCCTTTCTAATTTTTGTATACCATTCATTTCTTTGTCCTGCACTATTTGTTGGGCTAGTACTTCTAATACTATCTTGAGGAGCAGTGGTAAGAGTGGGCACTCCTGTCTTCTTGATCTCAATGGGAATTCCTTGAATATTTCTCCATTAAGTATTATTTGGGCTTTAGGTATTTTATATATAGCCTTTATTGTGTTGAGATATAATCCATCCATGCCTATTCACTTCAGTATATTGATCATGAAGTGGTGTTGTATTTTATCAAAGGCTTTCTATGCATTAATTGAGATTATCATGTGGTTCTTATGGTTCAGTTTATTTATGTGGTATATAATGTTTACCAGTCTCCATATGTTAAACCACCCATGCATCCCTAAGATGAAACCTACTTGATCAAGTTGGATAATGCTTTTGATATATTGTTGAATTTGGTTTATAAGGATTTTGTTCAGGATCTTTGTATCAATTCATTAGGGATGTACACCTATAGTTTTCTCTGCTGGTCATATCTTTGTCTGGTTTTGTTATTAGGGTGATGCTCGGTTGATAAAAAGAGTTGGGAGGACTCCATGATCTCTAATTATGCAAAATACTTTAAGAAAAATTCATTTCAGTACTTCAATAAAGGTTTGATAGAATTTGGCTGAGAAAATAACCCGTTCTGGACTTTTCTTTTAGGGTAGGTTTGATTAATTTTTTAATCTTGATGGATGTGATAAGTTAGTTTAGGAAATTAATCTGCTCCAAGTTTAGTTTTGGTAGGTGATACATGGCCAGGAATCTTTGTATTTCTTCCAGATTATCCCATTTTGTGGAGTAGATGTTTGGATAGTATGTCCTAGTGATCCTTCTAATTTCATTGATGTCTGTTGTGACCTCTTCCTTTTCATTTCTGATGTTGATAATATGAGATTACTTTCTCTGTTTTTTTTTTTTTTGCTTGATCAAAATGGCCAGAGATTTATTAATCATCTTTATTTTTTCAAAGAACCACCTCTTTGTTACATCTATTTTAAAAATTGTTTTCTTAGTTTCCAACTCATTAATTTCTGCTCTGGTCTTGATTATTTCTTTCCTTGTGGAGCTCTGAGAGTTGGATTCTTCTTGTTTTTCAATGCCTTTAGGTGGACAGTTGAATTATTAATTTATGATCTCTCTGCCTTTCTTATGAAGTCACTTAGGGCTATGAAATCCCTTTATGACTGCCTTCATGGTGTCCCATAAATTTTAGTAACTTGTATTTTCATTATCATTCAACTTTAGGAATTTTAAAATTTTATGTTTTATTTCTTCGATAACCTATTCATTGTCTTAAAGTGTGTTGTTCAGTCTCCAGAAGCTGGTAGAGTTCCTGATGCATCTTTTGTTAATTTCTAGATTTAAAGCATTGTGATCTAATATTATGCCAAAATTTACTTCAATTTTCCTGAATATTTGAGGCATGCTTTATGGCCTAATGTATATTTACTTTGGAGAACATTCAATGAGCTGTTGAGAAGAGTATATATTCTATAGAATTGAAGTGGAAAGTTCTGTAGATTTCTGTTAGGTCTTGGTGACCTATAGTGTTGAGTTCTATTATTTCCCTATTGAATTTCTGCTTGGATGATCTGCTGATTTATGATAGTGGAATACCAAAGTCCCAAACAATAATGGTGTTGGTGTTTATTTCAGCTTTGTTGTCAAGGAGTATTTTTTTTAATAAACTGTATTGCTCGTGGGTTTGGTGCATATAGATTTATGATTCCAATATCCTCATGTTAGTCATTCCCTTGGTGAGTAAGTAGTGGCCTTCTTTGTCCTTTTTGATTACTTTTGGTTTGAAATCCATTTTATCAGTTATTAATATAGCAGCACCCACTTGTTTGTTTCTCATTTACATTTGCTTGGAATGTCATTTTCCATCCCTTCATGCTGAGGAGGTGTCTGTCTTTTGTGGTATGGTGAGTTTCAAGAAGATAGCAGATAGAGAATCCATTGTTTTTAGAACCACCCTGTTAACTTGTGTCTTTAGATGGGTGAGTTAAAACCATTAATATTTTAGGTTATAACTGTGAGGTTCAAATTAATCTCTATCACTATGGAATACTTTATGATACATTTTTGAGCTGGCTCTAGTTTTCTTTATTGTTATCTTCTTCTAGGTGCTTGAGATTGGTGTTTGACTCTTTTATGTGGATTCTTCCTGAAGTATTCTCTGTAGGTTTGGTTTTGTGTTCATATAATGACAGAGCCGACTTTTTTCATGGAAACTTTATCTTTCACCATCTATTATGAAAGATACTTTCTCTATGTATACTAGTTTGGGTTGGAAGTCATAGTTTTTTTGACTTTGAAGTCTTCCATCCCAGGTCCTTCTGGCTTTCATGGTTTCCACTGGAAAATCTGAGATAATTCTGATGGGATTGCCTTTATATTGTTTTTCTATTGCTGGTTTTAGCATGCTCCCTTTGTTTTCATTGTTAAGGGTTTTAACTCTGATGAGCTTTGGAGAGTTTATTTGGCCCTGTGTGTTTGGTGTTCTGTGGACTTCTTGTATCTGGATGGGCCTCTCTTTTGAGAGAAAGGAAACTTTTCTTCCATAATTTTGTCAAATATGTTCTCTATGCTTCTGATCCAGATGTTCAGTCATGTTAGGATTTCCAAAAGTTCCCTCATATTCTGTTCTCATAATTTTTGAAGTTATAAAAGATTTTTGACTCCTTATCAATCTCTTCACTCTTTTGTTCCAATGTCAAAGGTTCTGTCTTCCACATGAGTGACTCTGTTAGCCAGGGGATCTATAGAGTTTTTTTTAAAGCTCTATTTGATATTTGTTTTCTGTTGTGTCATGTCCATCTCTTTTTAGAAGTATGATTTCTTTTTGAGTTCTTATTTCCTTGATTCTTCTGGAATTCATTCTTGTATTTAATCATTTGTTGCCTCACTTTCAATTAATTTATATCTCTTTTGAGAATTCAAAAACTGAGTGCTGGACTTCGGGGTAAGATGGTGGCATTGGAGCCATGCCAAACCAAAGGAGGGATTTAAGCAAAACCCTAGCAAAATACACTATTCTTCTGAAATGCAAAGGAGTATAGGATATTCTTAGGCACAATGGAGAAGCCACAGAAACCAAATCTCAGAAAGAAGGAAAATGGCCATAATCCCACTGAGGTGCATGCAGCCCACTGATCCATGCGCCTGCCCAACACCACCCTGCTAGGTGCACAAATTGACAGGGGTAATAAAGACCAAACAAGAAGATTTTTCAACTCCATCAGCCTTTTTGCAAAGTTAAGAAGTCTGTACATCAACTAACAAGCTAAAAGTGAGTAACTCCAGATGTCTGAATTCTCCCACCCCCCCACCATCAGAACCATGAACCTACAGCAATCAGACCCCAGTGGCAACACTCAGCCAGCACAGCTGATCAGAGCTCCAGCTTCACAGCACAGCACAGCACAGAGGTATCAGGGTGGGCACTCAGCATTGGTGAGATTGGAAATCATCGCAAAAGGTAAGCAGGCCAACTGGCAAAAAAACAAAACAAAAACAAAAAAAAATAAAAAAAAATAAAACAGAAACATAGGCCTGCATTGGAAGAGCTAATCTCTCTTTCCTTGTCAGGGCAGGTTATGGGATCTATATTCTTGGTTGGCTTTACCATTTACAAATAACCTGTATTTGGGGGTTGAATATTGTTGCATTTGATGCTTTCATATTTATAGGGTCATTGTCTTTTGATTCTTTCATTATTGGAGGCTGGAGCTGATCCAGATCCAGGCTGACCTGGAACCCAACTCAGAACAGAAATCTCTACCTATAAACTGGCAGGATTAAGGGTGTAGAACAACACACATCCTTAGGGATACTGGCTTTATAAGACTATCTGTTTTAATAACCACAATTACATACTTTGTGCTGATTTTCATTGAATGTGTATATTCCTCAGTTGAAGTTTAGATTTTGCCAGTAAATTGTTCCACCCAGTCCACTAGAATACTTACTCAGCAAATAAACTCAACACCTAGGATTATTTCTGCAGTTGTATTGGGGTACAAGATCTGCACCTGGCACTTTAAACTTATATCCTGAAAGTATGTAAAGGTGTATTGCCGCATCAAAGAACACTGCTGATAAGTAGAAAACCCAAGCACCAAAACAATTCAGTGTGCAAAAATTGCTACATCATAACACAAGGACCTCAAAAAATCAAGATTATATAGTCTCACCAAAATTACAAATCTATCAGAAATAATCACAATGATATTGTTTTAGATGAAATTCCTGACAAATATTTTAAAAGATGATGCTATCTATACTCAAAGAAATCAAAGAAGAAATGAAAGGAATCCAAGAAGAAAACAAAGGAATTAAAGATGAAAACAAACTTCTGAAAGAGAACATAGTAAACAAACTTAATGAAATAAAGAGGTCATTACAAGATATGAGTAAGGAAGTAGAAATATTGAAGAAAAAATCAGGCTGAAATTCTAGCTCTGAAGAACATAGTCATTGAAATATAAAACTCTGTGGAAAGTCTCACCAATAGAATGGATGAAGAAGATAACAGAATATCTTTACTAGAAGACCAGGTGGAAGAATTAATACAGTTCAACAAAAAGAAAGACAAGCTAATAGGAAGGTGTGAATGCGAATTTCAAGATATCTAGGACACTATGAAATGATCAAACCTAAGAATTCAGGGCATAGTAAAAGAAAAATTTCAATCCAGAAGTTTATTATGTGTTTTAACAAAATCATAAAAGAAAATTTTCCCCAAATTGGGAAAGAAATGCCAATGCTGATACAAGAAGCATTTAGAACACCACACAGACAAAATCTGGAAAGAACCTCTCCTTGCCATGTTATAATTAAACTACTAAATATGCAAACCAAAGAAAATATATTGAAAGCATTTAGAGAGAAAAAGCAAGTCACCTACAAAGGCATGACTATCAGAATAACTACAGATTACTCAACACAAACTTTAAAAGCCAGAGGGCTTGGAATGATGTATTCCAAGTTCTGAAAAATAATAGCTGTCAACCAAGATTACCTTGCCCTGCACAGCTACCTATGAAAATTGATGGAGAAATAAAGACATTCCACAACAAAAACAGGCTAAAGGAATTTAGAACAAATAAACAAGATCTACAGAAAATACTTGAAGGAATTACTTATGCTGAAGATAAAGCAAAACACACACAGAAAGAAATAGGAAAAAATGAACCACTCTCAAATAACAGTTAAAACAAACAAGTAAAGGGAAAACAGGAAACACTATAAAATAAGAAGAATGGTGAGAACAAATTCATTCCTTTCAACAAAAACTCTTAATATCAATGGATATATTTCAAACCAACATTAGTGTGGAAAGATAAAGAAGGTCATTTTATACTGATTAAAGGAACACTCCAATAGGAGGACATTACAATCCTAAACATATGTGCCCCTAACATGGAGATGCCCAGTTTCATCAAACAAACAATATTAGACTTAAGGTCACATATAACATAAAACACAATTATAGTGGGAGACTTCAATACCCCACTCTCATCAATTGACAGGTCATCCCAGCAAAATATAAACAAAGAGACATCTGAATTAAATGATGTCAGGCACAAATGGACCTAACAGATATCTACAGAACATTGCATCCAAGTGCTATAGAATATACATTTTTCACAGCAGCAATGGAACATTCTCTAAATTAGACCATATGTTAAGACACAAAGCAAATATCAACAAATACAGGAAAACTTAAATAATCCCTTGTACTCTATCTGACCAAAATGGGAATAAACTGCAAATCAGAAACAAGAAAGCTACAGAGCATACAGAAATACACTGAGACTAAAAAGTACACTGTTGAATGATCAATGGGTTATGGAAGAAATCAAAAAGGAATCAATAAATTCATCAAATCAAATGATGATGATAAGACAACATACCAAAACCTTTGGGATGAAAGCAGTTCTAAGAGGAAAATGTATTGCTCTAAGTGCTTGTATTAAGAAATTATAGAGTTCGCAAATAAAGAATTTAATATTTCATCTTAAGACATTCAAAGAAAAAGAACAAAAAATCAGTACATGAGAAGAAATTATAAAGATTAGGGCAGAAAATAAAGAAATAGAAACAAAACAATTACAAAGAATCTATGAAACAAAGAGTTGGTTCTTTGAAAGGATAAACAAGATTGATAAACCCTTAGCAAATTTGAATAGAAGAAAGAGAGAAGAGACAAAAATCAATAAAATTTGAGATGAAAAAGTCACCATTATAACAGATACCAAAGAAATTCAGACAATTTTAAGGATATATTTTATGATTATATCTTTGAATATCTGAGAGAAATGGGTAATTTCCTTCATCCATATGACCAAGAAAAAAAAAGAAAAGACAAAAAAAGAAAAGACATTCAACAAAATCAAATATCTTTTTATGGTTAATATATTACAGAAACTTGTAATAGAAGGAACATATCTCAACATAATAAAATCTATTTATGACAAACCTACAGCCATCATAATACTAAGTGGAAAAAACTTGAAGCTTTTCCACTAAATTCAGAAAAAAAAAAAGGGTGTCCACTGTCCCCACTTTTATTTAATATAGTACTGGAAGTATAAACTATGGCAATAAGGTATGAGACACTCATAAAAGGAATACAAATTGGAAAGGAAGAGATCAAATTATCATTATTTGCAGATGATATGATTCTATACAAAAAAGACCCTTAAGACCCTATCATCAAAATGTTAGAGCTGATAAACACTTTTAGCAATATAGCAGGATACAAAATAAATGCACAGATATAAGTCCTTTTCTTATATACTAACAACAAAAAATGCAGAGTATGAAGTAGTCAGGGAATCTCTCCCATTCACAATTGTCTCAAAAAAATAAAGTAACTTGGAATAAACTTAACCAAGGATGTGAAGGATCTCTACAATGAGAACTTCGAAAGACTCAACTGATAAACTGCAGAAGACACAAGGAAATGGACAAACATCCCATGCCCTTGGGTTGGAAGAATCGATATTGTAAAAATGTAAATCTTACCAATAGCAATCTACACATTTAATGCAATCCCCATTAAAATTACAATGGCATTCTTTACAGAAATAGAAAAAAAATCCTAAATCACATTTGGAAGCACAAAAAAAAACCTTGAATAGCCACAATTTTGAGCAACAAAAATAAGGCTGGTGGTATCACCATACCTAATTTTAAGCTATATTACAAAGCCATAGTAACAAAAACAGCATGTTATGGCACAAAGATAGACATGTAGATCAATGGAACAGAATAGAGGACCCAGATGTTAACGCAGGCAGGTACAGCCATCTGATTTTTGACAAAAATGCCAAAAAGATTAACTGGAGAAAAGACCACCTCCTCAACAATTGGTGTTAGGAAAACTGTATATCTATATGTAGCAAAATGAAAGTAGATCCATGCCTTTTTCCATCCACAAGAATCAAATCCAAGTAGATTGGGACCCTTAATATAAGATCTGCAACTTTGAATTTGCTAGAGGAAAAGGTAGGGGAAACCCATCAACATATTGGCCTAGGCAATGACTTTCTGAATATAACCCCAATTGCTCAGGAAATAAAACCACTAATCAACCACTCTCATGAAATTACATAGCTTTTGTACAACAAAGTACACTGTGTATAGAGCAAAGAAACAACCTACAGAATGGGAGAAAATCTTTACCAGCTACACATCTGACAGAGCATTAATATCCAGAATATACAAAGAACTCAAAAAAAAAAAAAAAAACAGAACAATAAGAAATCAAGCAACCCAATTAACAAATTGGCTATGGAACTAAATAGAGAGTTCTCACCAGAAGAAATACAGATGGCATATAAACATCTAAAAATGTGTTCTACATCCTTAGCCATCAGGGAAATGCAAATTAAAACTACCTTGAGATTTCATTCCTTTCCTGTCAGAGTGACTATCATCAAGAAAACAAATGACAATAAAAGTTGGTGAGGATGTGGTAAAAGGGGAACCCTTCCACACTGTTTGTGGAAATGTAGTCTGGTACTGCCCTTGTGGAAATCAGCGTGGATGTTCTTGAGACAGCTAAAAGTGGATTTACCATATGATCCGCTATAGTACTCTTAGGCATATATCCTAATGACTCTTCTCACTACCATAGAGATACTTGCACATCCATGTTTATTGCTGCTCTATTCACAATAACTAGGAAATGGGATCAGCCTAGATGTCCATCCACAGATGAATGGATAATAAAAATATGGTACATTTACACAATGGTGTTATATTCAGTGGTTAAAAAAATGAAATTTGTCAGGAAATGGATGCATCTGGAAAGGACTATACTAAGTGAGGTAACCCAGGCCCAGAAAGTCAAATGTCATATGTTCTCTCCCATGTGTGGGTCCTAGCTACAAATGTATGGACTTGTGTGTGAGCTGGAACCAGACATCATTAGCAGAGGCCCATAAGCTAGAAGTAGGCTATAAGGGAGGGAGGAATGGGAAGGTCTTAAGGGGGATGGTAATATATATATATATACACACATACATACATACATACATACATACATACATGTAGATGGACAGATTATAGGGAGTGGAAAGGCTTAAGTGAGGTCAGGGGAAGAGATTGTATAAAAGAAGGGCAGGGTGGGGGGGGAGTAAGTGTCAATCAAAATTCAAGATGTTCTGAATAAGATACATGAAAATCTACTTTCATGAATAATGGCACATCCCGAAGCCATAGATTGTTACTAGAAAATTTTCAGTGGGTTGTTGGCCAGGGAGGTCCCTGTTGCCTCTAAAACATTATAGGCTATTGCCAAGACCCTTGTTTTCTCATGAGAAAGAGATGGTAAGATCCTATTGCTGAAGACTTCACATGCCTGTGTGGCAAAGTTACTGAGAAATCAAGCTTGTGCTCAGCAGA
The DNA here is from genome assembly GCF_020740685.1 of Jaculus jaculus. Lineage (NCBI taxonomy): Eukaryota > Metazoa > Chordata > Mammalia > Rodentia > Dipodidae > Jaculus > Jaculus jaculus. The sequence continues at coordinate 83,592,313 of NC_059104.1, forward strand.
AAACCTTCTCCCTGTAGCCCAACCAACTGAAAGCTGGAAAAAGATGCATTGTGTGCAGTCTTATGGGAGACAGAAGTCATCAGTGTTGAAAACAGTGGGCACTGGAAGCCTCAAGTTTGGCCATACAGGTCAAATGACTGAATGAGTGCAATAGTGGTATGTCTGCTCTGGGGAAAACCAACTGCTCTGTAATTGGACTGAAGGCCTGACTACAGGAGGGAACACATGCCTGGTACTGAAAACCCATTAAAAGCCTATGGCCGGGGAGGTCATGAGCCTTAGGGTATAAAGTCTGCTCTTGTCTGGATAAATGCATATATTATTCTCACCAAATTGCTCTGAAAGCACTACACTTAGTGTTCATATTCATGTGTTAGTGCTACTCTCACTTCTGCTTAGAGAATCTTCTCTTTTCAGATGGCAATGACCACTGGGATGACCCAAAAGTCTGTGCTGAGAGGAAGGATGGAGGAGTGTCCAGTACTGAAACTTCTCACACCCTCCACCCTCCAAGTGTCAGGGTACATTGAGGAAATGGTGGAGAAAAGAATGTAAGAGCCAAAGGAAGGGTATCACTCATTACATATGACTGTCCAGACAGAAATTGGCCTCAATATCCAAGACCTCACAGTGCCTAGCAATACCTACACAAGACCCTCATAACAGGAGAAAAAGATGATGACATCACATTAAAGGAGAGAATAATGGGAAGAGGGAGGGTATATGATGGAGAGCAGAGTTATAAAGGGGAAAGTGGGTGAGGGGGTGGAAATCCCATGGTTTGTTGTAAGTATAGAAGTTGTAAATAAATAAATTATATATATATATATATATATATATATATATATATATATATATATATATATGTATGTATATATGTATAATCTGAGTGTTCTAAGAGATCATTCTGCTCAGTTTCATTTATGCAGTGGTTGGGTTTCTGATGGCTTGCTTCCTGTTAAGCAATTCTTTAGATCAGGGTCACATTGGTTGTTGTGTTTTCATTTTGAGATTGAATTTCTGTTGATTTCTCTATGATTTCATTGGAGGCTTCCATTGTAGTACTAGGCATCATTGGTGAAGCTCTCTCAATTTTCTATTATTTTATTTTATTTATTTATTTTGTGTGTGTTGTGGTCTACCCATCTTGGGGAAAAGATTTACTCTATTAAGGGGGAAGCAAGTATTTTTCTTTGTAGGAACTTTAGCGGGTGTTCTGTTTTAAATGTTAACTGGTTTTGTGTACAATGGAGTTATAAATATAAATGTGTAGATTGTGGAGGTTGAACATATATCAAAGGTACCTGGGGAACTGGGAAGTGGGGAACTGGGAGCTTTGGCCTACTCACTAGCTGATAAATACTGTGCAGCATACTGGGATCAGAGGTTCAGGAACTAGGAGCTGGGAAGCTGGAGATCCAGGGGGAAGAGGCCAGATCCTACAGTGGCTGGTACACCCTCTGATTCAGAATAGAGATTTGGGTATCTAGGGGCCAGTCAATCTTGAAACCCAAGCAAAAGCCAGCTTCTTCATCCCACACACTGGGAACAGACCAACCCAAGGCAGTAGCAGGGGTACTGGAACCAGGGAACTGGGAGGTGAGTAACTAACCCAGAGCTCTGTCCTTCTTACCCCCAGCATGCACCCCTTGGAACAAGATATCTGGGAGTTGGAGACCCAGGGTTCTTTGAATCAGGAAGGAAGACCAAAGGGCGTTCTTTGGCAGCAAGATTACAGGGTCCAAGCTGCCAGTAGCCAGGAGCAGGGGAACCAACTACGACCAGGGAACTGGGAGGGGTCGGGAACAGAGACTTCTGGCCTGCTCACTCTGAGCGTGCACCCTCCCAGTGTGCTGGCCAAGGGGGGCCCTCAATAAGAAGACAGAGCCAGGTATCTGTTTAGGTAGCAAGCTCACATGGTCCAGGTAGCCCCAAACCAGCAGTAGGGGAACCTATAGAGACCTGGGAACTAGGAGTAGGGTGGAGGGAACAGCGAGATCTGGACTATTCACTCCAAGTGCACACTGTGGAGCAGGGGATCCAAAACTAATATTTCTATGCTACTGCTACAGCCTGACTTGAAAACATCATCCCCAAATTTATGTTTTGGAAAAGTAATCCCCAGTGCAATGATGTTGGAGGTTAGACTTTTACATCATGAATTCCATTGTGCTAAGAACAGTGATGACATTATAAAAAGCCTTATTATAGCACATTCATTCTTTGGCCTTCCACCTTCTGTCATATGAAATCAAAGCACTCCTCCCTCCACAGGACTCAGCAAGAGAACTCTGTTTAGAAACTGGAGATAGCAGTCTCACTAGAAAGTAAATCTGCAAATCCCTTCATCTAGAACTTTCTGTTCTCCAAATCATTGAGAAAATAAATGTTTTTATTAATATCCAAGTATTCTTTTGTAGTTAAGTAAAATGGGTTAAGATACCATCAACTTACCATTGAAAAATTGTATTTTTGTGAGGAATGCTACAAAAACAAATGTCCACAAAACAAATGTGCAAGGTTCAACAATTACGAGAAGTGATGAGATACAACTCAGCTATAAAATGTACTTCCTGGGCTGGAGAGATGGCTTAGCGGTTAAGCGCTTGCCTGTGAAGCCTAAGGACCCCGGTTCGAGGCTCGGTTCCCCAGGTCCCACGTTAGCCAGATGCCCAAGGGGGCACACGCGTCTGGAGTTTGCACAGGCTGGAATCCCTGGCGTGCCCATTCTCTCTCTCTCCCTCTATCTGTCTTTCTCTCTGTGTCTGTCGCTCTCAAATATATAAATAAAAAAAAAATGTACTTCCTGAGCTAACATGGAGACCTAAAACTGCCAAGTTCAAATAAGCAGTTTTCACTTGAAGAGTTGAGTGTGGATACATATGCCTGTAATACCAACCCTTCAAGGCAGGGCAGGGAGCAGGGAGTTTCCCAGGCTTCCTGAAATGCAACAAGCCCTGGAATTAGTCAGACAGTTGAGTTCAAACCAGAATAGGCAGAACAACACAGACAGCGTTACCTGATTTTCTGCTCTGACCACCACTCTCTACCGGGGAGCACACAGGTATGTGCAATGGCACATACACGTGCATACCCCCCCACACACACACATCATATTATATACTCATAAGCAAAACAAAAAAAGTATTCTACGAGAGATTAAAATAACATTTGCATAAATAAACTGATATACAATATTCATGAGTTAGAACACTCAGTAATGCTCAGCTATTTTAGCAATACAATTCCAAGTTAAAACACTAGCACTTGGAGAAGAAGGATTAAAATTTGTATGGAAAATGAAAGGACATATAATAATAAAAAACCTTGAAAATAGAAGTAGCAATCTTGAAGAACTTAACTTAGTTTTAAGATCCATTATAAGGGCATGTTAATGAAGATACAGTGTTGTTTGGAAATTATAGAATTGCTAACTAAAATTGTCTACACTTTCTCTACATATAAGTGTATATATTTATATACCAGGTTCTTGCTGCCAAAGAACGCCCTTTGGTCTTCCTTCCTGATTCAAAGAACCCTGGGTCTCCAACTCCCAGATATCTTGTTCCAAGGGGTGCATGCTGGGGGTAAGAAGGACAGAGCTCTGGGTTAGTTACTCACCTCCCAGTTCCCTGGTTCCATATGCAGACATGTATATGTATCATTTTTAACAAAGGTGTCAGCAAGGATATCTAAATCTTCCTGACCTGTGTTGCAACCCTGGGTATTTATTTATAAAAAGAGAGTCATAATATGAGTTCATCTTACGCACAAAAACCAATTGGAGACAGAGTTCCTATGGCACCTCTAGGGTCACAGGTGACATGAAGAATACCTGTACACAAAATAATTGATAAATGGGAGTTCTAAAAAGTTAAGTATTTCTGCTAATCAAGAGACATCTTACAATGAAATTTATTTATTTATTTATTTATTTATTTGAGAGCAACAGACACAGAGAGAAAGACAGATAGAGGGAGACAGAGTATGGGCGCGCCAGGGCTTCCAGCCTCTGCAAATGAACTCCAGACGCCTGCGCCCCCTTGTGCATCTGGCTAACGTGGGACCTGGGGAACCGAGCCTTGAACTGGGGTCCTTAGGCTTCACAGGCAAGCGTTTAACCGCTAAGCCATCTCTCCAGCCCAAGAGACATCTTATAAATGAAAAGACAAGCAAAATTTAGAAGATTGTATTCACAATTACATATCCGTTAACCTACTTCCAACAAAGGAAATGGAATAACTTAAAGCAAACACTAATAGAAAAACAACCCAATAGAAAAGAGACAAAATACTTAGGGGACTTTCCAAAAGACAACAAAAAATTATATAATATATGCCCAAGAAGTTGCTCACATTATAAACCAGGAGAGAATATAAGCTCTAACCATTCTGTGGTATTACTGCATTCGCGCTTTGACGAGTATACATTAATTTGTATTTAGAAAACCTAGTAGCAAGGGTGTCTGTGCCCTGTAGCTTGATACCTGTGTACTGTGTCTAAGGTTATTTTAACTAATTGGGCATTTAATTATTTAGAAAAACTGTGTTGAAATATCTCTGCTATTGGGACTTGTCAATTCCTTATACTTGTAACATTTTTTTTTCTTCATATAGTTTGAGACTGTGTTATTGCAAGGATACAGCTTGGGTTCTTCTAAATATGCTTGGTGAATTGGAATTCTAAAATTTTTGGTTAATGATTTTTTTTAATCTTTAGAATGTTAAACTATAGATATTAAAGTTAAAATTAACATTAAATTAGATTTTAAATTAGCCTAAAATATAATACTAATTATTTAAAGTACAATATATGAGATATAGTTCTCAATTTCTTTAGGTTTAACTTTTCTAAATTTTTGCCATCTGTTATTGCACTGGATTTGTTTGAGCATACTTGAAAATGTGTTTTAGACCTAAAAGCTTGATTGGTATAATTGTATGTGGTGTGTGTCTTTGTGTGTGATATTTTAACATCTTTGCTTCTCTATTTCCATATTGTATCTTTAGTTTTCATACACACACACACACATGTTGGTTTTTCGTGTTAGGGTCTCACTCCGGTCCAGGCTGAACTGAAATTATCTATGTAATCTCAGGGTGGCCTCAAACTCACAGTGATCCTCCTAACTCTGCCTCCCAACTGCTGGGATTAAATGCATGCACCACCATGCCCAGCTCTTCATATATTTTATACTGAAAATTTTCCCCATACAATGATTTTTGTTTTTCCAGTGCTTTCTGTGTACTGTTTTCTTCCATTTAAGAACAGATTGTTCCTTTCCAGAGAGGGTCAAATTCGTGGGTGGGGGAGCTCACATGTGGGCAATTACTGCAGCTCTGGTCGGGAAGCAGTGCACGTCAAGTACTAGTTCAAAGACCAGAGACTCTATGTCTAAACTCCTAAGCCTGACATGCTCTGCATGGCTATACATACACAAGGAATCCTCTGATCTCTTCTAGGCCACCAGCCCAGTGCTCAGCCTCACTTTTGGTCCTGGGCACCTCCACCAACCTCACCATTCTGACAAAGCCACAATTCTGAAGGGTATATTTCACATGTTCAGGGATTTTTCATATATTCCTGTGCTTTTGACCTGGCCTGGCCTGGCCTGGGTAGTGTTCAGTGTTTTCTGAGTGAATACAAAAATCTGAACATCTTGATATGCATATGTTTTGTGCATTTTTGGAGGGGGGTCATGTGAATAAGAACCCTTCTCACAGGAGAGGAAGTTCCACTGGCTAATACTGAATATTCTATTTTGCCCCTAAACTATTTCATTAGCTACTCATCAGTTTCATCCTTACACTGGCTCTAAATAGTGTCAGTTTTGCCAGAACTCTAAAGTCTATAACCAAGTTCAACGGTTTTTCTAATATCTCAAAAATTTCTAGAATATCATCCCTTGCACCTAAATCATATCTTTCAAATACTGTTTATAGGAGACTAATTTGAGTAAACTGTTTTTGTGTTTTTAATAACAGTATGTGCTTCTCTTATTTCTTTAGTGATAATCTAGCTGGATTTATCCCAGAACATTAAAACCATCATGTCATTGTCATTTCTCTTCCATACTTACAAAGTCAACTCTGAATTGTTTCTTCACAGGCAATCTATCACTTTGGTTTAAGATAGGTGTATGATGTGCTTGTTTTGCATTCTTGCTTTGAAATTGTTTCACAGTTTTCCCCCCACTCCTCCTTATCATCGTGGTTATTACTATTGGTGTCACCAGTAGGGTTAGTAGTACTTCATATGCCAAAATAAGTATTTCTCTGCCTTCTATCTTTCTTCTAGACATTTTCAGTTTCAAACCTTAGCTGACTGAATATAGCTTTTCATTTCTTTCTTTCTTCACTTTTAACCAGCTTGTTGACAGTGCTTTTCATTACTTTTTCCTATTTCCTATTTCCTGGACACTGTACAAAATGGTAATAATTTCTCTAGATCTATTTTTCAGTTGGCCATGTTTCTCTAAAATACCATTGAATCTGTTATTTGAGTAATCTATTGTATACAACATTTTCATGATAAAGGTTTCCTTTACTGTCATCTCCCAAAAAATATTTGATCATTCCTCACTCATATTTCAAGGATCCATATATTAAACTATTTAACAATAACATTTTATATATGAATATTCCATTAAATGAGGCTCTTAGGGGGAAATTTTTGTTGGTAATTATTTTTGCTGCCACTTTTCATGGCTTGTTTCCTTCTGTCTTGAGATTTGAGAGTGAGAGGTCTTTCCTTGACCTTTTGTCTCAGTTGAATTGCAACTTAAGTTCAGTCTGAGCCCCAGAGAGCTCAGCCCGGGTTGTTGTCCTTTATCCATCACTTGTGAAACAGATAGCTGATAAAATTAAGCTTTATTCTTTTTCATTTCAGAGAAAATCATAAGGTCTGTAACCCTACTATTTTTCAAGCTAAGTTCCGTCAAAGTATATATACATATATATATAGATAGGTAGATAGATATATAGATAGATAGATATGCCTTATGCCTTATTAAAACTTTAAAGTCAATGTCTCAAACAATAATTTTAATATGATATCATAACTTCAATGATATTATTTCATCTTAGCATTTTAAGTCTTGAAGCTTTAGTATTAAGGTTTGTTGTTGTTTTGTTTTGCTTTTCATGGTAGGGTCTCACTCTAGCCTAGGCTGACCGAGAATTCACCCTATAGTTTCAGGGTGGCCTTGAACTCACAGTGATCCCCTTCCTCTGCCTTCTGAGTGCTGGGATTAAAGGCATGGGCCACCATGCCCCATTAAGCCTTTTTTAAATATTATAATGCCATTATACTTTTTGGCATGGTTATGGTTCTGTGTACATGGGCAGGAGTGTGAAGGTGCAGGCGTGTACATATGTTGGGAGGTCAGAGGATAACTTTCTGGACAGTCTTTGCCTTTTCCACCTCATTTGAAGCAGGGATTTTCCTTTTTGGATTGCCATCTGTTGTTGAGATTTATTTGGTGCACTTACTGAGATCTCATGGGAAATTCTTCTGTCTCCACCTTCTGTTTTCTCCTCATCATGCCAGGATTACAGAAACCTGACATGGCTTCCTGCTTCTCTGTTTTATTTCCACCCCCTCCCCCGCCATTCCCCTGGGGAGAATTGAATTCAGGTACTCAAGTTTGAGTGGTGACTACTTCATCCACTGAACTATCTCCCCAGACCAAAGTTCTATAATTTCAACTTCAAATTAGATATATTGTTATTATCAGTTAATAATTATTTAGTACTTAGTAGGTATTTTTTTTATAACTCAACACTTTCTTTAAGAACAATTCCTTCCACCTGAATAATTCAGAAATTATTTTGGAAATTCTAGTCCTATAGTACTGAAGGTGTGTTTTGCCTTTGAGCATGCATTCTAAATTGTAACTTTGTTTTTTCCACCGGGATGAGGACTCCGCCTGTTGCTCATGGGTGGTGCATTCATTTTTTCCTGGCCCATCCAGAAGACATGGAAGCATCTTTGCTGACTGAACAGAAACAAGTCTAGTTCTGATTAGATTACTATTACTTGAAAAGTGGAAAGCTCCAATTTGCAGCTTGTGTTTTCTCTAGCAAGAATCTCTTCCTGAGAACAGCCTGCTCGCTGTGATGGCCGCATGCCTTGGAATTTCTCAGTCTCCACTTCCTCCAACCACTCTCATCTTTTGGGTCACAACTGTCAGTTCCTCTAGGTTCTGCTCAACTCTGTCCTTTCAGCAATTGTGAAAACTGAGGTCACATGCTGGTTCCTAAGAGGCTCCACTTTGGCTTACACTGCGATAATTAAAACCAAAGAGAGCGGGGCGTGGTGGCGCACGCCTTTAATCCCAGCACTCGGGAGGCAGAGGTAGGAAGATCGCTGTGAGTTCAAGGCCACCCTGAGACTCCTTAGTGAATTCCAGGTCAGCTTGGGCTAGAGTGAGGCCCTACCTCAAAAAAACAAAGAAATAAAAATGAAAAAAATGAAAAAAACAAAAAAACACAAAGAGAGTCTTGGGGATCTGTGCAATACTTCTTTAGCCATCCAGTACTCTTGGTGTAAAGGGAAGGGACTAAGGCACAATGAAACAAAAGTGGAGGTGCATGAGATGGCAGAGGAGGTCATGGGCTAGCAAATAGTGGAAAATTCGAAGATAAAGGGAATTTGGGATCTTTGGAAAGAACTATCTATTTACATCAATTCTTTCAGTTTGGCAACATGAACTGGATTCAGTAGGAGGGTTAGTGTCACAGGGTTGGACAGCAGGGAAAAGAAATGCTTCCCTTGCCCTTGAAAGGTTTCAGCATAATAAATTATGAGTGACATTGACAGCCTATCCTATTAGACCTTCTTGGGCACCGGATAGTGGGCTTTGGACAGGGTCCAGTGGAATCTGCTTGCTCCACAAACCTCCCAGGCTCCACTTTCCCTGTCTCTGAAGCAAAGGTGTTTCCAGGGGCAGGAGGGTGTTTGAAACGGTTGAGCTGCTTTCTGAGGGCTCATCCTTCTTCTGCTCTGGAAATGTAAGAACATAGGTGGGTGAAAGTGAGAGGAGGAAACACACATGTAATCTCCAAAGGAGAAACCAGCTGAAGAGCCTGACTTAACCTTTGCTTCCTCTATATCAGACTCTGTACAAGATATCCATGCTTGTTAGAATCTACTGAGACAAAACAAGTACAAAATTATTGCCATTTTCTGCATAATATAATGGTAGAAGATCCAGTGGAAAGAGTTAAGAATACACATCTGGGGGAAAAGAAGAATAAATAAGAAACATTCATTCCTTTCTATCTCCAAATTGTCCCATTACAACTGTGAGTGATTCAACAATGATTTCTTAAATTTATTTTTAATTTTATAAGACTATATATATTTAAGATAAAAAAAATCATATCTCATCTGGGAAGATGGCCCAGTAGTTAAAGGCACTTGCTTGAAAAGTCTATTGGCCTGGGTTCAATTCTCCTTTTTCCTTCTCCTAGCATGAATGTCTATTCCTTCTCCTGTGGGAGGATCCTCATCCTCTCATTAGACCTAATATTAAGCCAAGAAGGCTCTATAAACTCTTCTGTAGGTTTGTAGGAAGTGGACATACTTTACTCAATGAGACCTGAAGCCAGATTTAACATCAGTTATGGCAGATATTTCTTGATGTGTCAGATCCTGTTCTAAGACTTATATTTAATAATCAAGTTATCACATTTCATATGAATTTAAGTCTAGTCACAAAGTTGTCCTTTTCAGATATTTTTGTATGTGTACCATCAATCTGTATCAGAAAAAAAAAATGGATGCCACATAAATCTTTTGGATCAGTTTTGGGGGTTCCAGCCCATGATTAACTCACTTTTCTTTTGGACTTGTTGCAAAGCATCATGCCATGGCCAGAGTATACAAACCTACCTATGACAAATGGGGAACAAAGAGAGGGCAGTTGGCTTTTAGGATTTGCTATTTCCTAGATCACAGTCCAAGTTATTTAAGTGTAATCAAAAGTCTTCACCTTCCAAAAGTTCAAGAGCATCTCAGTATCTTCATCCTGAGGACCAAGCCTTTACTGTATAAGCAGAGGAGAGACAAGTAACTAAGCCATAGAAATCAATAAAAGGGAGAAAACAAAGCATTATTTTTGACTTCTGGTGAGATAACATAGTAAGTGTGAGTACATTTGCAGTACCATTAACAAAATTCATGACTGATGTTCAAGGATGGGTAAGAAAGAAGGATGACAGGAACACAGCCTTGGTAAATACAGAATGTAGAGCTAGCCTAAAAAGTCATAGATTCAAGCACAGCAGGCAGGCCTTAGGACAATGACATAAAAACACAGAGCTATGTGGAAGACTCACTGTGAGTGAAAGCACTTTATAAATCATTCATCTGTTTATGCTTTGATTAGTTGCCTCCCAAAACTGACATTTTTGATCAGATCTGTAGGCAACAAGTTGGTTTCATCCATGAGTGAAATTCTTTCTCTGTTTATATTTGTTCCCCAAGGCTCTATTAATAGAAACTAAGGCAAGAGAAAACAAGCTCTAGAGAAAAATAATGTGTTCTGAATGCTTTATCCCAAAGTCATGGCAATTTGGAAATTGTAAACTTGTTGGAGGTGTGTTGCCTAGGGTTTATAGGTGCTATTGCCAGCTCCCCCTGCCAGTGTTTGGCATACTCTCCTGCTGCTGTTGTCCACTGGTATTTGCCAAGAAGTGATGCTCAGCTCATACCACATTTTCCTCTACCATCATGGAGTTTCCCTGGAAGTCTGGAAGACAAAATATTCCCTTTCCTCCTATAAACTGCTTTTGGTAATATGATTTGTGCCAAGATTGTGAATGTAACCACAACAGCATCAGACACAATTTATATCTATGAAAGAGCTGCTGAATTTTCTTATAGGCCAGAGTGAACAGTTTGATGGGAAAGCCAGCTTTGAGTGAGGGTGAAGACACAGAACATGCACTCTTGCCTGTGTTAATACCTGATTAAGGTTCACTAAGAATTCCATGGCCAAAGACCAAGTGGTCATTGATATTATGCTGAAGTGCTAATTTACTCCTGCTCCCATTGTGCAAAAGAAAATGTAAGGAAGTTTAAGAAGAGATTAAATAGAATTGAACTAATTCCAAGGGCCTCAATGTTTGCCTACAGAGTTCCAAATCAGATTTAAAATGTAATCACTGCTTGAGTCTTCCTTTTAACTATTAGATTCTATTGATTTAGATTCCACAGTGTAAGGGGCATTTGATTAGAATTTTTTAAACCAAAGATCCATCTGCCCTAAAATGTACTACAAACATTTCGTTTTCACAATATTCCAGTGAAACAATATTGCCTTTCTCCAAAAGTACATAGATGGCAAAGCTGTTAGGAACATAGCCTGTGGCTGGAAATAGTTGAGTTCGAATCCAGATTGTTTATTCACCTTGAGTAAATTGCTTAACACTTCCTTGCCTCCACATGAGTTTTAAGGGTTAAGTGCTGCAACGAAGGAAAAGAACTTGGTGTAGAGCTCAATGTGAGGTGAAAGAAGGAGATAATAGACAGTTTCTGTGCTGCTACTTGCTTCTTGTAGGTGTATGATCCAGTGAGCATATGGATACACACTTGGTATCATAACTATGCAGCCCATTCTGAATTTCTAGACTCACCCATCACCTAAGAAAAAAAAGGTCAGGAAACAAAAAAAAATGTACATTCTAGCCAGTCCCTTGATTAGAATTTGGGCCATAAACACCTTTGAAAATATAATTAAATCCAATGATACTCTTCCTATCAAAGAGAAAAATACATATCTCAAAAATAGTGTAAAATATAAAGTATACCAGGATCATAAAAGCAATATTCAAGCAAAATTACAAGAAGTAAAAATAATTCAAAGTGTCACAAATGAAGAAAGAAAATAATGTGTATACATACAATGGATGGAAGATACATTACTTAACAAGGAATGAAATTTTGTTGCATACGGCTACTTAGGTAGACTTTGAAGTGAAATAAGATAGACATCAAGAGACAAATGCTATATGATCCAACTTGTATGAAACGCCTGGAATGGTAGTCACATTTGTAGTGACAAATAACAGAAAGATGGTTTCCAAGGGATGGTGGATGAGAGATTGGGGTTGATTGTTAAGGACTGCAAGTTTTAGTTTGGGATGATGAAAGTTCTCTGGTGATGAAAGATGGCAACGTGAATGTGCTAATTTCAGGCTAAGCATTACTATACATTAAAACAGCTGATGGTGAAATTCATGTTACATGTTTTTTCCACATTTTAATAATACTAGACAAGTTTGTATTTATTTATTTGTGAGAGAGTAGGAAGAGAGAGAAAGAGTTAGAGAGAGAGAATATGGGTATGCCAGGGCCTCCAGCCATTCAAAACAAACTCTAGATGCATGCTCCACCATGTGCATCTGGCTTACATGGATCCTTGAGAATCGAACCTGGATTCTTAGGCTTCACAGGCAAATTCCTTAACCACTAAGCCATCTGTCCAGCCCAGAACTCTTTATTAATAATTATGGGTTTAAGTATTTTTAGGAAGCTTTATTGAAGTATTACAAAGTATAAAATTCACCAACTTTAAGACAACAATCAGTTCAATGTTAGTAAATTTATAATATAATACTACTAATAATAATCCAGATTTGCAATATTTCTGTTACAAAAGAGTTTACTTTGTATTATTTGCACTTACATAGTGTTCCCAAATCTGACTCAGAAAAATGGTTGAGAGATTTCTGTTTCTCTAGTTTTGTGTTTTCTGAAGTTTTACAAAAAGTAACTAACATATGCCTTTTTATTCATTTATAATTTTTAAACATTCATCTCTGTTGCTATAGGTACCAGGGTTTTGTTTTTCTATTTGATTAGTAATATCTCATTTCATGGATATACAACCAGTTGTTTATTTACCAGTAGATTGCTAGTGGGTTTATTTCTGGGTTTGGGTTATTATAAATAATTTTTCTGAGAACTTTCATAAACAGTCCCTTGTGTAAATATATGATTTAATATCTCTTAAGCAAATGACTGGAATGTGACTGCTGAGTTATATGGAAAGTAACATGTAACTATTGCAGAAACTGCCAATCTGTTTTGCAATTTTCTATACCATTTCCCACCCAATCAGCAGACCAGCCAGATCTGGCTTCATTATATGTTCATATTATGTTGTGGCTTTCATCCTGATGCTCTGGAGGCATTTGATGAGCAGCTGCACATGTCAGCAGAAGGAGCAGATGCAACAGGTTGGATGTTTTCAAAATTTTTATTTATTTATTTGAGAGTGACAGACACAGAGAGAAGGACAGATAGAGGGAGAGAGAGAGCATGGGCATGCCAGGGCTTCCAGCCTCTGCAAACGAACTCCAGATGCATGCGCCCCCTTGTGCATCTGGCTAATGTGGGACCTGGGGAACCGAGCCTCTAACTGGGGTCCTTAGGCTTCACAGGCAAGCGTTTAACCGCTAAGCCATCTCTCCAGCCCTAGGGTGGATGTTTTAACTAAAGCTTTGTGAAATAAGAGTAACTACTGGTATAGAATTGCATAACTCTCTTTTGTTTCCAATATGTTAACAAGAAAGATGATACCCTCACAGCTTGTTTTAAAATAAATATTTTAAATTTATTTATACTTATTTATTTGCAGTGTGAGAGAGAGATGAGATAGAGAGAAAAGAGAGAGAGAGAAGGAATGGCTGTGCAAGGTCTTCTTGCTACTGCAAATGAACTCCAAGTACATGTGCAACTCTGTATATGTGGCTTTACATGGGTACTGGGAAATCAAACCTGGGTGGTTAGGCTTTGCAAGTAAATGTCTTCAACAGCCTAGTCATCTCTCCAGTCCCCTCCCCGACTATGGTGGTTTGATTCAGGTGTCCCCCATAAACTTAGTTGTTCCGAATGGTAGGTTCTCAACTGATGGAGATTTGGGAATTAACATCTTTTGGAGGAGTGTATTATTGTTGGAGGTGGGCTTATGGGTGTTAGAGCCAGTTTCCCCATGCCAGTGTTTGGCACACTCTCCTATTGCTATGGTCCACCTTATGTTGGCCAACGGGTGATGTCCACCCTCTGTACATACCATTTTTTTCCCTTGCCATTGTGGAGCTTCCCTTCGAGCCTGTAAGCCAAAATAAACCAGTTTTTCCCACAAGCTGCTCTTGGTCATGTGATTTCTACCAGCAATACAAATGTGACTGCAACACCCCCTACTGCCTTTAAAAAGAATTTTCTATCTGGGCATGGTGGTGCATGCCTTTAATCCTAGCACTCAAGAGGACAAAGTAGGAGGATCACTGTGGGTTTGAGGTCAGCTTGAAACTACATAGCGATTCCAGGTCAGCTTGAGCTACAGCAAGACCCAACATTGAAAAAAAAAATTGCATTAATTTTCAAGGAGAGAGAGAAGAAGAGAGAGAACCAGCCTTTCTTCATTGCCCCCCTTTACTTTTGTTTTCTGTCACTAATATCACAATACTCCAGGAAGGGGTCAGTTTTAAAGAGAAAGGGTTCACTCTCTCCTACAGCTTTGTTCCATTCAGGTGGCTGCCTCTAGTGATGGTTTTCTTCCTGGCAGAGTCTTAAGCAGTGTAGGGCACCATTTGGTAAGAAATGTGGGACAGAGATACCTAGCAAGTTGGCTTCTCTAGCAAACTCACTCTGGATATAACCCATTAAATGATTAGTTACATACAAAAATCAACCAATGAAAATAAACCTTCATAATTTAGCCTCTGCTTCATGTTCTCACTTACTTTTCCTTAATAAATCATAATGAGAATTAAATTTCAACATGACTTTCAGAAGGCAAATGCTACTTAAACAGTGTTATATTTTAATTCCTCTCTTAACCTAGATCCTTAGTCTATACAAATTTGAGGAACAGAAATCAGGGGGTTCAAAGTTAAAAATCAAACCTTTGTCTTTACAAATGAAAAAAAACTGAAGTTTAGGCAAGTAACATGACTATATAAAAATAAAACTCAAGGACTTCTGGTTAAGATGACGGCGTAGGTACCATGCCAAAGCAGCCTGGGGGGGGAAAGACCAAAAAAACTCAGCAAAATATACACTTTTACTAAAAAGTGAGGTGTATAGGAAATTGAAGCAGCAGCAGAGAAGTAGAAGAGATCCAGAGCATCCAAAGCCCGCACAGGCTGGCAAAAGCGGCTCCATCAGCTTGGCCAACTGTGGCGGCGGTGGCGCACCAGAAAGCTGCCAGGCTTGGCTTCAGCTGCAGGAAAAAAAAGCCAGGTGCAGGAGCATCCCTTCACACGAGCGCACTCTGCAACTCAGGAAACGTGAAGGGAGAGTGGCAGTGAGCAATGGAGGAGCAGACCGTGAGCAAGAAGAACACGTGGAGCAGTGAGAGAACCAGAGCAGCTGTGACTCCCTCCCCTCTCCCACTGCCTGAGCCCAGCTCCGGTGAACAGAGCACAGGTCCCGGGACCCGGCCACGCCAACTTGAGCCGACAGTGGGACCCAAGCAGGAGCAGAGTTCGGCAGCAACATCAGTGGCTCTGGCACCGGTAACAGCGGCCCCAGCAGTAGCAGCTCCAGTCGCAGCAGCAGCGGCAGACCCAGCAGCAGCAGACCCAGCAGCAGCAGCTTCTGTGGGAGCAGCAGCAGTGGACCCAGAAGCAGCAGCTTTAGCAGCAGTGGTGGCTCCAGCAGTGGCAGCTACAGCAGCAACAGAGGCAGCAGCAATGGTGGGTCCAGCAGCAGCAGCTTCAACAGCAGCAGCTACAGACCCAGCAGTGACAGCTTGAGCAGCAGTTCCAGCACCAGGGGTACTGATCTGCAGGGCCACACTTGCCAGGCTCGGTTTGCCCCGCAGGAAAAGCCAGTGCCCAGCTCCAGAAATCAGAACGGCAGACCGACAACCCAGGCAGCAACTTGACTGACACCAAATCATCCAAGGTAACTGGGATTGCACCAGGGAAGGGTCTCACTTGGATGCAAGCTGACTTGGATCCCTCAACAGACCATAAATCTTAACCTCTTTGTTGATAGAGGATATGGTCATTATAATAACTACTCTTGCATACATACTCGGGGCTGTATTTGATTGAATGTGTACAGTGTTTATTTAAACTTTAGAATCTACCTGTGGTTTATTCCACTCAGCCTGCTTGAATACTCCTATAGCAGGGAAACTCAACCCCTAAGAACTTCTTTGTAGATACTCTGAAGGTCTTAAGAGCCACACTTAACACCTTAAACTCCTACCCTGAAAATATATTACTTCAAATCAACTGATACAGCTAAGAACACCCAGCTAGCTAGAAAATCAAAGCATTAACTTAATCCAAGATTCAAAAACATATACATTATAACACAAGAAACACTAAAAAGCAAGATGATAAAAATCCACCTAAAAGTATTAATGCATCAGAAATGTGCTCCAGCGAGAACGAGTTAGAGGAAATGCCTGAGAAAGAGTTCAAAAGAATGATTATAAATATGTTCAAAGAGGTCAAAGAACAAATCAAAAGAAACAAAGAAGAAATCAAAGAGGAAATCAAAGGAATCAAAGAAGATGCAGGACACCAATTTCATGAAATAAAGAAGGCAATACAAGACATAAAAAAGGAAATAGAAATAATAAAGAAAAACCAGCCAGAATTACTAGCAATGAAGAATACAGTTAACGAAATAAAAAACTCTGTGGAAAATCTCACCAGTAGGATGGATGAGGGAGAGGACAGAATATCTAAGCTAGAAGACCAGGTGGCAGACCTAATGCAGTCCAACAAAGAGAAAGACAAACTTATAGAAAAGTATGAGTGGGAATTTCAAGATATTCGGGACACTATGAAAAGATCCAATATAACATTTCAGGGCACAATAGAAGGAGAAGAAATCCACTCCAAAGGCATAGTAGGCGTCTTCAACAAAATCATAGAAGAAAATTTCCCCCAAATTGGGAAAGAGGTGCCATTGCAGATACAGAAAGCCTTTAGAACCCCAGCCAGACAAAACCCAGAAAGAACCTCTCCTTGCCATATTATAATCAAACTTCCAAACACACACACCAAAGAAAAAATATTGAAAGCAGTTAGAGAGAAAAATCAAGTTACCTACAAAAGCAAGCCCATCAGGATTACAGCAGATTATTCAACACAAACTTTTAAAGCAAGAAGGGCTTGGAGTGATATATTCCAAGTTCTGAAAGATAACAACTGTCAACCAAGGTTACTTTATCCTGCAAAGTTATCCATTCAAATAGACGGAGAAATGAGGCCATTCCATCACAAAAGCAGGTTAAAGGAGTTTTTTAAGACAAAACCAGCTCTACAGAAAATACTTGATAGAATCCTCCATGCTGAACAAAAGGAAAAGCACACATATAAGGAACCTAGAAAAAACAAGCTATACTCAAATACCAGTTAACAGAAGAGAGCACAGGTAGAACTGGAACCACACACACAAAAAAAATGGCAAACATAAATACACACCTTTCAATAATATCTTTTAATATCAATGGCCTCAATGCCCCAACGAAAAGACATAGGTTTGCAGACTGAGTTAAAAAGCAGGATCCTACAATTTGTTGTCTCCAAGAAACTCACCTTTATAGAAAGGATAGACATTATCTTAGGGTGAAAGGTTGGAAGATGGTGTTTCAAGCAAATGGGCCTAGAAAACAAGCAGGGGTTGCTATCCTAATATCAGACAAGGTAGACTTTAGTCCAACATTAGTCAGGAAAGATAAGGAAGGTCACTTTATATTGATTAAGGGCACACTCCAACAGGAGGACATCACAATCCGATACATATATGCACCTAACATGGGGGCTCCCAAATTCGTAAAACAAATATTATTAGAACTAAGGTCACAGATAACACCAAACATGGTGTTGGTGGGTGACTTTAACACCCCACTCTCATCAATTGACAGGTCATCCCAGAAGCAACTGGACTAAATGAAGTCATAGAAGGAATGGACACCTAACAGATATATACAGGACATTTCATCCAGAGGCTGCAGAATATACATTCTTCTCAGCAGCACTTGGAACATTCTCTAAAATAGACCATATATTAGGACACAAAACAAATCTTAACAAATTCAGGAAAATTGAAATAATTTCTTGCATTCTATCTGACCACATGGAATTAAACTACAAATCAGTAGCAAGAAAGGCTATAGAGCATACACAAAATCATGGAAACTAAACAATACACTACTAAATGATGAGTGGGTCAATGAAGAAATCAAGAAGGAAATCAAAAAATTTATAGAGTCAAATGATAATGAGAACACAACATACCAAAATCTCTGGGACATAATGAAGGCAGTTCTAAGAGGTAAATTTATAGCCTTAAGTGCCTATATTAAGAAATTAGAGACTTCCGGTTAAGATGGCGGCTTAGGTACCACGCCAAAGCAGCCTAGGGGAGAAAAAGACCAAAAAAACTCAGCAAAATACACACTTTTACTAAAAAGTGAGGTGTATAGGAAATTGAAGCAGCAGCGGAGAAGTAGAAGAGTTATAGAGCACCCAGAGCCTGCACAGGCGGGAAAAGTGGCTCCGGCAGCTCGGCCAACCACCGCGGCCGCGGTGCAGCAGAAAGCCGCCAGACTCGGCTCGAGCCACAGTAAAAGCCAGGTGCGGGATTTTCCCCTCACACCGCGCTCTCCGCAACTCGGGAAACGTGAGGGGAGAGCAGCAGCGAGCAACGGAGGAGCAGACCGCAAGGTAGAAGAACACGTGGAACAGCGAGACAACCAGAGCATCCGCGGCTCCCTCCCCTCCCCCACTGCCTGAGCCCAGCTCCAGCGAACAGAGCAGTGGCCCGGGACCCGGCCACGCCAACTTGGGCTGACAACGGGACCCAAGCAGGAGCAGAGTTCGGGAGCAACATCAGCGGCTCCGGCACCGGTACCAGCGGCCCCACCAGCAGCAGACCCAGGAGCGGCAGCAGCGGCAGATCCCACAGCAGCAGCTTCAGGGGGAGCAGCGGCAGTGGACACAGCAGCAGCGGCTCAGTTTTCCCCGTAGGAAAAGCAAGTGCCCAGATCCAGAAATCAGAACAGCAGCCCGACGACCCAGGCAGCAACTTGACTGAGACCAAAATCACCCAAGGTAACTGGGATTGCACCAGGGAAGGGTCTCACTTGGTCACAAGCTGACTTGGATCCCTCAACATACCAGAAATCTAAACCTCTTTATTGATAGAGGATCTGGTCATTATAATAACTACTCTTGCATGCATACTCGGGACTGTTTTTGATTGAATGTGTACAGTGTTTAGTTAAATTTTAGAATCTACCGGTATTTTATTCCACTCAGCCTGCTTGAATACTCCTATAGCAGGGAAACTCAACCCCTAAGAACATCTTTGTAGATACTCTGAGAGTCTTAAGAGCCACACCTAATACCTTAAGGTCCTACCCTGAAAATATATTACATCAAATCAATTGATACAGCTAAGAATACACAGCTAGCTAGAAAATCCAAGCATTAACTTAATCCAAGATGCAAAAATATATACATTATAACACAAGAAACACTAAAAAGCAAGACGATATAAATCCACCTAAAAGTATTAATGCATCAGAAATGTCCTCCAGTGAGAAAGAGTTAGAGGAAATGCCTGAGAAAGAGTTCAAAAGAATAATTATAAATATGTTCAAAGAGGTCAAAGAACACATGAAAACAATCAAAGAAGAAATCAAAGAGGAAATCAAAGAGGAAATCAAAGGAATCAAAGAAGAGGCAGGACACCAATTTAATGAAATAAAGAAGGCAATACAAGACATAAATAGGGAAATAGAAATAATAAAGAAAAACCAGTCAGAATTACTAGCAATGAAGAGCACAGTTAATGAAATAAAAAACTCTGTAGAAAATCTCACCAGTAGGATGGATGAGGGAGAGGACAGAATATCTAAGCTAGAAGACCAGGTGGCAGACCTAATGCAGTCCAACAAAGAGAAAGACAAACTTATAGAAAAGTATGAGTGGGAATTTCAAGATATTCGGGACACTATGAAAAGATCCAATATAAGAATTCAGGGCACAATAGAAGGAGAAGAACTCCACTCCAGAGGCATAGTAGGCATCTTCAACAAAATCATAGAGGAAAATTTTCCCCAAATTGGGAAAGAGGTGCCAATACAGATACAGGAAGCCTTTAGAACCCCAGCCAGACAAAACCCAGAAAGAACCTCTCCTCACCATATTATAATCAAACTTCCAAACACACACACCAAAGAAAAAATATTGAAAGCAGTTAGAGAGAAAAATCAAGTTACCTACAAAAGCAAGCCCATCAGGATTACAGCAGATTATTCAACACAAACTTTTAAAGCCAGAAGGGCTTGGAGTGATATATTCCAAGTTCTGAAAGATAACAACTGTCAACCAAGGTTACTTTATCCTGCAAAGTTATCCATTCAAATAGGTAGAGAAATAAAGACATTCCATGACAAAAGCAGGTTAAAGGAGTATTTGAAGACAAAACCAGCTCTACAGAAAATACTTGATAGAATCCTCCATGCTGAACAAAAGGAAAAGCACACATATAAGGAACCTAGAAAAAACAAGCTATACTCAAATACCAGTTAACAGAAGAGAGCACAGGTAGAACCAGAAAAACACGCACACAAAAAAAATGGTAAACATAAATACACACCTTTCAATAACATCTTTTAATATCAACGGTCTCAATGCCCCAATGAAAAGACATAGATTTGCAGACTGGGTTAAAAAGCAGGATCCTACAATTTGTTGTCTCCAAGAAACTCACCTTTCTACAAAGGATAGACATTACCTTAGGGTGAAAGGTTGGAAGACGGAGTTTCAAGCAAATGGGCCTAGAAAACAAGCAGGGGTTGCTATCCTAATATCAGACAGGGTAGACATTAGTCCGACGTTAGTCAAGAAAGATAAGGAAGGTCACTTTATATTGATTAAGGGCACACTCCAACAGGAGGACATTACAATCCTCAACATATATGCACCTAACATGGGGGCTCACAAATTCGTCAAACAAACACTATTAGAACTAAGGTCACAGATAACACCAAACACAATGGTGGTGGGTGACTTTAACACCCCACTCTCATCAATTGACAGGTCATCCAGGGAAAGAATAAACAGAGAGGCATCTGGACTAAATGAAGTCATAGAAGGAATTGACTGAACAGATATATACAGGACATTTCATCCAAAGTCTGCAGAATATACATTCTTTTCAGCAGCACATGGAACATTCTCTAAAATAGACCATATATTAGGACACAAAGCAAATCTTAACAAATTCAGGAAAATTGAAATAATTGTTTGCATTCTATCTGACCACAATGGAATTAAACTACAAATCAGTAGCAAGAAAGGCTATAGAGCATACACAAAATCATGGAAACTAAACAATACACTACTAAATGATGAGTGGGTTAATGAAGAAATCAAAAAGGAAATCAAAAAATTTATAGAGTCAAATGATAATGAGAACACAACATACCAAAATCTCTGGGACACAATGAAGGCAGTTCTAAGAGGTAAATTTATAGCCTTAAGTGCCTATATTAAGAAATTAGAAAGGTCGTAAGTAAACGACCTAATGCTTCACCTTAAAGCCTTGGAAAAAGAAGAACAAGGCAAACCAAAAATCAGTAGACGGGAAGAAATAATAAAGATTAGGGCAGAAATTAATGAAATATAAACAAAAAGAACAATCCAAAGAATTAATGAAACAAAGAGTTGGTTCTTTGAAAGGATAAACAAGATTGATAAACCCTTAGCAAATCTGACCAAAAGAAAGAGAGAAGAGACACAAATTAATAAAATCAGAGATGAAAAAGGTAACATCACAACAGATTCCAAAGAAATTCAAAAAATCACGGGGACATACTATAAAAGCATATACTCCACAAAGTATGAAAATCTGAAAGAAATGGATGATTTCCTTGATCTATATGACCTACCTAAATTAAATCAAAATGAGATTAATCACTTAAATAGACCTATAACAAACATGGAGATCAGAACAGTTATCAATAATCTCCCAACTAAAAAAAGCCCAGGCCCGGATGGATTCACTGCTGAATTTTACCAGACTGTTAAGGAAGAGCTAACACCATTGCTTCTTAAGCTTTTCCAGGAAATTGAAAAAGAAGGAATTCCATCAAACTCCTTTTATGAGGCCAGCATCATCTTGATACCAAAACCAGGCAAAGATAGAACAAAAAAAAAAGAAAATTGCAGACCAATCTCCCTCATGAACATAGAGGCAAAAATTCTCAACAAAATATTGGCAAACAGAATACAAGAGAATATCAAAAAGATCATTCACCCTGACCAACTAGGCTTTATCCCAAATGCAGTGATGGTTCAACATACGCAAATCTATAAATGTAATACATTACATAAACGGGTTGAAGGACAAAAATCACATGATCATCTCATTAGATGCAGAGAAAGCATTTGACAAAATACAACATCCCTTCATGATAAAAGTCCTACAGAGACTGGGAATAGAAGGAACATATCTCAATATAATAAAGGCTATTTATGACAAGCCTACAGCCAACATATTACTAAATGGGGAAAACTAGGAGCTTTCCCACTACAATCAGGAACAAGACAAAGGGTGTCCACTGTCCCCACTTTTATTTAATATAGTTTTGGGAGTCTTAGCCATAGCAATAAGGCAAGATACACACATAAAAGGGATACAAATTGGAAAGGAAGAGATCAAGTTATCATTATTTGCAGATGACATGATTCTATACATAAAGGTCCCTAAAGACTCTACTAGCAAACTGTTAGAGCTGATCAAAACCTACAGCAATGTAGCAGGATACAAAATAAATACACAGAAATCAGTAGCCTTCATATATGCTAACAACAAACACACAGAGGGTGAAATCAGAGAATCACTCCCATTCACAATTGCATCAAAAAAAAAAAATGAAGTACCTTGGAATAAACCTAACCAAAGAAGTAAAGAATACAATGAGAACTTTAAAACACTCATGCGAGAAATTGCAGAAGACACTAGAAAGTGGAGAAACACCCCTTGTTCCTGGATTGGAAGAATCAATATTGTGAAAATGGCAATCTTACCTAAAGCAATCTACACATTTAATGGAATACCTATCAAAATTCCAAAGGCTTTCTTCATGGAAATAGAAAAAAACAATCCAAAAATTCATTTGGAATCAAAAAAACCTCGAATATCTTAAATAATACTGAGCAACAAAAATGAGGCTTTTATGAGGCCAGCATCACCTTGATACCAAAACCAGGCAAAGATAGAACAAAAAAAAAGAAAATTGCAGACCAATCTCCCTCATGAACATAGAGGCAAAAATTCTCAACAAAATATTGGCAAACAGAATACAAGAGAATATCATACCTGATTTTAACCTATACTACAGAGCCGTAGTAACAAAAACAGCATGGTACTGGTACAAAAACAGACATGTAGATCAGTGGAACAGAATAGAGGACCCAGATGTAAGCCTAAGTAGCTCTAGCCACCTGATATTCAATAAAAATGCCAAAAACACTCATTGGAGAAGAGACAGCCTCTTCAGCAAATGGTGTTTTTAAAACTGGATATATATCTGCAGAAGGATGAAAATAGATTCTTCTCTCTCACCATGCAAAAGAATTAAGTCCAAATGGATTAAAGACCTTAACATCAGACCTGAAACTTTGAAACTGCTAGAGGAAAAAGTAGGGGAATCCCTTCAACATATTGGTCTTGGCAAAGACTTTCTGAATACAACCCCAATTGCTTAGGCAATAAAACCTCAGATTAATCACTGGGACCTCATGAAATTACAAATATTTTGCACTGCAAAGGACACAGTGAAAAAAGCAAAGAGGCAACCTACAGAATGGGAACAAATATTCGCCAGCTGTATATCTGATAGAGGATTAATATCTAGGATATACAAAGAACTTAAAAAGTTAAATAACAAAGAATCAAACAAGCCAATCAAAAAATGGGCTATGGAGCTAAATAGAGCATTCTCAGAGGAAGAAATACGAATGGCATATAAGCATCTAAAAAAATGTTCTATGTCACTAGTCATCAGGGAAATGCAGATTAAAACTACATTGAGATTCCATCTCATTCGTGTCAGATTGGCCACCATCATGAAAACAAATGATCATAAATGTTGGTGGGGATGTGTTAAAAAAGGAACCCTTCTACACTGATGGTGAGAATGCAATCCAGTCCAGCCATTGTGGAAAACAGTGTGGAGGTTCCTAAAACAGCTAAAGATTGATCTACCATATGACCCAGCTATAGCACTCCTAGGCATATATCCAAAGGACTCATCTCATTTCCTTAGAAGTACGTGCTCAACCATGTTTATTGCTGCTCAATTTATAATAGCTGGGAAATGGAACCAGCCTAGATGTCCCTCAACAGATGAATGGATAATGAAGATGTGGCACATTTATACAATGGAGTTCTACTCAGCAGTAAAGAAAAATGAAGTTATGAAATTTGCAGAAAAATGGATGGACCTGGAAAGTATTATACTAATTGAGGTAACCCAGGCCCAGAAAGCCAAGCGCCACATGTTCTCCCTCATATGTGGATCCTAGCTACAGATGATTGGGCTTCTGTGTGAGAGTGAAAATACTTAGTAGCAGAGGCCAGTAAGTTGAAAAGGAGACATAAAGGGAAGAGAAAGGAAGGGAGGAGGATACTTAATAGGTTGATATTGTATATATGTAATTACAATGATTGTAATGGGGAGGTAATATGATGGAGAATGGAATTTCAAATGGGAAAGTGTGGGGGTGGGGAGGGAGGGAATTACCATGGGATATGTTTTGTAATCATGGAAAATGTTAATAAAAAATTTTTAAAAAGAGTTAAAAAGGAAAAAAAAATAGAAATAAAACTCAATTTCAGACTAAGACTAAAATTCTGAAAATTTTTCCTTATACTAAATTGTGCTGGGCCCACTGATATTGCCTCTTTATACTGGAAGGCATGGCCATGGGAAGGCAACAAGCCATTACTGTTTACTCAAATGCCACAGGGACCTTCATTTTTCAACCTGACACTGGTTTTGCATCAGCTTGCACACTCTAAGAATAAGGCCACACTTTCTCCTGGGATTTGTGCTCTCTTTCTCTCTGAAACCAGATAGGACTGTGGAGCCTACACCAAGTGCAACCTGCATATAGAATGGTCAATCCCATATTGACTTCTGACCTACTTCAAGCCTCTACACCTTGGGAGAGACCTGACAAAAAAACTCTCTGTTCCTCACTATTCCATCCTTTTGCCTCCATCCTCTAGCACCTGAGGCTTCTGACATGAAGAACTTTGTGAATGGCCGCAGCACTAACTATAAATATATCATCTTCTCTCAGACCATTCAAGTTCTTTTGGGATTTACACCTGAGTGATGCATTGGTTAATGGCTTCTATGAGGCCAAATGAATCTTACTGAAGATAAAAGAAAAGGCATGACTTATAACTTCCATCCAAATGAGACATTATATGGAGATAATAAAAAGGGAAGGGTACATGACCTGAAAGGATGAATGCCTATTCTTCAGGTGGCTCCTCAAGAGAGACTACAGAGATTCCTTCATTACTATCTACTTGCGGACACATTTATTCAAATGCAGGTCTGGGTCCTTAGCGTTTAAAGCCCAATGTCAAAAACTGTGAATTCAGAAGAAGAAACTCTAGTTACCACTTATAAATATTTAGAATGTGGCAGACATTAAGTCATTCATAGGTATCACATACAGTATCATGATTTCTTTATAACACATTATTATTTTCTCTAAACACATGAGGAATCTGAAGCTGGGTAGTAGGTGACTGCGTGTGGTGTGAACTCAGAATTCCTGACTTTAGAGTTTGCAGTTTCTTTTCCATGTTGTGCTTGCTCTCTCTTTCTCTCTCTCTCCCTCTCTCTCTCTCTCTCTCTCTCTCTCTCTCTCTCTCTCTCTCTCTCTCTCTGTGTGTGTGTGTGTGTGTGTGTGTGTGTGTGTACAGACATTTATGAAGCAGTTAGATGATCTGGAACTCAAGGGAGAGATCTGTACTGCATGGCAGCTGAAGAACAGGGAATGATGAAGCAGGGCTTTGGGTGAAACTCAGCAGTTCACTATGTAGCATTGAAGAAAGAAGGGTACAGCAATATCAGGCCTCGGAGGAGTTGAATGTGATGACGAATGATTCTGATAGACCGGCTAGCATAGTAGGGAATTTTGGAAAGTAAAAGTTATAGAAGTCATGCTAAGAGATTGACTTGTGGTTCTGAATACAGACTAGTCAAGTTGCAAGAGAGGTCTGTGACACTCACCTAGATAGGCTGGTTAGTTTAAATTAGGATTCTGGGCTCAACAAGGAAAATAATAAACACTAAAAAAAAGTATAGGTGGAGGCCACCCCCAAAATAATACTCTTGCCATGGGCCTGTAGCATTCACACTATGACTATAGCAGTCAGTTGATTTAAAGAATATTCTTTGCAGCCGGACGTGGTGGCACACGCCTTTAGTCCCAGCACTCAGGAGGCAGAGGTAGGAGGATTGCCATGAGTTCGAGGCCACTCTGAGACTCCATAGTGAATTCCATGTCAGCCTGGGCTAGGGTGAGACCCTACCTCAAAAAACAATAAAACAAAAAACAAAAAAAGAACATTCTTTGCTTTGATAATGATTGGCTCAGATACTGTGTAGTACTAAGCAGCTAAGTGGCTCAGAGAATATGGGGCTAGCACATGTCACTCTACCAACCACATAGATGCAGAAGCTATAGTGGTGTCAGAAGTGCTCCCTTCAGATAGTGCTCCCTTGCTTTATAGCTCCTGCTTATTCAGTATAAAAGTGACATTGCTATAGCTATATCTCTTGATCGACCTTGTGAAATGGCCAAACTCTAAGATTTGTCTGGAATGACCAACAACTCTAGTAGGACTCAATCTTAGTTATTTTCCTTTTGTGCCACCAATTTACTTTTCAATTACTTTATTAAAAGTTAAAGCAACTTTAATTAATTTGAAATGCATTTTCTTTGATTTCTCTGGTACTTTTTTTTTTTTTTTTTTTTTTTTTTTTTTTTTTTTTTTTTTTTTTTTTTGGTTTTATGAGGTAGGTTCTCACTCTAGCCCAGGCTGACCTGGAATTCACTAT
The DNA here is from genome assembly GCF_020740685.1 of Jaculus jaculus. Taxonomy (NCBI): domain Eukaryota; kingdom Metazoa; phylum Chordata; class Mammalia; order Rodentia; family Dipodidae; genus Jaculus; species Jaculus jaculus. The sequence goes on from NC_059104.1 coordinate 83,619,446, forward strand.
GGAGTCTTAGGGTGGTCTCAAATTCACAGTGATCCTCCTACTTCTGCCTCCCAAGTGCTGGGATGAAAAGTATGTGCCACCACTCTGAGCTCTCTCTGGTACTTTTGACACAGTGAAAAAAAAAATCTATAAATTTTCATTGGTTAAGATGATTAAAAATAATGATGACTTTCTGAGCCCATGTTTTGGTTATATATTTTGGTATGTTTAAATCTCGGATCTTATTTATTTTTATTTAACCTCTAAAGTTCCAAATTCTTCTAGTAGAAAATACATACATATTAACATAGATTTTTGTTTAAGTATGCAACATATTCCATCTCTATGGAGTTGATGTATTCTTGTTTTAATCATCTGACTTAAAGCCATCATCTTCACTTTATTTGATTCATATATTTAGGGGATAGAGAAAATACTGAAGCTGCAATTTTTAAATTATATTTGGCAGAATATACAGTGATTTTATTTTTTGAGTATCAAACTTACTTAAAAAGTGATCATATTTCCAAAATAGCATAAGTATTTCAAAAGCAATATAAAAGTGGCCTCCCCCTGCAAGGGCCTAAGCCAACCCACCACAGGGACATAGACATGTCTGAACTTGACTTCTAGGTACTTGATCCTGGGATGAGTTTAATTGCAAGTGGGAAAAGAGCCTATAAGAAGGAATATGGATATGGAATGTCCTGAAGACTCTCTGAGGTCTTTGGTGTTCCAGGCACCAGCATTTTTAGCTCATGTTTGAACCCTGAAGAAAACAAGGTACTTTTTTTTTTTTTGTTCAAGGTAGGGCCTCACTCTAACCCATGCTGACTTAGAATTCATTCTCTATTATCAGGGTGGCCTCAAACTCATGATGATCCCCCTACCTCTGCTTCCTGAGTGCTGGGATTAAAAGCATGCACCACCACGCCTGTGTAATTGGGTTGTGTTTCCTATGTCATAATGCCCTGAGAAGCTGTAGAACACAACTGACATCTATTATCTAGTGATAGCACATGAAAGAAGCCTTCTGTATACATGCACTCTATCCAGAAAGCAGAGGCATGCAGAGAGCTCCATGATGGCACCCAGAAGTAGGAAGATATTGTTTCACGTAGAGATGCTCCATGGTGGAAACTGCCAGAAGAGCAAGAATGCAGTTCTTCCAAGTGTCTTATTATGAAACAGATCCTGAAGAAAGGCATCAAAACAGAAAAGGTTGAACCTTGCTCATGCCATGTGGCTATTTTCACCCAAAGGACTATTTGAAAGTTCTAGTTATAACCCTAAGTCACTTCGGGAGCTACTAAATGGAGCTGAAAGGCTGCAGAAAGTTTTGAAGGTATGTGGCAGCTAGTGTTTGTAAAATAATTACTTTTAGACAGGCGTGGCAGTGCGTGCCTTTAATCCCAGAATTTGGGAGGCAGAGGTGGGGGGATTACTGTGAGTTTGAGGCCACCCTGAGACTATAGAGTCCATTCCAGGTCAGCCTGGACTACCTCAAAATCTCCTACCCCCCAAACTGAATTACTATTAACTATGTGCTCACAAGTTGGCAAAGCCTGTGGGAAAGCCTTCATTATTTGATGTAGAGGCATATGGATTTTAAGTTACTGATTGGTAAGTAGGTGATAAGTTCATTTTTTCCCCCCTCTATAAGTCTTTTGTTCTCCTATGGCTTGTTTTTTTTCTAAAACTATGAGTTTTATGTACATTTGTATTGACATTTGCAAATGTCTATCAATTTATATTTTACCTAAACATCTTTTGGAGTCTATGAGATGCAATGGATATACTATTAGATTCCAGACCAAGGAGATAAAGGCTTGAATCTCGTCCTCAGGGCTTACTAACTCCATGACCACTACTAGGTTTATTAATCTATCTGTACCTTAGTTTTTTCCTAAGTAAAATAGGAAAAGTACAGACACACACAAACACACTTCCTTGAGTTCCTACAAAAATATTCCTAAAATGCTATGCTTGTACCAATGGAGAATATAGAGTGTTCTTTGAGGCTAACTTCAAGGGCTTTTTCCATCTAGTACACACATAACATGAGGAAAACAGAAGACAAAATCCATTTTTATCAGGAGTTCTAGTCCTTTCTCATATTGGTAAGAAAGATAAGTCTCTTTTTTGTTTGGTTGAGCAGTTATGTTGTCAGGGATAGATAGTTCTGTGTGCACTGGTTCTGCTCAAGTCAGTCCCTTCTTAGCTTTTGTGGTGGAGAGCTGGGAGCTCCTTTGGCCAACCTTCTTCACTCAGTGAAACAGTGTATTATATGGCATTGTTTTATTTATTAGGATTACTTCTTTACATTGGGAATTTTCCTTGATTTTCTGCAGAAAATAGCTGATGTAAAAGGATAATGCAGAGTGATTAGCCTGTTCGTTCTCTTGTAAAAGTCATTCAACTTTAACCTCTCAACACATTCTCCAATATTGATTTGTTTCCACCTGGGATATAGCCCAGACTAGATACCCTTTAGCATTTAGGGTAGGGATAGGCATGAATTAACTATTAGTATAAACAATGAAGGATCTAGCAAAGACTCTATCAAAGAAAATAATATGGAAGTAGAATACTTAATACCTAGTGAGATGGCTATAGTCCTAGAGACACATAAAAAATGAGTCAAAGATATGGTGAAATTAGAACTTTCTTTGTACACTGAAGACAAGAACATAAAAGGGTGTACCTTTCTTTGTTTGGAAAAGAGAAACATTTTCCAATATCTAGACATATAGTGGCAATATGATTTGAGAAATTATATATATATAATTATATACAATTAATACAAATATATATATATATATATATATATATATATATATATATATATATATATATATATCCATGATAAATTAAAAAGGATATTTGCACTAGAATTTATATGTGAAGACATGAATATTCATGGGAGCATCTATCACAATGGAAAAGTAATATTAGCTTAAGTGACTGACAGTAGATAAATGATTAAATGAAATGCTGTATGTCATATAGCAGGGCACTATTTTTTATGAATTAGTTCTGTATTCAGAGAAATACAGTCAGTTTGGTGCCATTATCAGGATCATCTGTGACCTAGCCCCTCCCCAAGGCCCCTCCTTGTTGAGGTATATGGGTCATGCATTGTAGAGTTAGACCACAGTTATTGGTACGATAAATGTCTCTGCATATCATGATCCAACATGTGGCTCTGACATTCTTTCCATCCTCTCTTCCACAAAATTTCCCTGAGCCATATTGGGTTCATTTTTGGTCTGCTTCAGTGAAGAGGTATTGGGGGCCTCTGGCACTCTGGTTCTTTGATTTGGTAGGAGTAGATTTTTTTCTGTGTTGATCTTGTTCCCCCTTGTGCTGGAATCTGGTTCATCAGGAAAAAAGCACCCTTGCTTGTTTTGCCAATTTTTCTTAGTTTCAGCCGGGGCCCTTTTGAGGAATTATGGGGTGGCTCTCTCCTTAGGATCTACATCTATGTGAAAAAGAGAAGCAGATTCTCCAACTAAGAGTAAGTTAGCACCAGGACGAATGAGATATCCCTACATTTTTAATAGAGGATTTAATAGGTGTAGGCCCTCTTGTAGACAATGATTGATGGTACCTTGATAATGGAGAGTGGGCTTATATTTGGATATGGTTCTGAATTGTTTCCCAGCTCCAGCTATGGGTCCCGTTCCACTAAGGGGATCAGTTAGCCAAATCAAGAGCAGTTGGTTTGCCACCATGTCTGTGTGCCACTATTGCACTTGTGTGGGCATCACAACAGGTTATTTGCTGCTAAGTAGCTTAAACCATGAGTTGCTTGGATGGATATTGGTCATTTTCCCCCAGTCGCCCATGTGGCACCTTCTGGCACTAGACATGCTGACTGTGTGGAGACTGACTCTCTTCCAACTTTCAGCCATGCCATTCCATTACACGTGTCAACCACAAAAGGTGTCTTCAGCAGTAGGGTCTTACCTTTGGTGGGTAATCAAGTACTCTGACAGAAATCTATCTTTTAGGAAACCTTGTAGGTCTCTCTGATCAAAACCTCATTGTGGATGATGGCCACATGCTGGTACTGGGAAGTTACAGGACAGTGACCACTAAGAGAAGGAGGAAAGAGATAAATAATAAACAAGAGCTACAGAGAAGAGAGAGACAGAGAAAGGGAGAGGGAGGGAGGGAAGATGTAGAAGATTAAAGTTAGTCTTCATCATACCCTCTCCAGTGTATTGTGGTTCAGGTGTTTCCTGTAAGGGCCTGGTGAAGGTTATCCATTCTTCTAGTGATGGACATCTGGGTTGATTCCAGCTCTTAGCTATTACAAATTGAGCCACTACAAACATGGTTGAGCAAATCTCTCTGGCCTGTGGTTTGAAGGTTTTAGGGTCAATGCCCTGTAAGGTAATAACTGGGTCTGCTGGTATCTCTACAGTCAGCTTTTTCAGAAGTCTCCATGTGGCTTTCCAAAGTGGTTGTACCATCCTACATTCCCACCAACAGTGGATGAGTGTTCCTACTCCCCACATCCTCGCCAGCATTTATTTTCATTTGATTTTTTGATGTTTGCTATCCTTATTGGGGTAAGGTGGAATCTCATAGTTGTTTTAATTTGCATTTCTCTGATGATTAGGGATAATGAACATTTTCTTAAGTGTGTGTTTCCCATTTGTATTTGTTCCTCTCTGAACATCCTGTTCAGCTCTTTGCCCCATTTTATGAGTGGGTTGTTTGACTTCTTACTGTTTAGATTTTTGAGTTCTTTGTAAATTCTAAAGACTAGGCCTTTATCAGTTGGATAACCTGCAAATATTTTCTCCCATTCAGTGGATAATCTGTAGGCTTTGCTTATTGTATGCTTGTATATAAATAAACTCTTCATCTTCATGTGATCCCATTGGTTGAGTGACTATTTAGGATCGTGAGCTACTGGGGTTTTGTTCAGGAAGTCTTTTTACATTCTGATGTCATGGAAAGTACTTCCTAAATTTTCTTCCATTAGTGGATGAGTTTCTGGTCTTATATTGAGGTCTTTGATCCATTTGGACTTGAGTTTAGTGCATGGTGAGATATGTGGATCAAGTTTCAGTTTGCTGCATATGGTACTCCAGTTTGTCCAGCACCATTTGCTAAAGATGCTGTCTTTTTTCCAGCCTACATTGTTAGGGCCTTTGTTGAATATCAAGTGCCTATAGTTGCTTGACCCAAACTCTGTGTCCTCAAGTATATTCCATTGGTCTATACTCCTGTTTTTAAGCCAGTAGCATGCTGTTTTTACTACTATGACTTTGTAATATAGCTTCAGATCAGGTATGGTGATGCCTCCAGAGGTATATCTTTTGCTGAGGATATGTTTGGATATGCAAGGCCTTCTACCTTTCCATATGAAATTTGAGATCATTTTTTCTATCTCTGTGAAGAACACTGTAGGGATTTAAATTGGAATTACATTAAATCTGTATATTGCCTTTGGTAGAATTATAATCTTCACAATGTTATTTCTACCTATCCAGGAGCATGATAGGTCTTTCCATTTTCTCAAGTCTGCCTCAATTTCTTTTTTGAGTGCTTTCATGTTTTTGTTGTATAGATCTTTCACTTCCTTGGTTAACATTATTCCAAGGTATTTTATTTGTTGCTAGTGAAAATGGGATGATGTCCCTTATTTATTTCTCTGTATCCTTTTAATTTCATATAGAAAGTCTATTGATTTTTATGCATTGATTTTGTATTCTGCTACTTTGTTATACGAGTTAAACACCTTCAGGAGATTTGGTATGTAGTCTCTCAGGTCTCTTATATATACAATCAGGTCATCAGTGAATAGAGCTAACTTAACTTCTTCCTTTCCAAATTGTATCTCTTTTATTTCCTTCTCCTGTCTTATTGCTTGAGTTAGGACTTCCAGTACTATTTTGAAAAGCAGAGGTGAGAGACAACCCTGTCTTGTTCCTGATCTCAATGGGAATTCCTCCAGTCTCTCTCCAGTAAATATTACTTGGGCCTTCGGAGTGTTGTATATTGCCTTTATTATTTTAAGATATGAGCCAAACATGCTAATTCTCTCCAATGTTTTGATCATGAATTGATGTTGTATCTTGTCAATGGCTTTTTCTGCATTTATCGAAATGATCGTGTGGTTTTTATGTTTAACCTTTTTTATGTAGTGTATTACATTGACAGATTTCCATATGTTGAACCACCCCTGTGTTCCTAGGATGAATCCCACTTGGTCAGGGTGGATAATGCTTTTGATGTGTTGCTGGATTTGGTTTGTGAAGATTTTGTTCAGGATCTTTGCATCTGAACTCATCAGGGAAATAGGCTGGTAGTTTTCTTTTCTTGTGGCATTTCTGCCTGGTATTGTAATTAGAGTGATACTACCTTATTAAAAGGAATTGGGTAACTTTCCCTGTTCTCCAATAGTGTGGCACAGTTTTAGGAAGAATGGTTTGAATTCTTCCATGAAGGTATTTTAGAATTCAGCTGAGAAGCCATCTGGGCCTGGACTCTTCTTCTTGGGAGGGTTTTATTACTTTTTCAATCTCCATGAGTGTGATTGTGGTGATTAATCTGCTCTGAATTTAGCTATGATAGATGATATGCATCCAGGAATTTATCCATCTCTTCACATTATCCAGTTTTGTGGAGTAGAGGTTTTTGAAAAAAGTTCTAATGATTCTCCCAATTTCACTTGTGTCTGTTGTGATCTCTCCTTTTTCATTTTGAATTTTGTTAATTTGAAGCTTTTCCTTTTGTTGCCAGATCAAATTGACCAGGGTTTTGTCAATGTTATCTATTTTTTCAAAGAACCAGCTCTTTGTTTTGTCAATTGTCTTAATTCTTTCCTTGGTTTCCAATTCATTAATTTCTGCTCTGATTTTAATTATGTCTTTCCTTCTGGAGCTCTTTGGGTTGGATTTTTCTTGTTTTCCAGTGCCTTTTTGTGGATAGTTAGGTTATTGATTTGGGATCTTTTTGTCTTTTTTTCTGATGGCATTGGTGCTATGTGTTTTCCCCCGAGGACCGACTTCATTGTATCCCATAAATGTTGGTATGATGTGTTGTCATTGTTATTCAAATTCAGAAATTTTTAAATTTAATCCACTATTCATTTATTGTTTAAGAGTGTTATGGTCAGTTTCCAGGTGCCATTGGGATTCTTGGTGGGTGTTTCATTGTTGATTTCTAGCAATATATCATTGTGATCTGATATCATCAGGGAATTATGTCAATCTTCCTAACTATGTGGAGGCAGTCTTTGTGACCCAGTATATAGTCTGTTTTAGAGAATGTTCCATGTGCTGCCGAGAAAAATGTGTAGTCTGTGGCTTTGGGATGGAAAGTTCTGTAGATGTCTGTTAGGTCTATGTGATCTATCATTTTGTTGAGCTCTCTTTCTTCCCTGTTGAGTTTCTATTTGGATGATCTGTCTATTACTGATAATGGTGTATTGAAATCGCCAGCTCTGATGGTGTTGGTGGTTATTTCTGTTTTATTGTCAAGTAGGTTTTGATTTATGAACTGTGGTGCCCCTGTGTTTGGTGCATACAGATTTATGATTGTAATATCCTCTTGATGGATTGTTCCCTTATTAAGTAGGATGTGGCCTTCTTTGTCTTTTTTGAATATTTTTGGTTTGAAGTCAATTTTATCCGATATTAATATAGATACGCCTGCTTGGTTCCTATTCCCATTTGCTTGGAATATGGTTTTCCAACCTTTCTTCCTGAGGAGGTGTCTGTCTTTAGTGGTGAAGTGGGTTTCTTAAAGGCAACAGATTGAGGGGTCCAATTTTTGATCCATCCTATTAGCTTATGTCTCTTGATGGGTGAATTAAGGCCATTAATATTTAGGGTAATAACTGTGAGATTAGATTTGATCCCTGCCATATTGTGATGGTAGATGTGTGTTGGTGTTTTCATGGAGTTTGAAGTTTTTGTGCCTACCCCAAGTTTGGTTATTGTGATCTGCTTCTTGTAGGCATTTTAGTTTGATTATTTGTTTCTTCTCCTTGGAGAATTTCCTGAAATACTCTCTGTAGGTTTGGTTTTGTCTTCATATAATTGTAAAGCTGAGTTTTGTCATGGAAAGTTTTTCTTTCACCATCTATTATGAGGGATACTTTTGCTGGGTAGTTTGGGTTAGAAGCCATAGCTTCTTAGACTTTGCAGTGTTTCTTTCCAGGCCCTTCTAGCTTTCAGGGTTTCCATTGAGAAGTCTGAAATAATTCTGATGGGTTTACCTTTGAAAGTGATGTGCTGTTTTTCCTAGCTGCTTTTATTATTTTCTCTTTGGTGTCAATGTTTATAGTCTTAATGACAATATGTCTTGGAGAGTTTCTCCCTTGGTACAGTCTGTTTGGAGTTCTGTTGGCTTCTTGTATCTTGATGGGCCTTTCTTGTAAGAGACTGGGGAAGTTTTCTTCAATTATTTTGTTAAATAAGTTCTCCATGCCTTTGGTCTGGATTTCTTCTCCTTCTGATAGTCCAGTGATCCTGATATTAGGATATGTAAGTGTATCATCCCACAATTCCCTCATGTTCTGTTCACAGGAACTTTTGAACTTACTGAAATTTTTGAACTGTCAAACTTTCTTCTATCTTGTCTTCCAGATCAGAGTTTCTATACTCCACATGGCTGACTCTATTCTTGAGAGTTTCTAGAGAGTTTTGGACTAGTTCAATTAGGTTTTCATTTTCTCCTACTTTTCTATGTATAATTTCCATCCCTCTGTCAAGCTCCCTTTTCACATCATTTTCTGATTTTCTTGATGATTCTTGGAATTCTTCCTTGCATTTTTTATATCTTCATTTTACATGGCTAGCTGATTTTTAAGGTCTTCTTTTCTTTCACTCACACTCAAACTCTTAACTCTTTTTTTAACTCCTTCCAATTTCTTATCTGTTATCTCTAGTTTAGTGATGGCAGCATCCACATGGTAATCAGTCCTTTGTTGCTTTCCTGCAAGTTACTACCAGTAGGTTGGTCAGGGTTGCATTGCTCATAGCTTCCATTTGATGTTCTGATCCTAATGACTCTTCTATGTTTTGGTTAGGTGTATTCATTGTAGTACTGGGTGATGTAACTGGATTTTCTTGCATTTGATTTTTCTTGTTATTTATGTTGCACTGTGGTCTGCCCATGACAGTATATGGGCACATAGGTGGGTGGATCAGCCTGGGCTCTAGTACAATGGGAAACTGAGGCAGGCTGGGGCAGTTGCCAAGCAGCCTGGCCTTTGGCTCTCACTTGCCAAAGCATCCTATCTATTGCCTGGCAGGGGTACCAAAACTGCCTGAATTCTCAAGTGGTAATGCTCCAAAGCTGCTAGGAGGGACACTGAGGTACCAAGCACTGAAGCAGCCCAAACTCTGCCTGGGAACACTTGGACAAGGAAGCAGTCTGTGCTCCTCTGCCACAGGACAATGGCGGATGGCCAGCCAGGCAGACAGGTAGGGGATGGCACCTGAGCTGGCACAAGTGAGAGACACAGTATGAGCTTGTGTGGCAGTGTTGTGAGACTAGGCTTGCTGAACATGCAGCTGCAGGAGCAGTAAGTCAGCGAGTGTGCAGAGAAGTCTAAACCTCTACACGCAGGGATTGATCTGCGCACAGCTGCACTGTGGATACAGGAAAGGGTGGGCTACCTGCGCCTGAGGTAATCAGGGATTCTCTGCTATTGCCAAGAGTCACTGACCACTCAGTTGCCAGAGCACTAAGTGGGAGAGTGTGTAGAGCAGTCTAAGCTTCCATGGTGTGATCAGCACACGGCAGCAGACACAGCAGCTATTTGGGGGAAGGGGTGGACTACCCACCTGCAAGGGAATCTGTTATTCCCTGCCCCCTCGTGCCCTCCCACTGAAAATATATTGGAGATTACTCTCCCCTAAAAGACCTAGTGAACCCTTAATGTCTTGCCTTTCTTTCCCAGGGATTTGTAGCGCAGCTAGGCAGTCACCATCTTGGCCAGAAGTCTTGACTCTATTATTTTTAAAGACACTATTTGTTTTTTCTTTGTGTTACTGCTCTTGTGAACTTTATTTCATTTTAATAAAAGGCTCAACATTTCTTAGTTTGGGATTTCTCTAGTTGAGCATAACTCTCTGTCAGTCTTCTTTGATACAAGGAGAACTCATGTCCATGACTTATACGAGTGTCCTCATCTAGTTTCTAGTCACTCTTTTTCTCAGTACCTATAGTTACCTTTCTCTTTTAAGAATTTTTTAAATTTATTTATTTGAAAACAGAGAAGGAGAAAGCATGGACATTCCAGGGCTTCTTGCCATGGCAAATGAACTCCAAACACATTCTCCTCTTTGTACATTTGGTTTTATGTGAGTACTGGGGAATCCAGCCAGGCTGGCCTACCTTGCAAGCGTCTTTAACCACTTAGCAATCACCCCAGCACCTAGTTATTTCCTTTCATTAGAACAAAATACCTGACAAAAACAACTTAAGGAAAGAGGGATTTAGTTTGGCTTACAAGTTTATGTTACAGTCCATCACGGAAAGGAAGGCATGATGCAGGAGCATGAAGGAGCTGGGCATGGTGCATCCACCCAGGAAGTACAGCAATACTTCTTTTTAGCTGATTCTCATTCTTTTGATACAGTCACAGACCCCAGTCCATGAGATGGCACTGTGGACATTTAGGGTAAATCTTTCCACCACAATTAACATAATCTACAAAACCCCTCAGAGACTTGCCCAGATATTTGTTCCCATAGTGATTACAAATCATGTCAAGTTGACAACAGAAATTACCTTGCACAATGGAACATTTCAAAAGATCCAAGTTAGTCCTTACATGGGCAGGTAAAATATATCATGTGTTCCATTCCTCCCCAAAACTCAACTTCATTGTTGAGAATATAGCATAAATTTCTCCATTGATGCTAGTTTGTAAATTACTCATAAATAAAAAAAATAACAGCCAAATTTACAGAAATAGTTTATTAGTTGGATAACCTGCAAATATTATCTCCCATTCTGTGGGTATTTTATTGACTTTGCTTATTATATGTTTGTCTGTAAAGAAACTCTTCAGCTTCATATGATCCCATTGGTTGAGTGACTGTTTAAGAACTTGAGCCACTGGGGTTTGGTTCAGGAAGTCTTTTTCCATTCCTATATCATGGAAAGTACTTCCTAAATTTTCTTCCAGTAGTATTCGAGTTTCTGGTCTTATGTTGAGGTCTTTGATCCATTTGGATTTGAGTGTAGTGCATGGTGAAATGTGTGGATCAAGTTTTAGTTTCCTGCACGTGGTTATCCAGTTTGTCCAGCACCATCTATCTTTTTTCCAATCTATATTGTTTGGGCCATTGTCGAATATCAAGTAGCTATAGTTGCTTGACCCAAAATCCGGGTCTTCAAGTCTATTCCATTGGTCTATACTCCTCTTTTGAGCCAGTAGCATGCTGTTTTCATTACTATGGCTTTGTAGTATAGCTTTAGATCAGGTATGGTGATGCCACCAGAGGTATTTCTTTTGCTGAGGATATGTTTAGGTATGTGAGGCCTTCTGTTTTTCCATATGAAATTTGAGATCATTTTTTCTATCTCTGTGAAGAACACTGTAGGGATTTTAATTGGAATTGCATTAAATCTATATATTGCCTTTGGTAGGATTGTCATCTTCACAATGTTAATTCTGTGTATCCATGAGCATGGGAGGTCTTTCCATCTTTTCAAGTCCTCCTCAATTTCTTCTTTGAGAGTTTTTATATTTTCATTGTATATATCTTTTACTTAGAATTTACCAAGAACTCAAAAGTCTAAACAATAAGAAGACAAATACCCCACTCACAAAATGGGGCACAGAGTTGATCAGGCAATTCACAGAGGAAGAGATACAAATGGCAAACACACACTTAAGAAAATGTTCATCATCCCTAATCATCAGAGAAATGCAAATTAAAACAACTATAAGATTCCACCTTACCCCAATAAGGATAGCCAACATCAAAAAGTCAAATGAAAGTAAATGCTGGCGAGGATGTGGAGAAGCAAGGACACTCATTCACTGTTGGTGGGAACGCAGGATGGTACAACCACTTTGGAAAGCAATATGGAGACTCCTGAAAAAGCTGACTATAGAAATACCAAGAGACCCAGTTATACCCTTACTGGGCATCTACCCTAAAACCTTCAAACCACAGGCCAGAGAGATTTGCTCAACCATGTTTGTAGCGGCTCAATTCGTAATAGCTAAAAGCTGGAATCAACCCAGATGTCCATCATTAGAAGAATGGATAACAAAGATGTGGTTTATCTACACAATGGAATTCTATACAGCAGTAAGAAAAAACCACACAAAGAAATTTGAGGAAAAATGGTTGAACCTGGAACAGAACATTCTCAGCGAACTTACCCAATCAAAGAAAAAAAATCGACACATAGTCTCACTCATCTACAACACCTAACCTGAATCTACCCAAGATACCTTACATACCCAGAAAGTACCTCATGGACTAGACAATAGGATGGATGGGAGGGTGGGAAGGGCATCGAATGGTGGAAAACAGTAATCTGGACCCAAACGGCAATGGTGCCATAAAATTCTACTTCCTAAAAGACAGACCAAATGGCTGAACCTTCACTAGACCCTTACAGGAAACACCTGAACCACAAGACACTGGAGAGGGCAGGATCAAGACTAACCTAAATCTTCTACATCTTCCCTTCCTCCCTCTCCCCCTCTTCCCTCTATCTCTCTCCCCTCTAACTCTTGTATATTAGTTATGTTTTTCTTCAATTTCTTAGTGGACACTGACCTGTAACCCCCACTTCCAGCTTGGGCCTACCATCCACAATGAGCTTTTGATCAGAGAAACCTACAAGGTTTCCCAAAACAATGACAGACTTCCTTCAGAGTACTTGATGACCCACCAAAGCCAGTGGTAAGACCCTATTGCTGAAGACTCCATACGCAGCTGACACGTAAAATGGAATGACATGGCTGGAAGTCAGGAGAGAGTCAGTCCCCGGACAGTCAGCGTGTCTAGTGCCAGAAGGTGCTACACAGGCGACTGGGGGCAATGACCAATATCTGTCCAAGCAACTCATTGTCTAACCTAATTAGCAGCAACAAATAACCTGATGTGATGCCCACACAAGTGCAATAGTGGCACACAGCCTTGGTGAGGAACCAACTGCTCTTGATTTGGCTAACTGATCCACTCACTGGTACTAGACCCATAGCTGGAGCTGGGAAACAAGTCAGAACCATACCCAAACAGAAGCCCACTCTACAATATCAAGCTACCATCAATCATGGGGTACAAGAGGGCCTACACCTATCAAACTCTCTATCAGAAAAGTAAGTGTTATCTCAATTTTCCGGGTGCTAACTTACTCTCTGTTGGAGAATCTGCTTCTCTTTTTCAGATAGATGCAGATCCTAAGGAGAGAGCTGCCCCAACATACCCTAAGGGGCCCAACTGAAACTAAGGACAACTGGCGAAACAAGCAAGGGTGATGTTTTCCTGATGAACCGGATACCAGCACAAAGGTGAAGGAGATCAACGCAGAGAAAAATCAACTCTTACCAAGTCAGAGAGCCAGAGCCTCAGAGGCCCCCAACACCTCAGCACTTAAGCAGACCAAAAATGAACCCAACATGGCTCAGGGAAATTTTGCAGATGAGGGGATGGAAAGAATGTCAGAGTCACATGTTGGGTCATGATTTGCAGAAACATTTATCATACCAATAACTGCTGGGGGCTAACTCCACAATGCATGGCCCATTTACATCAACAGGAGGGTCCAATGGGAGGGGGTAGATCATAGATGAGCCTAAGTAATGGTACCAAACTGCCTGTATTTGCTGAAAATAAAACTAATAAATTAAATTAAAGAAATAGTTTATTCATAAATGTAAGTTACATTAATAAGGATGCCTCATAATGAGCACAATTGAATTACCCAGTTTATACCATTGTTTTAACAGAAAACTACTAAGTCTCTGTAATTAGGTAAGAAAGGACTGAATCAGTAGTTACAGGATGTAAACAAGGCTTGCCAGCTATCCTGTCTTGTTCTACATCTACATGAACTGTGCTGCACTTGTCCTGACCCTCAAAACTTACTCTTCAGGGAGAAGCTATTAGCACACTGGTTGCAGGAGCATGCTCTTACCATGCAAAGCAACACGAGCAAGCAAAGTGCAAAGTCAATAGAAAAATACCCAGCATGTTCACCAGCACAACTCTACCTGTTGCCTGGGAATATGGCCTCAGTATGAGCTTGGATTATAGTCCACAGTGGCTCGCAGGTCTGCAACCTGCTGTGCTACTTTTATTTATGTGAAATACATAATAGATTAAAACAATAACAACTCTAAAATGAATAAGGGCAAATGTTAAAATATGTTCAATTTGCTCTTATTTTATCTATTTTTCAGTGTGGTAAATATTCCAGGAAATTTTTAGTGAAAAAGTGGCGAAGGCAAACAATGCTTTCTGTGCAGTGGATATTGGGGCCAGGCTTTTTAGCATGCTCTTATCACTGAAAGTCCCATCACTCTTCTTATCCTTGAATTTCCATTCAAACAGTGTAAACCAGCCATAGTGATCTCATGACTGCAATATGAACCCTCAGGAGGCTGAGGCAGGAGAACTGCCATGATTTAAGGGCCAGTGCAGGCTCTACAGTGAGCTCTAGAACAACTGAGACTATTACTGTACCTGCCTTGCAGGGTACTTAACTCTTATAGAAGGAGGTGATGTAAGAAAAACTCACTCAAGGTAAGGTCTCATTAAAAAGTTTTACCTGAGAAATTGTAATAATGATAATTTTTTTTTCTGTGTGTGCAACAACTTCTCCACAGGACAAAAGAATGAAACTGACAATTTATCTCTTACGTACACTCTTGAAAATGACCTACCATTGACATTCACTGACCAAGAAAATTGGAGAATCACAGTACACTGGATTTATGGGCAGGGTGGTAAAGTTTGAGAAGTGTTAAGTGAATAATAGTGCCTATTTTAGTCATTCTTTGGTAAGGGCTAAATTAAATTTACAAGACACACATTTGGCAGAGGTGCACAGACAGCAAACAGAATCAGGTTAAAACAAGAGCAGATTTAAACCAGATAAGAGAAATAAAATTTGTCCAGTTTCACTTCCATAAAATGAAACACATAAAGGAGGGGGGGGGAATCTGTAAGGTAAAGTCTGAAGAGAAATAAATAATAGATAGTTTCAGCTATGGCATATTTAATGATGTTTTTGATTAGAGTTATGTGGAAGAGTTTCAGAAGTAACCAAACCCAAATACCAAAAGGGAAACATCTTTGGACAGTATCAAAGTGATAAGTGATGAAGAGTTTAAACAAGATCTCAAGCTCTAACTCTAATACTCTCAGAGGGAACAAAATTGGCAAGGGCGACCATGGGTGAGAAGGACAGTGGAGGGACACTGCAGCAAAGGTAAGGAGGACAGTGGAGGGATACTGCGGCATAGGTAAGAAGGACATTTGAGGGACACTATGGCAGGCATAAGAGGGACACTAGAAGGACACTGAAAAAGGGGTAAAAAGGACAGTGGAGGTACACTGCAGCAGAGGTAAGGAGGACAGTGGAGGGTCACTGTGGCAGAGCTGAGCAGGGCCATCACACCTAGGATTTGTGCAGAGTTCTGTAAAGGAAGGAGGGAATGGGCTCAAAGGCTCATCATAATGAGGTCATGGATCAGAGAAAGGCTGGAAGGACAGAAGAGCAACCATAACAGTTTAGAAAGTAAGCAAAAAGTCTAGTTCCTTGGAAAGCCCTCCAGGGTATGCAAATCTCATTGCTGGGTTTGTCCTTTGGTAAAGGTGGGTGGGTGGGTGGGTGGGAGGCTTACCTCTGGCTGCTAATGCCACCACTGGGCTGAACATCATAACCAGTGCAATGGATAACCAGAGATATTTGTATGCCTTTTTAAAATTTGTATGTTGTTTTATTTTTTTAGTAAGAACATACTTTGTATGGGCACATCATGTGTTGGTACCATCTTTTCCCTCTTCCCTCTCCCCATTCCACTGGGGACCTTCCTCAGTGGGGTTGCTGGTATTCACCATGGGGCTGTGTGTTATGCATTGTGGGAGCAGCAGTCAGTTATTGGGGGTAAGGCAATGCCACTCGGTATGTTGTCCCAATCTGTGGTACTTACAGTCCTTCTGCCTCCTCTTCTGCAAAATTTCCTGAGCCTTGGTAGAAGCAAGGAGCAGCTTGGAAACTGATGATCAGTATGCCTGTGATGGTTCAACTTGGGAGCTTGTTCAGGAAAAGGAAACTTCCTGAAAGCCTGGGAAAATGACAGGAATGATCAGCAATGCAGCCAGGAACACAGAACAAAGTCTGTTTTTCCTGAACTTCAAATAAAATGGATAATATAATCCCCAGACCAAGAGATGTCAGATAGGAAGGGGGACAAAGAGTTAGGTGAGGCACATGCTAAACTCACTTAGCACTTTCAGAGAGGGCACTGCATCCATGGAGCAAAGCCAGTGCAACACAAATAAGGACATTCAGGAAGCTAGGTAGGAATCAGCAAAATAAAGGAGCTGTTGGCCTGGGGAGATGGCTCAGTCTTTAAGGCACTTGATTGCAAAGCCTATCTGCCTGGGTTTAATTCCCTAACACCCATGTACAGTCAGATGCACAAAGTAGCACATGCATCTGGACTTCGTATACTATGGCAAGAGATCCTAGTGGCTTTCTCTCTCTCTCTGTTCTTTGTCTCTCTCTTTCCCTCTCTCTGCAAATGAATAAATAAGGTAAACATATTTTTTAAAAGAAAGCTACTAAGGTAAGAGGTAAAAGAACTCCAAATGTAACAAAGATGTAGATATTGAAATTAGTGCCACAAAGATCATTAATTCATACTTGAAAGAGGAAAGTTAAAAAGTAAAATTGTGGTGGTGGGGGAGAGTTTGTTCAGTGGTTAAAGGCTCTTGCTTGCATAGCCTGACAGTTTGGGTTTGATTCCTTTTTACCCATGTAAAGGCAGATGCACAAAGTGGATGCATCTGGAATTCATATGCAGTAGCAGGAGTCCTTTGGGTTCCTGTACTCTCTGTCTGCCTCTTGTAGTTCTCTGTCTCTCTCTTTCTGAAATAAACATATAATAATGTCTTTAAAGTAAAATTGTGACAATTAAGTGATTATAAAAAATAAAGCAATAGGTAAATTTATAAAGTACAAGTTACTTTTCCAAGAACTATGCATTCACTGGTTAGCTCTGGAATGACATCACAGCAGTACTCCACAGTATTATTATGAGGAAATCAGGGCATAGCAAAGTCACATAATAATTTGTGTAAGGTCACACAACTACTAACAAAACCTGGCTACAAATCTAAGCATTTTGCTTATAGAATCTATACAGTTAAGCATTGAAGAATGCCACTATTGTGAAGTAGAATTGGGGCTTTAAAATAATTGTGCTGGAGAGATGGGTCAGCAGTTAAGATGACTGCCTGCAAAGCCTAATGACTCAGGTTTGAATTCCCAGTACCCATGTAAAGCCAGATGCATAGGGTGGCTCATGCATCTGGAGTTCATTTGCAGTGGCTAGAGGCCCTGGTGCACCCATTCTTTCTGTTTATCTTTCTTTTCTCTTTATCTCTTCATTTGCAAACAAAATAAAATCATTATTAAGAGAGGGGACTGTTGTATGACAGTATTCTGCAAGTAAAACAACTATTCCTTTCTTTACAGAAGCAGGTGTAACTGCTCACGAAAGACACTCGAGATTGAAACTATTGATGTTTCCCCACAGGAGGTGTGTGGGGAGCTGTAGACAATGTTGCACAGATCTTGTGTTCTCAAGGGGAGACAGAGCATGCAGAGGCAAGGGGCTGGAGTGCCATCTATGCAGCTATGGTGGTGAGAGATTGTCAGCCATGCTGGGATGAGACCTTTTGATACAACAGCTGCTCTAGGGTCGCTACACTCCTTTAAGTAAACCTCACCCATGCTCTATAAGTCCAATAAACTCACTGGTTCCTTAGAGTGAGTACTGATACAGCCAGAATTTAGTCTGTCAGGGGTTCCCAGCCTGGGGAGAAGCAATGGCTCATTGGCTTCTCAAAGCACAGGACTCCGGACATCAGCACTGTAACCAATTAGCTGGCTGACACTGCTTGGGTTGCTGCAGAACCATTCAGCTGCTTCTTCAGTGGCCTCTGCAGGGCTGCCTCTATCTGGCAGGATTTTTGGGCATGCTATAACTTGGACACTGATGCTGTTCAGGACATGGGGCATTGTGGGGGCCACTCACTCACTGGTTATGAACTGGTCCGGGATTAATGAAGTTTAGGTGTCTGCCTCGCACCCATTGGCAAGTGACATCCTAGAGCTCACAAGGTGAAAGCAGAGCTGTAAGGGCAGGGATTCAGGACTCTATGCCATGCAGTGATTGTGTATGCTGTGTACTGAGAAGCCAGAGCCTGGGGCACAAATTTGGGAACTGGAATGTAACATAAACGGAAACACCCAGGATATCAGCACTAGAACTGGGGATCAGAAACAAGATAAAAGCTTCCAGGATACCTGTAGGGCACTTGGACCTGTTCAATTTGTAAAGCAGAAGCTGGGGACCTTTGCAATTGGAAGCCAGGAGTGGGAGGCTTGGGATCTGGAATACAGTCTGGGCTATTCAGGAGTCCAGTGTCAAGGATGACAGCCAGGTGGCATGGAGCCATGGACAGTCCCAAGAGACCCTCTGTGAAGCCCGTAGATCTTTAGTATAGAGCCATCTCTATCATCACCAACACTTTCTGCCACCACTGCTGTTTTCTTTGTCACTGGCTTAGCCTGCAGTACTGAAAGTAGGCAAGCAAACATCACTCCAGAGAGGACTTTTATTGGGACAGCACAGGAAGGGAGAGTCTTCAGCAGAATCACTGAGGAAGACAAAGCAGCCCCTTGGCAATGGCCCCAAAGGGGTGTTTGTACCAATCACAGTCATTTATCTAGACCTATCACAGGAGCTCCTTTTGGACCAATCACAGATCCTTTCTTGGACCAATCACAGCCTTGTTTTTAGTATCAGTTACAGTAAGCCCTACACCGCGAAAAGCTTTTCCTTTTGGCTAAGGTGATCACAGTTCATTGTTTTAAGCTTGATCGTAAAACGTATGATGCAAAGTGTTTCAAGCGGTGCTGGATGGGCTGTGTGTCCCAGAATCAGGACATCAACAGCAATCTTTGGGTAGCTTTTGCAGGGCACCCATCTCTGAAGAATTTCAGGTGCCTACTGCTGGTTCAAGGTTCCTGACTGATGATTTGACTGATAGTATATTTACTTGGGAAAGATCTTGTCAGAGTTAAAGAAAGTTAAAGAGTTAGTAATTGGAGAGTCCAATCGCCCCAATCCCAATGTCTTTGCTTATATATAGGAAAATTAACTGTTTAAAATGTAAACTTGGGTGCTGAAGAGATGGCTCATCAGCTAAGGTGCTTGCCTTCAAAACCTAATGAGCAGGATTTGATTTCCCAGTAGCCATGTAAAGCCAGGTGTACAAAGTAGCGCTAGCACCCTGAGGTCATTTGCAGTGCCTGAAGCCCCATTCTTTCTGTCTGTCTCTCTTTTCTTCATCTCTCTCTGCTTATAAAAAACAAACAAACAAACAAACAAAAAAAGAACTATAGACTTGGAGAACTTATCTTTCATACTAGCAGTGGCTTTAGGAGATTTTAATAAGGCTTTAACAATTCTTAGTACCTTCCATGTGCCCAGGGAGAAGGAGTGTGTCTCAGCATCACAACATAGCAATAGTTAATAATAATAATAACAACAACAGCAATAATAATAAAATGTGTTCATCTTGCACATGCATATGTAAAAAGAACTATAGATAATTCACATTTAGCACAGTTTATTTGAGCAGAACCAGAAGTTCAGAGTTTGGCCCCACAGCATAAGCCTCACTTTTCATCTTTCACTTGTTCTACACAGAAGCAAAGCAGAGAAATCACAAATTGGTGACGGTTTGTTTATACAGGGCCTGCCTTGTTTGGTCAAGGTGGGCTGAGTTGGATACCTGTGATTGGCTGAAATCTAGTTACCTGTCATTGAGTGAATTTCAGCTGATTATTATGTTTCTTTGTTAGGGTAGCTTGTAGTTTGTCACACAGGAAATGTATGTGATCATGAGATAAATGGTGAGGTGGTGCATTCTTATAAGCTGAAAAATGCCCAGAACTGTGGGTCTCATCTTTGATCCACAGTAAACTACAAGTATCTTGGCTTAATTTTTTAAGTGTTGGTGGTCGAATCTAGGATTTCACAATGCTAAGCAAATGCTCTCCCACTGTGCTCCATCCCCAGCTATTTCTGCTCTTCATTTTTTTAATCCTAGCCCTATTACGTTTCAACAATAGAAGAGTTGACTTAATAAGAAAGCAAGTTTAGGGCTGGAGAGATGGCTTAGCGGTTAAGCGCTTGCCTGTGAAGCCTAAGGACCCCGGTTCGAGGCTCGGTTCCCCAGGTCCCACGTTAGCCAGATGCACAAGGGGGCGCACGTGTATGGAATTCGTTTGCAGAGGCTGGCAGCCCTGGCGTGCCCATTCTCTTTCTCTCCCTCTATCTGTTTTCTCTCTGTGTCTGTCGCTCTCAAATAAATAAATTAAAAAAAAATTAAAAAAAAAAAGAAAGCAAGTTTAACTTTTTCAGATGCTGTCAGTCTTTTTAATGTAGTCAAATGTCTTCTACCAACAAATAGAATTCTGTAAAGTACTAAGATGAACTTGGAAGATAGTTCCCATAAGGTCTTGCTTGTAGAATGTAGGGTGGGTGAGGGAGTAACTAGGGCCAGTAAAAGGGTTGGGATAAATTCCCAAGGAAAAAATATGTGAGAACTAGCAAATCCAATTACATATACTTTAAATGCCTCATAATGAAAGACTTGATCCCATTAACCATAAAGTGGTGTGGATTTTGTCTTTGTTTTTGTTTTTGTGAGAGAGCTGTGCCCATGGTGATAGTAAAGAACATGAAAAAAAAAAAAAAGTTAGACAGGGATGGAGAGATGGCTTAGCCATTAAGCACTTGCCTGTGAAGCCTAAGGACCCTGGTTCAAGGCTCGATTCCCCAGGACCCAAGTTAGCCAGATGCACAAGGGGGCACACGTGTCTGGAATTTGTTTGCAGTGGCTGGAGGCCCTGATGCTCCCATTCTCTCTCTTTCTCTTTCTCACTCTGTCTCTTTCTCTCTCTGTCGCTCTCAAATAAATAAAAATGAACAAAAAATTTTTTTTTAAAGTTAGACAGATAGGAATACCCCATAAATTTGAAACTAGAAGGAAGAAAAAAATAATTGTACTTTTTCTTTACCATTCATCCAGTACAGACACTTAGGCTGTTGCCATATCTTGGTTGCTGAGAATAATGCTAGATGTTTGTGGAGGAGCAGACATATATTCTAGACACTTGTTTTGTTTCCTTAGAAGGAAAAAGGAAAAGAAAAAATGAATGTGATTTTGGGAATCACACCCAGGATGTGAAAAAGAGTATTGGAAACAATCAAAATAAGCTACTTCAGAAATGTGAAGCACTAAATTCATTTAAAAATAAAACTGGAAAGGACTGGAGAGATGGCTTAGCAGTTAAGTGCTTGCCTGTGAGGCCTAAGGACCCTGGTTCAAGGCTCTATTCCCCAGTACCCACATAAGCCAGATGCATAAGGTAGAGCATGAATCTGGAGTTTGTTTGCAGAGGCTGGAGGCCCTGATGCACCCATTCTCTCTCCCTCTCTCTTTCCCCCTCTCCCTCCCTCCCTCCCTCTTTCTCTATCACTCTCAAATAAATAAATCAAAATAAACAAATAAAATTAAAAAAATAAGACTGAAAGCATTTGGTATTTGAGAGTTCTGATAAGAAAAAATATTCCCTAGAAATTTAAAGGCTTTTTTTTATGATAGTAAGAGAAGTGTTGTAAGCTAACTGTATTTTCAAAAACAAATATTAAAAGACTATAAAATAGGATGAGTTTTATCAAGGACCCTGAAAATCTCAGTTTTCTTGTGGTGTTAGACATTGTTGGAGCTGCTGTTATTATTAAGGCAGTTATGATCACTGTCCTTCATGGTACTCCCTGCCCTTCTTTCTCCTGCATGGCCACCCCACTCGGCTATGTGATGTTGGAGTGCTGAGGTTCTTATTCACACCAGAAAAGCCTCTCGAACCATGAAATGGTGAAAGAGGTCTTCTCTACAAAAGCAACTCTATGCCTTTCCATGGAAGCAGAGTAGGCTGGTCATTGTCCATTTGCCTCTGATAATGAAAATGAGAGAATGGTCAACAACTTACCAGAGACACTTAGTTCAGAGTTGTTTATGCTTAGGAACACATCACTGAAGGAAGCAGAGAGATGTCAAGAAATCATTCCCTGCTGGTTTATTTATTTATCTTTCATTAAGAATCTACTTTGTATGGATACATCCTACCTTTGTACCATCTTTTCCCTCCTCCCTACCCCTATTCCACGGGGGATCCTTCTCATTGGGGTTGCTGGTATTCCCCAAGGAGATGTGCCTCCCTCCAATAACTGACTGCTGCTCCCACAATGCATAATCCCACTGGTTTTCAGTTGCCGCTAAGAAGCCTATGGCTGGGTCTGACCATTGAAGGGGATGATTCCTAGGAAACAGTTCAACTCTTCCTGCTGGATTACGGAAATTTTCATCTATGGGGCTGTTAAGCACTGTGCTGTCCAGCTGGGCTGGGCATAGGAGCACACATTTAGGTTGATGTGGGTGGGCAACCTGCACTACATAATGGAAGCTTGGCTCCAAAGCAACCAGAAAAGAGTATGCTATTTTTAATGTGGGCAGGCACAGAAATATTTAAATATCATATATTTTCTAGTAGACTTAAACTGTTAATACTTACTTTTCTTCTGGAAGTTGTTGAAGACCCTAGGTAGGAGATAGTGAAAGAAATTTCAGACAAAACAGAATTTAAATTGTATTTTTCAGTTTTGAATGGATATTTTCATTTTGTTTTTCTCATACAACCTATGCTTTGTTCAAGTTAAGCCAATAAGTTTGTTTTATTCACCAAAAATATAAGAAGTAATGTTTCATTCCTTAAGAAACTTCCTGCTCTAATCTCCTAGCTTCCCCAAAGCAGTGAAGTTGTTTTCTGCTCTCTTATTCTTCAATCGTCCCCCCCCAACAATTGTTTCCTTTTTCGTCAAGAGGAATAAAAATGTCAGAGCCACTGAAACACAGTATCTTTATTCCACAGTCTAGGAGACAGGATGTGGGGAGGGTGTTAAGTGTCAGCCCCGTCAGATTTCACTTCCTGCATCATAATCAATCCAGGATGGACCCACCAGGTCCTGTTAGGCCCTTGCTTTACCAAGGAGACCTTGCTTCTCATCTGACCCAGCTACTCTCCTCCCACTACCCAGGGCAGAAGTTAACAGTGCCTGGCAAAACCCCTTTCCCTTATCCACCTCCTGGCCCTTCTTCTATCTCCAGGGTTATAAAAATGAAGGAAATTTGTTAGGACTGATTCACATGGCTGGGGAGTTGCTTGCTGGATGATTTCATAGTCTGGCTATTAGCTGTGAAGAAATATAATGCCATCCGTGCATATCTGGTTTTAGATGGGAGGGAAAGGCTCAAATGAAAGCCTCCAGAGAGGCTGAAAGGAATGGAGAGGATAATTAGCATACCCTGGCCTGAGCCTGGTGATTTAGTAGGGTGATTAGATGGAGTATTTATCGCACTGATGTTGGAGTTTGATGCGCTGACTTTTTAACATGTTGCTTATGTGCCAGGGTAGAAGGCTACTCTGGGGATTTCCCTGTCAGCCAGGTGGAGGAAAATGGTTAGAAGGGAATGCATGCTTATTGACTAGCTGATTTCCCCTGGCAGAGGGCCTAATGATGAGGCGGGCAGCCAACAAGCCAGGGCTCTTGGGTTCAACCTCAGGTCCCATTACCACATTGATGGGTGGTCTTATGGCAAAATATTGCCATGGCCCTGAGATCAGGTGGATATAGATGCAAGGTCTGCGTCAGTGTGGAAAAAAGTCTTTATTTCTCAAAATGAGGAGGCAATAAGAAAATAACATAGAAAAGTGGCTCTAAGAGTTGCTTTATTCGACAAATATTTATTGAAAGACACAAGGGCATTTTGGGTACTGCTCCTGACATGGGTGTTTGCATTGGAAAGACAAAATAGTCATGTAAATAGGCCATTCTTTCAATTAATAAGATGAGAGCTTAAGAATTCAGGAAGGGGGTAATTACTATAAATTGGAGGAATCCCAGGAATATATTAGAATGCTTACAGAAATATGAGAAAATATTTTGTGATAGTTCATGAGGCTATTACCAGTTATATTCACAGACTAAAAAAAAAAAAAAAACTATCTTGAATCAGGTATAGAATAAGCTCAATAGTTCTGAATAGTTCTGTGCCTTAAAATGCAGGATTCTGGGGAATTATTCTCCTGTCTTCATGTGAGTTTCCACATCCGTAAAACTAATATAAAATCTAGTACATGGATTTTTTTTTCACATAGAACACAAATAATATGTATTAAAGTTCCAGGACTTTCAACAGTAAGCATTTTAGTAAGCAAATATGAAAGGAATGCCACGTTCATGTCTGTTTCCCTGTCCCTTTCCTATTCACAGTCATAGCAGCAGTCACCTGACTACTTCAGCTCCTCTTCTAGAGACAGAAAAGTAAGTACAAGCACCTTGGTCAGACGCAGTCATGAATCTTCCCACAGGCTTGCTTCTCCTGCCTCTTCTACCCCAGAGCTGCTCATACAACCTATCACCCAGGTGCAGGGAGCCATGACCTGCAGACAAAGGTCTGACTTCAGCTCTTCACTATGCAGAGATTGTCTTCAGCAACTTTGGTTCACTTCCCTCCACACTCTGGTGTAAGATGCCATCCCCACTTTCTGCCTCAGAGGAGTCAGGAAGGTGAAATGGCTAAAGCAGAAAGTTGTCATCTTTTGTATAAAAGGCTGTCTCTGTTTTATGAGTCCCTTGTGATGTTTGGTGATGTTTTCCTGAACTTTCAAGGGTGTTTTTGTCAGCTCTCCAAGGTCTGAAAGACCTTGGAATGCTATGACAAGGTGATCCACTGTTTTTCGTTCAGGTTACCTACTTGTGTCTGTATTCATAGCCTCACAAAGCAACTTATTCTCTTAATGCTGTATTGTGGTAGAAATAAAAACATTAAAGCAAAGCCTGTATTTGCAGACCATTTGTAACAGGCCATCCCAAACAAGTCATATGCACCCCTCTTGACAATGCAGCTGGGAATGAAGTTTCTTTTTGATTCTCTCTCTTTATCTCCCAGAACACTTCCATGCCCCCTTTATTCCAGTCATACCTTTGTATGCTTCATGCTTATTCTTTAAGTACACTGTGTGTTGGGGTGCAGGTGACTGTTGTTACTTAAGTTGTATCAATTCACTTTTTAGGTCTCAACTTTACTAAGATATAATTCACATACCATACAATTTACCTACTTAGAGTTTATAATTCAGTGGTTTTCTTAAGAAAGTTCACAATGTCATGCAAGCATTTTTACAATAAAATTTAGAATATTTCAAATTGCACTATAATGAAATTCTATTAGTATTTGCAGTCACTTTTCATTTTGTTCCAGTCTATTCCCATCCTACTGGTGGCAGTCAGTAAGATATATTATTGTCATTTATTTGTATATGCTGGACACATTTCTAATGTTGTCATTCAATATGTGATTTTCAGTGGCTGCCTTCTTTTACTTGCAAAATAATTCCAGTGTCCATCTGTGTTGTAAGATGCATCAGCACATCATTTCTGTCTATTGTTAAATAGTGCCCTGCTTAAGATTGTGACCTACTGGGGTTTTGTTCAGGAAGTCTTTTTCATTCCTATAATATGGAAAGTACTTCCTAAATTTTCTTCCAGGAGTATTTGAGTTTCCGGTCTTATATTGAGTTCTTTGATCCATCTGGACTTGAGTGTAGTGCATGGCGAGATGTGGGGATCAAGTTTCAGTTTCCTGCATATGGTTATCCAGTTTTTCCAGCACCATTTGTTGAAGATGCTATCTTTTTTCCAGCCTACATTGTTAGGGCTTCTGTCGAATATCAAGTAGCTATAGTTGCTTGACCCCAAGTCTGGGTCCTCAAGTCTATTCCATTGGTCTATACTCCTATTTTGATGACAGTACCATGCTGTTTTTATTACTATGGCTTTGTAATATAACTTTAGATCAGGTATGGTGATACCTCCAGAGGTATTTCTTTTGCTGAGGATATGTTTAGGTATGTAAGGCCTTCTGTTTTTCCATATGAAATTTGAGATCATTTTTTCTATCTCTGTGAAGAACACTGTAGGGATTTTAATTGGAATTGCATTAAATCTATATATTGCCTTTGGTAGGATTGTCATCTTCACAATGTTAATTCTGCCTATCCAGGAGCATGGGAGGTCTTTCCATTTCCTCAAGTCCTCCTCAATTTCTTTTTTGAGTGTTCTTAAATTTTTGTTGTATAGATCTTTTACTTCCTTGGTTAATGTTATTCCAAGGTATTTTTTTTTTTTGGTTGATATTGAAAATGGGACTATGTCCCTTATTTCTTTCTCTGTATCTTTGTCACTTGCATATAGAAAGGCTACTGATTTTTTTTTTTTTGAATTTATTTTGTATCCTGCTACTTTGCTATAGGAGTTAATCACCTTCAGGAGTTTTGGTAAGGAGTCTCTTGGGTCTCTTACATATACAATTATGTCAGCAGCGAATAGAGCTAACTTAACTTCTTCCTTTCCAAGTTGTATCCATTTTATTTCCTTCTCCTGTTTTATTGTTTGATCTAGGACTTCCAGAACTATATTGAAAAGCAGAGGTGAGATTGGACAACCCTGTCTTGTTCCTGATCTTAATGGGAATTCCTCCAGTCTCTCTCCATTAAGTATTACTTGGGCCTTTGGAGCTTTGTATATTGCCTTTATTATGTTAAGATATGAACCAGCCATGCAAATTCACTCCTAAACAGTCATGCAACAAATGGGATCACATGAAGCTGAAGAGTTTCTTTACATACAAGCATACAATAAGCAAAGCCAATTGATTACCCACAGAATGGGAGCAAATATTTGCAGATTATCCAACTGATAGAGGACTAATCTCTAGATTCTACATAGAACTCAAAAATCTAAACCAGTAAGAAGTCAAACACCCCACTCACAAAATGGGGCAAAGAGATGAACAGGCAGTTCACAGAGGAAGAAATACAAATGGCAAAAACACACTTAAGAAAATATTCATCATCCCTTATCATCAGAGCAATGCAAACTAAAACAACTATGAGATTCCACCTTACCCCAATAAGGATAGCATACATCAAAAAATCAAATGAAAATAAATGCTGGCGAGGATGTGGGGAATAAGAACACTCATCCACTGTTGGTGGGAATGTAAGATGGTACAACCACTTTGGAAAGCCACATGGAGACTCCTGAAAAGGCTGACTTATAGAGATACCAACAGACCCAGTTATTCCCTTACTGGCCATCTACCCTAAAACCTTCAAACCATAGGCCAGAGAGATTTGCTCAATTATGTTTATAGCAGCTCATTTCATAATAGCTAAAAGATGGGATCAACCCAGATGTCCATCACTAGAAGAATGGATAAGTAAGATGTGGTATATCTACACAATGGAATTCTATACAGCAGTAAGAAAAAAATGGTACAATGAAATTTGAGGAAAAATGGTTGAACCTGCAACAGATCATTCTCAGTGAAGTTACCCAATCACAGAAAAATAATTGCCACATTGTCTCACTCATCTACAGCCTCTAATCTGAACCTACCCAAGATACCTTACACATCCAGCAAGTTTCTCGTGGACTAGACACTAGGATGGATCTGGACAGCGGGGAGGGCATCAAAGGGGTGGGAAACACAAGTCTAGACCCAAATGGCAATGGTACCATAAAATTCTGCTTCCTAAAAGGCAGACCAAATGGCTGAACCTTCACCAGGCCCTTACAGGGAACACCTGAACCACAAGACACCGGAGAGGGTATGTTGAAGATTAACCTTAATCTTCTACATCTTCCCTCTCTCCCTCTCCCTTTCCCTCTTCCTTTCTTTGTCTCTCTCTTCTCTCTAACTTTTTATATTAGTTATCTCTTTCCTCCTTCTCTTAGTGGGCACTGACCTGTAAGTCCCAGTACCAGCACGGGACTATCATCCACAGTGAGATTTGATCAGAGAGACCTACAAGGTTTCCTAAAAGACAGACAGATTTCTGTCCAAGTATTTGATAACACACCAAAGGTTAGTGGTAAGACCCTGCTGCTGACAACACCATATGCAGTTGACACATAAAATGGAATGACATGGCCGGAAGCTGGAAGAGAGTCAGTCCCCAGACAGTCAGCAGGTCTAGTGCCAGAAAGTGCTCCATGGGCGACTGGGAGAAAATGACCAATATCTGTCCAAGCAACTCATGGTCTAAACTACTTAGCAGCAAATAATCTATTGTGATGCAATAGTGGCACTTTGCAAAATAGCCATGATGGGGGAACAACTGCTCTTGATTTGGCTAACTGATCTCCTCAGTGGTACTGGACGCACAGATGGAGCTGGGAAACAACTCAGAACCATATCCAAACATAAGCCCACTCTGCAATATCAAGCTACCATCAATCATGGGCTACAAGAAGGCCTACACCTACTAAATTCTCTATAAAAAAAAAAAAAAGTAAGGGTTATCTCATTTGTCCTGGTGCTAACTTACTCTCCTTTGGAGAATATAGTTCTATTTTTCAGATAGATGCAGATCCTAAGGAGAGAGCCACCCCATCATACCTCCAAAGGGCCCTGGCTGAAACTAAGGAAAATTGGTGAAACAATCAAGGGTGTTGTTTTCCTTATGAACCAGATACCAGCACAAGGGGTAAGGAGGCCAACACAGAAAAAAAATCAACTCCTACCAAATCAGAGAGCCAGAAACTCAGAGGCCCCCAACACCTCATCCATCACTGAAGCAGACCAAAAATGAACCCAACATGGCTCAGGGAAATTTTGTGGAAGAGGGGGCGGAAAGAATGTCAGAGCTACATGTTGGGTCATGATATCCAGAGACATTTATCTTACCCATTGTGGACTAACTCCACAATGCATGACCCATATACCTCAATAAGGAGGGGCCAATGGGGAGGGGGTAGGTCACGGATGAGCCTAATAATGGTACCAAACTGACTGCATTTGCTGAATACAAAACTAATTAATAAAAAGTTAAAATAAAAAAAGAAAATAATACAGTCAAATTTCATATGGTTACTTAGATCTGAAACAGTGGAAACTGCTTTAAATATGTAATCTTTGGGGGTTTTTTGTTTATTTTTATTTATTTGAGAGTGACAGAGAAAGAGTGTGTGTATGAAAGAGATAGAGAGATAGAGAGAGAGAGAGAGAGAGAGAGAGAGAGAGAATGGGCACATCAGGGCTTCCATCCACTGCAAAGGAACTCCAGATACGTGTGCCCCCTTGTGCATCTGGCTAACCTGGGTCCTGGGGAATTGAGCCTTAAACGGGGATCCTTAGGCTTCTCAGGCAAGTGCTTAACCGGTAAACCATCTCTCTAGCTGTAAATATGTAATCCTTTTAGAAAGTATTTTATTGGAGAGAGACAGAGAGAAATAGGCACGTTGTGTGTATATATGTGTGTGTGTGTGTGAGAGAGAGAGATATTGAAAGAGAGAGAGAAAGACAGAGAGAGAGAGAATAGTCATATCAGGGCCTCCTATAATGGCAAACAAAGCTATAGCTATACATGCATGTGCCACTTTGTGCATCTGGCTTTACATGAGTACTAGGGAATTTAACTCAGGCTTTGCAAGCACTGAGCCATCTCTCCAGCCCCTAAGTATATAATTTTGCTTAATACTCATGCTTATTTGATTAAATTTTCTTGGTTTCATTGTATAAATGAGGAAACTTGTACTTAAAGAATTTGAGCAATGTATATAGTTATCCACAGACAAGCACAATCTGTCTAAATCTGGAGTGACCTCTCTCTCTCTCTCTCTCTCTCTCTCTCTCCCTCTCTTTCTCTCTCTCTCTCTCTTTCTCTCTCTCTCTCTCTCTCTCTCTCTCTCTCTCTCTCTCTCTCTCAGATGCAGCCCCTATGTAGCCTTGGCTGGTCTGGAACTCACTATGTAGACAAGGTTGATGGATTTGAACTTGCTTCATTCCCAGTGTTGCTCTCTGTATCTCAAATGTGGAATTGCAGTCATGTAGTGCCATGCTCAGCTTTGGAGGTGTTCTCTTTGCCAACTCACTGGAAGGTGACCTTTCTCCCTGTGGAATTTTTTAAATCCTAGCAATTGATATATTCAAGTTACAAAAAGTATATTTAAAAACCTAAATGAGACTATGAAAGATTTGTCTAGTGCTGTGTTTCTAGAGCAAACAGGGCATATTAGTGGTCATGTCCAGTTTATATTGGATTTTCATTTGTCTGACTTTTTGTCTGACTCATTATAGCATTAGTGTTAGTTTGTATTGCACAGAATCCAGTGTATCTATCACCAATTATTAAGGAAAAAGTTTTATAACAAAACATTTCTTTACCCTAACAATAGTTCCCAAGATTCATAGAAACACACAGCTTTATTTATTGTAAGTCACACTTCTTTGCAAAATTTTGTTATTTTTATATTCAAATAAAAGATAATAATGATAACAAAAGTTATAATGGTTACAAAATACCATTATGCATTTAGAATACAGAACATGACATATAGAACTAGATTTCGTGAAAGCACAGTGCCAGAATTATAGTAAGTCATTGGTGAGGGTTATATGGGGTTATTCTCATATTTAGTTAAAAGGTCATGACATAAATAGAGCTGCAACAAGGTAGAAATTAGATGTGGCAACAACATTTTTAGTAGCCTTGTACTCTAGCTATAGGGGCACAAAATATGTATAGGAAAGACATTTAACTTAGTATTTGAGTATACAGAAATTTTTCAGATTCAATTCTTGTTTAGTGTTTGTAACATAGAATTTCCAATAAAATTATTTTAAACTTTCTTTTACTTATTTCTATCCTAAGATAGTCATGCATTAAAAAAGGAGAAGCCTCTGTTTATATAGGAACAGATATTACATGAAAACCATGCCCCAACTCTTCCCTGCCAACAGTAATTTTTATAGTATCCATTTGGGATTTTCACTCAAATTATTTTAACCCTAGCAATGCTATGATTGAATAACTTAGCAACTTAGAAAAGATTAAATAAATTATGTAAGGATGCACAATGAATTGTCCAGATTTTCTATTTCCAAGTCAGGGCATTTCTAAAACCCAGCCTCATATCTGTGGAGTGTCATGCTATTTGTAGCAGTAATCATTATGAGCTAAGGGGAATCCACTTCAAAACACCCAGTTATTATGCTTGGATAATAGCAAATAAATGTTTGTTCACAAATTAAGATAATCATAGCATTGTGCTTTATGACTGAAGAAGATCTTTGCTTGTGTGGCTGGACAGGGACTGACACACTCTCCTGATGTGTGAAACCTTATTGATGGGCATTCCACAAGTACCTCCCATGTGCTACCACATACTGCCCTTACCCAAGGCTGAGGGCAGACCTACCCTGAGGGTGGTACAACTCCTAAGCTCTAGATACACCCCATGGTCTAATGCTCTGACAACCAGTGCCTCACCTTCATAGCTTCAATTTGGAATTTGCATCATGATGAAATAGAACCAATTGAACTTTTATCACTGCCCTGCCTCTTCACCATTTTCTTTTATGTCAAGAGATTGGTTCCTTCTACATGTCTCAATGACTTTTTTTCTGTTCATATGGTAATCCAAAAATATAAATGCAGATCCACCTAGGTAGTTGTGGTCAAGAGCTGGTTAGGAATTAAATATAAATGTAATCCTGCCTAATGTTATATGTATGCTTATTCCTGAGAGGGTTAATATAAATTTAAAAATTGGGGTGATTTGTGGTCATATCAGTAGTGAATCTGCTCCATAGGCTGTGATATACTATCATGTCCTTAAAGGCTTAAAGAACACCTCTCATTGGATAAGATACAAACAAAAGAAGTTCAGTTTTGTTTACCTTAATCTAACTATACAATTGTATTAGTTACTTGTACCTTGCTGTGATGAGATACCTGACAGTAACGTAATGGAGTTTGGTGGTTTAATTCAGGGCTCTCACCCATAAACTTAAGTTCTCTGAATGCTAGTTTCCCAGCTGATAGAGATTTGGGAATTAATGTCTCCTGGAGGACTTATATTGTGGGGTGTGGGCTTATGGGTGTTATAGCCAGTTTACCCATGCCAGTGTTTGGCATACCATCCTGTTCCTGTTGTCAACCTGATGTTGGCCAGGGAGTGAGGTTCACTCACTGCTCATGCCATCATTTTCCCAGCCATCATGGGGGGCTTCCCCTTGAGTCTTTAAGCCAAAATAAACATTTTTTTTCCCAAAGCTGATTGGTTGGGTGACTATTACCAACAATGCAAACCTGACTGCAACTGGGGTAAAATTTCATTTTAGTTCATCATTAAGGAAACATACTCGCTTCTGGTTAAGATGGCAGCATAGGTATCATGCCAAAGCAGCCTAGGAGGGGGAAAGCCAAAATAAACCCAGCAAAATACACATTTTTATTAAAAGGAGAGGTGTATAGGAAATTAAAATGGCAGCGGAGAAGTAGGAGAGAACCACAGCATCCAGAGCCCACACAGGCTGGCAGAAGCAGCTCCAGCAGGTCTGCAGGGCCATAGAAGCAGTGCCAGATCTGTGGGATGGCAGCTTCCAGGCTTGACTTGAGCTGAGGAAGAGCCAGGTGAGGGGATTTTCCACTCTCACGAGAGCTCTCTGCAAACTCAAAAAACATGAAGGGAGAACGACAGTGAACAATGGAGGACCAAATCACAAGGTAGAAGAACATGTGGAACAGCAAGAGAACTAGAGCAGCATACCCTCCCCTACCACCAGAGCAGTGGTCCAGCGACCTGGCCATGCCTACTTGAACCCAGAGCACACCAAA
The DNA here is from genome assembly GCF_020740685.1 of Jaculus jaculus. NCBI lineage: Eukaryota > Metazoa > Chordata > Mammalia > Rodentia > Dipodidae > Jaculus > Jaculus jaculus. The sequence goes on from NC_059104.1 coordinate 83,652,479, forward strand.
GAGGGAACAAGCTGGAGCTCAGCATAACTGAGACCAGAATCATCTCAAAAGGTAAATGGGAATACACCAGGTTGGTACCTGCCTAGCAAACCCGGCATGTAGGCCTGATCAGAAGTGCTAATTGCACATTCCATATCAGGATAAATTATATGTTAAATCTGATGAATGGTCAGATTTGCCATTCTTAAATAAGCTATATTTTGAGCTTGTTATTTGTTGCTTCTTGATTTATAGTGGCTTTGTTTCCTCTTCTGTTATACATTAGGGAAGAGTCTCATCTGGTCACAAGCTACCTTGGAACCCTCAACAGACAAGAAATCTTAACCTCCTTATTGTCAGGATTAAGGGAGTGCGTGGGGTACCACACAGCCTAAGGGACAGACAGAGGATCTGGTTGTCTTAATACCTACTCTTGGATAAATACCAGTGCTATTTTTCATTGAAAGTGTAGATAGTTTAGTTAAATTTGAGAAATTATATGTATTTGGTTCCACTCAGCCTACTTGAATACTATCATAGCAAGCAAACCCAACAACTATGGTCACTTTTGTAGATACTCTGAGAGTCTTGAGAGCCACACCTAGGAACTTAAGCTCATACCCTGAAGATGTATAAGATCAGATTGATTGATACATCTAATAATAACCAACCAACTAGAAAATCCAATTGCAAAAATATATACATTATAACACAAGAAACACCAAAAAATCAAGAAAATATAAATCTACCAGAAAATATTAATGCATCAGAAATGACCTCCAGGGAGAATGAATTAGAGGAAATGCCTGAGAAAGATTTAAAAAGAATGATTACAGGGCTAGAGAGATGGCTTAGCAGTTAAACACTTGCCTGTGAAGCCTAAAGACACTGGTTTGAGGCTCAATTCCCCAGGAACCACATTAGCCAGATGCACAAGGGGCACACACATCTGGAGTTTGCTTGCAGCAGCTAGAGGCCCAGGCATGCCCATTCTCTCTCTATCTGTCTGACTCTTTCTCTCTGCCACTTTCAAATAAATAAATAAACAAAAAAAAATTTAAAAAAAGAATGATTATAAATATGATCAAAGAAGTCAAAGAAGAAATCAAAGGAATCAAAGAAGATGCAGGATGCCAATTTAATGAAATAAAGAGGTCAGTACTAGACATAAATAAGGAAATATAAAGAATAAAGAAAAAACAGTCAGAATTACTAGCAATAAAGAACCCAGTTAATGAGATAAAAAAATTCTATAGAAAATCTCACCAGTAGAATGGATGAAGGAGAGGACAGAATATCTAAGTTAGAAGACCAGGTGGCAGATCCAATGCAGTCCAACAAAGAGAAAGATAAACTAATAGAAAAGCATGAATGGGAATTTCAACATATTCAGGACACTATGAAAAGATCAAACATAAGAATTCAGGGCATAGTAGAAGGAGAAAAATTTCACTCCAAAGGCACAGTAGGTTTCTTCAACAAAATCACAGAAGAAAGCTTTCCGCAAAATGGGAAAGCGGTACCAATGCAGATACAGGAATCCTTTAGAACACCAACCAGACAAAACCTGGAAAAAACCTCTCCTCACCATATTATAATCAAACTACCAAACACACAAACCAAAGAAAAAATACTGAAAGCAGTTAGAGAGAAAAATCAAGTTACCTACAAAGGCAAGCCTATTGGGATTACAATAGATTACGCAACACAAACTTTAAAAGCCAGAAAGGCTTGGAGTAATGAATTCCAAGTTATAAAAGATAAAAACTGTCAACCCCGGTTACTTTATCCTGCAAAGCTATCCATTCAAATAGATGGAGAAATAAGGACATTCCATGACAAAAGCAGGCTAAAGGAGTATTTGAAGACAAAGCCAGCTCTACAGAAAATACTTGAAAGAATCCTCCATGCTGAAGAGAAAGAAAAACACACATATAAGGAACCTGGAAAAATCAAACAATACTCAAATACTAGTTAACACAAGAGAGCAAAGTTAAAACTGGAACAATTACAAAAAAATGGCAAAAATGAATACATACCTTTCAAAAATATCTCTTAATATCAATGGCCTCAATGCCCCAACCAAAAGACAAAGGTTTGCAGACTGGGTTAAAAAAGCACTGTCCTCCAATTTATTGCCTCCAAGAAATCCACCTTTCTACAACAGATGGACACTATCTTAGGGTGAAAGGCTGCAAAACGGTGTCTCAAACAAACAGACCTAGAAAACAAGCAGGGGTTTCTATCCTAATATCTGACAAGATTGACTTCAGTCCAACATTAGTTAAGAAAGATAAGGAAGGTCACTTTATATTGATCAAAGGCACACTCCAACTGGAGAACATTACACTCCTAAACATAGGCACCTAACATGGGGGCCCCCAAATTCATTAAAAAAACGCTATTAGAACTAAGGTCACAGATAACACCAAACACAGTGATACTGGGTGACTTCAACACCCCACTCTCATCAATTGGTAGGTCATCCTGGGGAAAAAATAAACAGACAAGTATCTGGACTAAATGAGGTCATAGAAGAAATTGACCTAATAGATATATGCAGGACATTTCATCCAAATGCTACAGAATATAAATTCTTTTCAGCAGCACATGGAACATTCTCTAAAATAGACTATATATTAGGACACAAAACAAATCTTAACAAATACAAGAAAATTGAAATAATTCCTTGCATTCTATCTGACTACAATGAAATCAAACTATAAAACAATAGCAAGAAAGGCTATAGAGCCTATTCAAAATCATGGAAACTAAACAACACACTACTAAATGATAAATGGATGAATGGGCCAATGAAAAAATCAAGAAGGAAATAAAAAAATTTATAGAGTCAAATGATAATGAGAACACAACATACCAAAATCTCTGGGACACAATGAAGGCAGTCCTAAGAGGTAAATTTATAACTTTAAGTGCCTATATTAAGAAAGTGGGCTGGAGATGTGGCTTAGTGGTTAAGGGCTCGCCTGTCACGCCTAAGGAACCCTGTTCAAGGCTTGATTCTCCAGGACTCACATTAGCCAGATGCACAAAGTGTGCACACATCTGGAGTTCCTTTGAAGTGGCTAGAGGACCTGGCGTTCCCATTCTCCATCTATCTATCTGCCTCTTTCTCTCTCTGTCTGTCGCTCTCAAATAAATAAATACAAAACCAAAAATTAAAAAAAAAGAAATTAGAAAGGTTGCAAGTAAGCTACCTAATGCTCCACCTTAAAGACTTGGAAAAAGAAGAACAAGGCAAACCAAAAATCAGTAGACGGGAAGAAATAATAAAGATTAGGGCAGAAATCAATGAAGTAGAACAACAACAAAAAAAAAACAATCCAAAGAATCAATAAAACAAAGAGTTGGTTCTTTGAAAGGATAAACAAGATTGATAAACCCTTAGCAAATCTGACCAAAAGAAAGAGAGAGAAACACAAATTAATAAAATTTACATGAGAAAGATAACACCAAATAGATACCAGAGAGAAATTCATAAAATCATAGGGACATACTATAAAAGCATATACTGCACTAATTATGTAAGTATGAAAGAAATGGATGATTTCCTTGATCTATATGACCTACCTAAGTTAAATCAAGATGAGATTAACCACTTAAATAGACCTATAACAAGCATGGAGATCCAAGCTGTTATCCAAAATCTCCCAACAAAAGAAAGCCCAGGCCCAGATGGATTCACTGCTGAATTTCACCAGACCTTCAGGGAAGAACTAACACTATTGCTTCTTAAGCTTTTCCATAAAATAGAAAAAGAAGGAATCCTACCAAGCTCTTTCTATGAAGCCAGCATCACCCTGATACCAAAACCAGGCAAAGATAGAACAAAAAAAGAAAATTACACACCAATCTCCCTCATGAACATAGATGCAAAAATTCTCAACAAAATGTTGGCAAACAGAATACGAGAATATGTGAGAAAGATCATTCACTCTGACCAAGTAGGCTTTATCCCAGAGATACATGGATGGTCCAACATACACAAATCTATAAATGTAATACATTGTATAATGGATTGAAGGACAAAAATAACATGATCATCTCATTAGACACAAAGAAAGCTTTGACAAAATCCAACATCCCTTCATGATAAAAGTCCTACAGATACTAGAAATAGAAGGAACATATCTCAATATAATTAAGGCTATTTATGACAAGACTACAGACGACATATTACTAAATGGGGGAAAACTGCAAGTTTATCAAGTAGTATCAGGAACAAGACAAGGGTGCCCACTGTGCCCACTTTTATTTAGTATAGTGCTGGAAGTCTTAGCCATAGCAATAGGGCAAGAGACACACATAAAAGGATATGCAAATTGGAAAGGAAGAGATCAACTTATCATTATTTACAGATGGCATGATTCTATATATAAAGGACCCTAAACTCTTTACCAGCAAACTGTTAGAGCTCATAAACACCTACTGCCATGTAGCAAGATACAAAATAAATACACAGAAATCAGGAGCCCTCCTATATGCTAACAACAAACATAGAGGTGGAAATCAGAGATTCACTCCCATTCACAATTGCATCAAAGAAAATAAAGTACCTTGGAATAAACCTAATCAAGGAAATAAAGGATCTCTACAATGAAAAGTATAAAGCACTCAAGTGAGAAATTTCAGAAGACACTAGGAAGTGGAAAAACATCACTTGTTCCTGTATTGGAAGAATTAATATTGGGAAAATGGCTATATTACCAGAAGCAATGTACACATTTAATGCTATCCCCATCAAAATTCCAATGGCATTCTTCACACAGAAATAGAAAAAAAAATCCAAAAATTTATTTGGAATCACAAAAAAACCCCAAATATCTAAAATAATACTGATTAACAAAAATAAGGCTGATGATATCACCATGCTTGATTTTAACTAATACTACAGAGCCATAGTAACAAAAGCAGACATGTCGATCGATGGAACAGAATAGAGGAACCAGAGGTACGTCCAGATAGCTATAGCCACCTGATATTCAATAAAAATGCCAAAAATACCCATTGGAGAAAAGACAGCCTCTTCAGCAAATGGTGCTGGAAAAACTGAATATGTATCTGTAGAGGGATGAAAATAGATTCTTCTCTCTCTCCATGCACAAGAATTAAGTCAAGATGGATTAAAGACCTTAACATCAGACCGGAAACTCTGAAACTGCTAGAGGAAAAAGTAGCGGAAACACTTCAACATCTTGGTCTTGGCACAGACTTTCTGAATATAACCCCAACTGCTCAGGCAGATTAGATGACCGGTGGACTATTTTTTAATACTAAAAAGAAAACTATTACTTAAAAATAAAACCACAGATTAACCATTGGAACATCATGAAACTATAATGGAAAAATGAATGGGAATGGGAGAATGGGAAAAATCTTTGCCAGCTATATGTCTGATAGAGGATTAATATCTAGGATATACAAAGAACTCAAAAAGTTAAATAATAAGGAATCAAACAAGTCAATTAAAAAATGGGCTACAGCTAAATAGAGAGTTCTCAAAAGGAGAAATATGGATGGCATATAAGCATCTAAAAAAATGTTCTACATCCCTAGTCATCATGGAAATGAAGATTAAAAATACATTGAGATTCCATCTCACTCCTGTCAAATTGCTACCATCATGAAAACAAATGATCATAAATGCTGGTGGGGATGTTGAAAAAGAGGAACACTTCTACACTGTTGGTGGGAATGCAGTCTGGTCCAGCCATTGTGGAAATCAGTGTGGAGGTATCTAAGACAGCTAAAAGTTGATCTACATTTTGACCCAGCTATAGCACTCCTAGGCATATATCATAAGGACTCATCTCATTTCCTTAAAAGTACGTGCTTAACCATGTGTTTTGCAGCTCAATTCACAATAGCTGGGAAATGGAACAAGCCTATATGTCCCTCAGCTGATGAGTGGATAATGAAGATATCACACATTTATACAATGGAGTTCTCAGTGGTAAAGGAAAATGAAGTTATGAAATTTGCAGGAAAATGGGTGGATCTGGAAAGGATTATATTAAGTGAGGTAACCCAGGCCCAGAAAGCCAACCTCCACATGTTTCTCTCCTATGTGGATCCTAGCTAGAGATGGTTGGGCTTCTGTGTGAGAAGGAAAAAAAATTCAGTAGCAGAGGCCAGTAAGCTAAAAAAGGCATATAAAGGGAAGAGAAAGGAAGGGAGGATGATCATATCTGGATCACACCTTACAAGGCTCAGGGTCTAATACAGAAGAGGTGGCAGAAAGAATGTAGGAGCCAAAGGAAGGGTAGGACTCCTTACAATGTGCTCTCTCCAGACATAAAATGGCCTGGATATCCATGACCTCACAGTGCCTGACACTACCTACACAAACTATCATAAGAGGAGGAAAAGATCATGACATCAAAATAAAAGAGAGACTGATTGAGATGGGGAGGTGATATGATGGAGAATGGAATTTCAAAGGGGAAATTGAGGGAGGGAGGGTATTACCATGGGATATTATTATTATTATTTTTATTTATTTGAGAGCAACAGAGACAAAGACAGATAGAGGGAGAGAGAGAGAATGGGCACGCCAGGGCCTCCAGCCACTGCAAACGAACTCCAGACGCGTGCGCCCCCTTGTGCATTTGGCTAACGTGGGACCTGGGGAACCGAGCCTCAAACCCGGGTCCTTAGGCTTCACAGGTAAGCGCTTAACCGCTAAGCCATCTCTCCAGCCCGGGATATTATTTTATAATCATGGAAGATGTCAATAAAAATTGAGAAAAAAAGAAAAAAACATAGTCATTCCTTCTAGGGAAGATATGGAGTCTAGGGAAACTGGAGCAGTGTGGCCTTGCTTTACTTTTTTCTCCTTGAAGACTGTCAATCGAAATAAATCCTTTTTTTTTCCCATAAGCTGCTTTTGTTTAGGTGTTTCATTCCAGAAAAGAAAAGGTAATTACAAAACACCCATCACCTGCTTCTGACTTTATCTCAGTAGGAGCATGAAGTGGAAGGAAGGAAGATGACTGGTGGACTATTTTTTAATACTAAAAAGAAAACTATTACTTAAAGATTATTCCGTATATAGAATCATTAAAAAGGTTGTTTTTTCTAGAAATTGCTTACCATGATTGTAATCTTGGCATTTGTACATGCAATATATGCCTCTTGAGCTTTACAGCAAGTCTCCACCACAGATATGAGCTAAAATTTATATGTGTTCAAAATAAATTACATGCCACAAAAGTGAATTCTCTCTGACTTAAATTAAAATTGTCAAATAATAAATGTATTAACCAGGCATGGTTGTGCATGCCTTTAATCCTAGCACTCATAAGGCAGAGGTAGGAGGATGGCCATGAGTTCAAGGCCACCCTAAGATTACATAGTGAAATCCAGGTAAGCCTCCACTACAGCAAGACCCTACCTTAAAAATAAATAAATAAATAAATGTATTAAAGGTATGGACTTCTTCCAAATGTAATTTTATCACACTGTGTTTTACAGAAAGGAGAAGAGATACACAAGACTCTTACATAACCTGGCAAATGTCACTTAGGTAAACTTGTAGAGCATACATGGATTTGGACAAGGTTGTTTAGTTGGTAAGTCCAGGCTATTACTTCCAGAAGCCTTGAGAATAAGTTCAGTAGCAAAATTCTAAACAGTAAGACTGGAAATTATAACACAAGGAGGCTTTAGTGTCAGAATTTCAATTGGTTAAGTCTTTATCCTCATATTCTGTACACACCAGCAGATGTATGGGAGAATAAAACATATTGGAATCCAAAAGCTAAAACACACTACTATCTTATCTCCAGGTGATCTTACAGTATTAGATGATGATAGACTGTGTTATATTGTTGTTGTTAGTGGTGGTGCTGGTGCTTTTTTGGGAGACAGTCTTGAGCTGGGGCTCAGGAATGTAAAGTTTGCCTAACAAGAATGAAGTACTGGGTTCAATCCTTGGTTTCCCCAAAGAGAGAGAAAGAGAGTTTCACTATGAAGGCTGGCTTAGAACTCATGTTACCCAGGTTGGCCTAGAACCCATAGCCTCTTGAATGGTGCCTGGGGTTAGGCATGAGCCTAGTAGAATATGAATTTGAGGTGAAGTAAAATGGAAGGGTTCTGGTGAGAAGGAGCTGCATGTAATAAGAAGGACACCCAATGGAGAAGAGCACTGGGAGGAATATTTGGAATGGCAGCCTGGGTGGGAGGCCTTAGGAAAATAGTACAGATTACAACAGAATCACACAGGGATGGATTGTCTGAGAGCATTCCAAGAAAAACAAAGGAATATATGATGTAGTTGAGTATGAGCAAAATTATATTGACAGGCCTACAATAGGGAAGTTGGAATTCTTTGGAAAAAGAACAACTTGTTTATTCACAGAAAACTAGAAAAAGAGAAAACTGAGGCATGATTAATTTCTTAAAATAACAAAAATGAAAACATTATTAAAAAGTTGGAGTATAACTGGATAGCCAAAGTAATGTCAATCATTGTTGTAATAAATTTTGTATAGTCATCAGAATCTAAAATTATTGACTTAACTAATATCTAAAATAAACTAAGTTAGAATCTGGAAGGAATATCTGAGTCAGTAGTAGAAACAAAAAAGTGAATCCTTATTTCCAATGGCAGGTTGTCAACACATAATGCATAAGTTGTTTTTTTTTTTTTAATCTGTTTTTTAGTTTTAAGCTCTAACCTAGCAGAATCAACATACTATTTAAAAATATATAAACAGAAACAAGGTGGCTCAGTGTATAAAGCATTTGTCATGTAAACCTGAATACCTGAGTTAAATCTCCTGGATCCACATATAGCCAAACACTTGTGAGAATCTGTTCGGTGAGCCATGCCTGTAGCAGAGATGGCAGGTGGAGGCAGGAGAATCTGCTGGAAGCCAGATTGGCAAATGGAACTTTGAAAAGGTGACATCTTGCTTCAAATGGGGTGAAGTAAAGGATGATGCCTGGAAGTTATCCCCTAATCCCCACATGTGCACTGTTGCATAATATGCCTGCATTCATACAGCACAGACATACATACAACAAAGAATACAGAAAAGTTACACAAAATCATTAGAAAAAGGTATCTATAGTTGAAGTAGGTATAGAAGGGTCTGTGGAAGAGAATGGATAGGACAAGATACTCTTATACTAAGATTTATTTGAGATTTATTTCACTTTTTTACTTTTACTGAGAAATATTAAATTTATTTTAAAATAAAAAAATATTTTACTACCTGTTTCCACACTTATTAAGGCAGAATTGAATTTATAGCAGAAGCAGAAGTGGGTGGTGGGAGGAGGGTAGTAGAGAACGGAACAGCCTCCTGAGAGCACAGAGTAGCCTCAGCTTCCCAGGCAAGATGCACATCCTCCAGAGGTAGTGACATGACACATGGATCCACGGCATTTCTTGACAGTCATCAGATCATGAGCCATGAAGAACAGGTCACTAAAGGTTGCTGCTTTCTTCATTTCTTTTCTTCATTTTCAACTCCTTCCTTACAGGCCCTTGCCTAGGTTCATCCATTTCTACTTCTGTTATGGACACAGAGAACTTCCTGCCTCTTGGTGCACTCCACCGAGGGAGGTTGCTAATGAGCTGGAACATGGGCGCTGCCTGCATCCATTAATCATGTGTGTGACCGGCATTCTATCTCCTCCATCTCTTCTGGGCCTGATTAGTAGGGCAGACAGCCTTCATGTTCTCTCTCCCCAACACACACACACACACACACACACACACACACACACTAATTCTTTGATGTCCTTCCTGAACAGAAAGCAGATTAAAATGTAAGATCCAAAGTTTACATGCTGTCTTATAGAGTGAGTGGGTGTTAGGCTTAAACTTAGCCCAACATGGACATTAGCTCCAGCCAGGTATGCCAAACAAGCTTTTCCAGAGAGCTCAGCATTCAGGTATGGATCTTTACCCAGCTTCCAACAAAATGATATTCTGTGCCTCATTGGCCTTGTGATCCTTGCATGTGAATACCTTGTAGACACAATTGGAGGGAGGCATGCATAGTGTTAGGGCAAGACTAACATGTTTGTGCCTTACATTCTGATTGCCATTTAAAAAAATTCATGATGGGCATTAATCAAATGGTATAGCTTTTTTTTCCTTTTCTTAGATCAGTTTGATTTTCAAAATGAAGATCATGGGGGCTAAGGAGATAGCTCAGTGGGTTAAAGAATTTACTGCCAGGGTTCAATTCCTCAGTGTCCACCTAAAGCCAGATGCACAAATTGCACATTGCACAAAGTAGTACATGATTTGAAAGTTAATTTGCAGTGGCAAGGGCCAGCAGTGTGCCTATTCTACCCTGCACCTCTCTCTCTCTCTCTCTCACCATATATAGATAGATAGATAGATAGATAGATAGATAGATAGATAGATAGATAGATGATAGATAGATAGACAGAGAGATAGATAGATACACATACACACAGAGAGAAAGAATACATACACAGTACACACAAGCACACACACACACACACACACACACACACACACGCCTATAATTCCAGTACTAATAAAGCAGAAAAGCAGACAGAAGAATCCCTGGGGCTTGCTACATAGTTAATCTAGTCCTATGGGTAAGCTCTGGGTTCATTCAGAGACCCAGTTACATAAAAATTAGTGAAGAGCAATAGAAGAAGATGCTCAGTGTTGACTTCTGTCCTACACAAATGCACATGCACGCACATCTACACTCACATTCACCTACTCACATACATTCATGTACTCGCAAACACATACCACACACATACACATGAAAAAAGACAAACATCATATTCTTTGTAGTCTGATAAAATGAACTCAGTTCTTTTGTAATGCAGTCATCATGGAAGTTCAGTGGGTGAAGCATCAGTATAGGACTAATTTTATGTGGACATGCAGAAAAATCACTATGTAATAAGTAGCCCATGGATTTGGTTATGGGGTGGAGAGTAGTTATCTTAATTTATTAGATAATGAAAATTTGTCACCTATATATTAATTTCCTCACTAACTCCTTCATGATAAAGAGGGGACCTGAAATTTACATCCCATTAACCTCACATTTTTACTAGGGAACTGGATCTAGCTCAAAACCATTCGTGCTGTAAATGGGCAAGCTCATGTAGGTTTGTTGGCAATGTTTCTAAATATAGTCTTGAGTTCTCAGCTGTAGGAGGTATCTAACTTGAGTATTTTTTTTTCTTGTGGAAGATCCTATTACTTGTCTAGCTTCAGTTGTTTGTTTTGGGTTTTTTTTTTTTGTTTTTTTTTTTGAGGTAGGGTCTCACTCTAGCCCAGGCTGACCTGGAATTCACTGTGTAGTCTCAGGGTGGCCTTGAACTCACAGTCATCCTCTTACCTCAGCCTCCTGAGTGCTGGGATTAAAGGGTGCACCACCACACCCACATTAGCTTCATTTTTCTTTTTAAATCTAAACATTCAGATGTGTTGAAATATTAGCCTGGCAATGAAAACTCTTAAAACATCTATGTCAGCACTTCTTAATATGGCCAGTTGTTTCAACATTTCTGGAGCCTCAACCCATCACTAGGCTAAACCTTCCTTCTTCATGTGGTCTGGGCATTTGCATTTCTGTTCACTTGGCAGGGAAAAACCTCTAATTTCAGTTTGCACAAGAGCGAGGCCAGACTCTTCATAGAGAAAGTTCCAGTCGGTCTTTGTATGGGTAATTCTCCCTCCTTTCTTCCTTCCCTCCCTCTATGCCTTTTTCCTTCCATTTCTTCTTTCCTCTGTTTCTTTCCTCGTGGTTGGAACGCAATAAAATGAAAATTCAAGCAGGAATTCTGTGATTAATTGACATAAAATTCTTAAATCTCATCTACAGTATATTCATCAAATGTCAAACAAATTGTCACTATGAATCAGAATGGACTCCTTAAAACCTCAACATTTTGCTAATTTTGCTCAAATCATCCTCATAGTGTCATTAATATTGTTTTACATTACTTTCATTTTTAAAATTATTTATTTTTAATATTTCGATGCCTGTATATATTGCATTTTGTTACCCCTCCTCAATTACCATCTCTTCCCTTTCCCTTCTCACTAAAATCATTCTTTCCATTGGATCTCCTGTCCATGCTTTGGTTTGTTTCTGATGCACTGATTTAATTTAAGGTTGCTGGGGGTGAGCCTGAGGTGTTGCGGGCTGCAGTGGTGGCGTGGGTCGGGCCGGGCCAATGGCCGAGAAGTTTGACCACCTAGAGGAGCACCTGGACATGTTCGTGAACTTCCGGCAGCTCGGCGTCAGCATCAGCGACTTCCAGCCCAGCAGCCAGGTGGGGCTCAGCCAGAAGCTGAACTGCATAGTTAAGGGCTTACAGCATATGGGTAAGTGCAGACAGCACCTTCATGACATCACCGTGCCTCTGGAAGTTTTTAAATACACAGATCAATGTTGGGACCCCCAGCTCTACACCAAAGAGTGCTTGGAGAGGGCACTAGCCAAAAGTGAGCAAGTAAAGGGCAAGATTGACTCAATGAGGAAATTTAAAGGCCTCGATTCAAGAATTTTCTAAAGTATTTCCAGAAGACTGGCTGAATACCAGAGCATCCTGGGTGGGGATCACCCACCTTCTTAAGCAAACAAAAATCCTCTTCTTTTATACACACACACACACATATATATATATACATATATATATATATGTATACATATATATATATACACATATATATATATTAAATATATATAATATATATAAATATATATATACATATATATATTAAATATATATAATATATATAAATATATATAATATATATAAATATAAATATATATATATATATATATATATATATATATATATTAGTTTTCTATTCAGCAAATACAGGCAGTTTGTTACCATTATTAGGCTCACCTGTGACCTACCCCCTCCCTACTGGCCCCTCCTTGTTGATGAATATGGGTCGTGCATTGTGGAGTTAGCCCACAGTTATTGTAACGATAAATGTCTCTGTATATCATGACCCAACATGTGGCTCTGACATTCTTTCTGCCCCCTCTTCTGCAAAATTTCCCTGAGACATGTTGGGTTCATTTTTGGTCTGCTTCAGTGATGAGGTGTTGGGGGTCTCTGAGGCTCTGGATCTCTGATTTGGTAGGAGTTGATTTCTCTCTGTGTTGGTCTCCTTCCCCCTTTGTGCTGGTATCTGATGTATCTGTGAATCATCTTGACTGCCCCAGAAGGAAGCTGTGTGTGACCATGCCGATGCTGCCTTCCAGCGAGTATAGACTAGCCCTATCCTCTACCTCTGATCCCCATTGTTGACCTCACATGGGACTTTGGGGTTGGCGGAGTTGAGCTGTGTCCCTCGTGCCTCTGCAGCATCAGCCCAGTGGTGCCACATCCTCACTGTAGTTGCTTTCCTCCTCTGTGTGTTGATAGGACAGGAAGACAGTCTTGGAAGTACTGAATGAGGCTGATAATTCTGTTTAGCAATTTTCTTTTTTGTGCACTCTTTCTATTACTACAAAATTTTAAAAATATCATTTTTGTATTTCACATTTCCAATAAACAAATGAAAGTTGCTTGTATAAACATGGGGTATGAGGTTATTTCCTGGAAAGTGGGCAATCCTCCAGTGGTGCACCTCTAAGGGACATGACCCTCTGTTCTCCCAGCAATCATCAGATTCCCTGGGAGGTTTAGAGCTCATGAACCCCTCCATCATCTATGACGACATATTGAAAGGCTCAATCATGTGCACAAAGCCATATCTGCTGTGAGTTCATGAGTGGAGTGGACTTTCACATCCAGAGAGCCTTCATTCCATCTTCCCACTTCCCTTTCTCTTGCTGTTACCTTCTTTCTGTTCCTCCTACAAGTTGCCATGAGCCTTGGAGGGTGTGATTTACATGTCAGGTTTAGAGCTGAGAACATTAGTTCCTTATTCTTGGTAACTTTTCCGTATAAGCATCTTTATACTCATGTCTAACGTTTGAATAAAGAATCATACATGTTCAAGGCTGTGAGTGGTACCAATCTATGTGAACAGACAGATCTTTAGAAGGAAGTTCGACATGTTGGGTGATGAGTATGACCACAGTATTAAACACTTCCTACAATCTAAGCCCCTAACCACAGAATTTTGCCCAGATTTATGGTATATGATTTTCCTCTTATGAGTCTGCCTATAATCCAATCAGAGAGCAGTTGGTTACTCTAACTCTGCTCTCACTATTGCATCAATGGACACATCACCTTTTGCAGGTTGGTTGTGAAGGACACCAGTTCCACAACTGGGCAGGATTATTGATAACATTTTTCCCCAGTAGCGTGCACAGTACATCTTGGTACTAAGAATATTATCTGGTTTGGAGGAAGCATCCATCAGTTCCAACTTGATTTCTTTATGCCCTGACACCAAAAGAATGTGGTGTCTTCAGCAATAGGGACTTGTTATCCAGTTTCCATGGGCCACCAAGAACAGTGACATAGCTGATATGCTGTAGGGATCCCTAACTAAGTTATTGGAAGGAATCTGATTCCTGGCACTGGGACATTTTATTAATACTATGTGGCTTTTGGAAGCAATTTTATCTACTTATGTAAAAGAACTTTGTTTAAATAATATATAAATTGGCTTACCCAATAGCAGATTTCCATATGGATCATTCACATGTCCTTAGTTTTGGTTCATTTTCACATCATCCTTGCCTCATTGCTTAAACCATTCCCTTCCACTATTAATCTCTTCTACTTGTGTGTTCTACTATTTCCCTGAACAATATCTCTACTTCCATGGCTCTTCTCTAGTTTCCTAGCTTCTTCTTCATATTGACTTATAGCCACTAACAGAAATTCAAAGATAGGATAAGCACATGAGAGCGCATATGTAGTCTTTGTGTTACTGAGTCTTAGTTACCTCACTTAGTATGATCCTTTCCAGTTCCACCTGTTTTCCTGGAAATCTCATAAGTTCATTTTCTCTATAGCTGAATAAAACTTCATTATATATTATATCTTCATAATACATTAATTATTTGATGGGCATGTAGGCTGGTTTCATTTTCTAGCTACTGTAAATAAAGAAATCATAAACCTGCTGAACAAGTGTCACAGAAGTAGGCTGCCTAGGAGTGGTATAGCTGGGCTCAAATGGTGCATCTGTTTTAGATTTTGAGAAACTTCCACAGTGATTTCCATACTTTCACCAGCTTGCATTTCCACCGACAACAAATCAGGTCCCTCTTTTGAAACATCCATACTATGATTTGTTGTCTTTCAAAATTTATTTATTTATTTGTATATTTGCAAGCATAGAAATATAGGAGAGAGACTGATAGAGAGAATTGTCACACCAGGGACTCCAGCTGTTGCAAACAAAATCCAGATGCATATGCCACTTTGTACATCTGGGTTTACAAGGGTACTGGGGAATGGAACCTGGGTAGTTAGGTTTTCGGGCTTTTTTTTTAACCACTGAGCAATCTCCCCAGCCTTTGTTGCTATTTTTAAATGCACTTTTATGATGGAAGTGAAATAGACTCTCAGGGTACTTTAAATTGCATTTCTTTGATGGCTAAAGGTGATGAATACTTTTAAAGATATTTGTTACCTATCTCTATTTTATTTTATATTTTTTTTCTATTTCTATTTTATTACTCTGAGAACTGTCTTGTTAAGTTCCATAGCTCAGTTTTTGATTGGGTTGTTCATTTTCTGGGTGTTTATACTATGATTATAGATATTAACTTTCTGGCAGATGTGTACATGGCAATGATTTTCTCCCACTATGTAGGCTGTCTTCTCCCTTGGTGGACTGTTTCTTGTGATGTCCAGTTTTCCCATTTTCATTTGTTGAAGATACTGTCATTCCTCAATATGTGTTTTTGGAAAATTGTCAAAAAGTAGGTGGCAGTAGTTCTATGGTGTGGTGGTTTGAATAGAATAGATGGCCCCCAATATATTCAGTTGCTTATTTGTTTGTACTTTGCATCTGCAGCCATCTGGCTGGAGGCAATGTCACTGGGTGGATCTTAATGTCTGGTGGTGGGTTTCAGATTTCAGTCTAAAGGTATGTAAAGTGTGCCTAGCTGGAGTTTTTGAAGTGTGCTGTGGCTTTTGGTTTTTTGGCTTGTGCTTCTCTCTCTCTCTCTCTCTCTCTCTCTCTCTCCCCGCCTGATCCTGTGAAGTCAGGCCAGCTTCTTCTGCCATTTATGGAACTTCCCCTGGATCTGTAGGCTTCAATAAATATACCTTCCTCCATAACTGTGTCTGGTCTGAAAGTTCATCGCAGTGAATCTGAAGCTGTCTGCTACAGAACTTGGTACTAAGGAGTGGACTGAGATGAACCTGACCATGTGGATGTTGATCTTTTGGAACCTTTGTTTTGGAGGAATAGGCATGGACTTGGTCCTTACAACTAATGGTGTTTTCTGGAGTGGTAAGCAAAGTTTTATGGACTATTCTGATGAGTCTGAGAATGCTAAGTGCAGACAGCATTGAACTTCGAGGCTTGGCTTATGAGCTTTCTAAAGGGAAGGAAAGACTGCAGAGGACTTTGTTGGAACTGGGCTACTGGCATAAGGGCTGGCTGCATCCTGCTGCCCAGGCCCAGATAGTTTGATCAAGGTTAAATTTGTAATGGACGGATGTGCTTGGCTAGAGATAATGGACTGAGAGATTTAAGATTTTAAGGTTGAAAACCTCAAGCAAGTTAAAATTTCAGGCACTAAGACTGTTTTTAGGTTACTGAATTTGCTATTGTCAAACACATTAACAATTTTAAAGAAGATGGTCCAATTGCTTTACCATGAAAAGGATGCCTGAGGAAAGACTATCATAGAAACACAAACAGTTTTGGAAAGAGTTGACTGGAGAAGGAACCTGCTTTTCAAGGTTATGACTTATTTTGTCTGTTAATTAAGAATATGACTGTGTTCTGCACACCTGGTATTGGTTTCAAAAGCATGAAAAATGTGAGGAGTGGTTGTGAACTGCACATGCTTTCAGGAGCTGCCACTGAGATGTGGCATAAGGTAGGGCCTGATGCCCTAATAGACTGAAAGAACCTTTGGAAAATGTGAGGAGTGGTCATGAATTACACATGGTTCTAGGAGCTGCTGCTGTGATGTGGCATGAGGCAGGG
Organism: Jaculus jaculus; assembly: GCF_020740685.1. Taxonomy (NCBI): domain Eukaryota; kingdom Metazoa; phylum Chordata; class Mammalia; order Rodentia; family Dipodidae; genus Jaculus; species Jaculus jaculus. Next base: position 83,669,583 of record NC_059104.1, read on the forward strand.
CATGATGCTCTGATAGGTTGAAAGAGCCTTTGGAAGATGGACCATGGTTTGCATGAAGACCTCAAGATGTTTTGGATATACCAGGACTGTGCAAGGGCTACCATGGAGTGCACTGTTTGCCTGAGATAGAAGTGTTCCTCTGTTACTCTACCCAGCTGGAGGGGCGGAATTGGAAAATCTGGAGACTGTCAGTCTCTGGTTATGTTGAACTTGAATTGTAGAAGTTTGATGTTTGTTTGATGGTGGTTGAGTTTGCATTGTTTTAGTCTCTCCTCGCTCTGCCCTATACCAGTTGAAAATATTTACTCTGTGCCCTTATATGTTAGAAATGTTTGACTTATTTGATTTTACAGGTCTTAACTTCTTAAATTGGCCACCACTGTGGGGACCTTTGAAATTGAACTGAGTACATTTTAGAATGTGTGCTGGTTATGAATCTGTTGGGGGCCAGGGGTGGAATGTGGTGGTTTGAATAGAATAGATGGTCCCCAATATATTCAATTGCTTATTTTTTTCCCTTTGCATCTGCAGCCACCTTGCTGGAGGCAATGTCACTGGGTGGATCTCAAGGTGTGGTGGTGGGTTTCAGATGTCAATCCAAAGGTATGCAAAGTGTGCCTAGCTGGAGTTCTTGAAGTGTGCTGTGGCTTTTGGTTTTTGGCTTGTTCTCTCTCTCACTCCACCTGATCCTGTGAAGGCAGGGCAGCTTCTTCTTCTTCTTTTTTTTAAATTTTTTATTTATTTATTTGAGAGCGACAGACACAGAGAGAAAGACAGATAGAGGGAGAGAGAGAGAATGGGCGAGCCAGGGCTTCCAGCCTCTGCAAATGAACTCCAGACGCGTGCACCCCCTTGTGCATCTGGCTAACATGGGACCTGGGGAACCGAGCCTCGAACCGGGGTCCTTAGGCTTCACAGACAAGTGCTTAACCACTAAGCCATCTCTCCAGCCCATTCTTCTGCCATTTATGAAGCTTCCCCTGGATCTGTAGGCTTCAATAAGTACCCTTTCCTCCATAACTGAAAGTTCATCTCAGTGAACCTGAAGCTGTCTGATATATATGGATTTGACCTCAGGGTTCCCTGTTCTATTCTATTGTTCTGCATGTCTATTGTGGGCCAGCACCATACTATTTGCATTACTATAGTTCCATAATATAACTCGAAATCAGGTGTTATAATACCTCCCAGCATTGTTCATTTGGCTCAAGTTTATTTTGGGTATCTTGGGGTATTTTGTGCTTCCATACACATTTTAGGATTGTTTTTCTATTTCTGCAAAGAATGGTGCTAGACTTTGATTAAAAATGTCTTGAATTTGTAGACAGATTTAAGTAGGATGGCCACTTATTATTTGCAGATAATAGGATTCTATACATAAAGGACCCTAAAGATTCTACCAGCAAACTGTTAGAGCTGAAAAACACTTATAACAATGTAGCAGGATACAAAATGAACACACAGAACTCAGTAACCTGTAAACAACAAACATGCAGAGGATGAAATCAGAGAATCATTCCCATTCACAATTGCATCAAAAAAATTAAGGTACCTTGGAATAAAGCTAATCAAGGAAGTGAAGGATCGCTACAATGAAAACTTTAAAGCACTCAAGACAGAAATTCCAGAAGACACTAAAAAATGCAAAGACATCCCTTTTTCTTGGATTGGGAGTGTAAATATTGTAAAAATGGCAATCTTGTCAAAAGCACTCTACACATTTAATGCATCCCATCAAAACTCCAATGTCACTCTTAATGGAAATAAAAATATCCTATGTTGCGAGCACTCTCAAAGATGATTGGTTGAGAGGATTCCGCCCATGAAGGTCAATAATACTCAGACACTGGTGTACTCGCAAAGGAGTTTACTGGGATGAAAGTCACACACAAGCAAGTCCAAACTATCACAACTAATATTATAGCTAATATAATACCAAATTATATTCATCACTACTAACACAAGAATATTTCTAACGAGTCTAACATGTATACAACCTGATATCGCGAGACTTGGGATGCAGTATTGCGAGACTCGGTCTCAATGCGAGACTTGGTCTGCGAGATTTCTGACATTTTACAACCTGGTGACACGGGTCTGTGCTCTGACTTTTCTCTCGGTTCGTGGTGTTTCAAGGCGAGTCTCAGTCATTCGGACAGCGTGTCGGGCAGATGAATTCAGATCGGTGATGCGTCTCGCGGAGGTCTCAGTCCGGACTGCTGAGCAGCCGTTCAGTCAGTCATAGTGTTGGGAGGACTGGGACAACGGCTGCTGAGCAGCTGGGGTTTTTGTATTTTCCACTACTTATCTAGGGTTCCACACACACCTTCTGCTAATCTCTTACTATGTCATTGTACTCAGCTTACTCTTAGTTTTTGCTTACAAAGTTTGACTTTGCATTTTTACTCTCACACACCAAGAAAAACAAACTTATTTATCTAAACTGTCCCTGGACCATATGCTGGTCCTTACATGCTCATAACATCCTAAGATTTATTTGGAAGTACAGAAAACCTCAAATACCTAAAACAATTTTGACCAACAAAAATAAGGCTAGTGATTTCACCATACCTGATTTTTACCTATCTTACAGAGCCATAGAAACAGAAGTAGCATGATACTGGCACAAAAACAGACATGTAGATCAATAGAATGGAGGACCCAAATGTAAGTCCAGGTAGCTACAGCCACCTGGTCTTTGACAAAAATGCCAAAATATATGCATTGAAGAAAAGAAAGCCTCTTTAGTAAATAGTGCTGGGCAAACTAGATATGTATCTGTAGAAGGATGAAAATAGATCCTTATCTCTTTCTATGCACAAGAATTTAAGTCCAAATGGAACAAAGACCTTTATATCAGAACTGGAATTTTCAAACTGCTAGAGGAAAAAGTAATGGAAATCCTTCAACCTATTGGTATTGGCAAAGACTTTCAGAATACAACCCCAATAGCTCAGGGAATAAAACCACTGATCAACTACTGGGACCTCAAGAAATTACAAAGCTTTTGTACAATAAAGGACACTGTGAATAGAGAAAAGAGGCAACTGACAGAATGGGAGAAATTTTTTGTCAGCTATTCATCTGAAAGAGGATTAATATCCAGGGTATACAAATAACTCAAAAAAGTAAATTATAAGTAATCAAACAACCCAATTAAAAATAAGATATGAAGCCAGGCATGGTGGTGCATACCATTAATTTCAGAACTTGGGAGGCAGAGGTAGGAGTATTGCCATGAATTTGAGGCAACCCAGAGTCTACATAGTATATTCAAGGACAGCCTGGGCTAGAGTGAGACCCTACCTTTAAAAAAAGAAACAAAGTGGCTACAGAATTAAATAGAGAGTTCTCAAAGAAAGAAATGCAGATGGCATATAAACACTGAAAAAAAAAGTTCTACATCCCTAGCCATTAGGGAAATGCAAATTAAAAGTACTTTGAGATTCCATTTTACTCAGATTAGCTACCATCATGAAAACAAATGGTCAAAAATGCTGGCAAGGATGTGGAAGAAAGAGGAACCCTTCTACACTGTTGGTGGGGATGCAGTCTGATGCAGCCATTGTGGAAATCAGTGTGGAAGTTCTTGAGAAAGCTAAACCTAGATTTACCCTATTACCTAGCTATACCACTCCTAGGCATATATCCTAAGGACTCATCTCACTACCTTAGAGATACTTGCTCAACCATGTTTATTGCTGCTCTATTCAAAATATTTAGGAAATGGAACCAACCTATATGTCTCTCAACTGATGAATGGATAATGAAGATGTGGTACATTTATACAATGGAGTTCTACTTAGCAGTAAAGAAAAATGAAATTATGAAATTTGCAGGAAAATGGATGGATCTGGCAAGGATTATTCTTAGGTAGGTATCGCAGGCCCAGAAAGCCGAATGTCGCATGTTCTCTCTCATGTGCATCCTAGCTACAAATGATTGGACTTATATGTGAGTTGGACTAAAACTCAGTAGCAGAGGCCAGTAAGCTAGAAAGGTGATATAAAGGGAATAGAAAGGGAGGAAGGGGGTGGAGGGACCTAATAGGATGGGATTGTATATATGTAAGTAGAAGAACAATTTAATGGGGGTGAAAATGCCTATGTGAAGTCAGGGAAGAGATTGTGTAAAGGAAAGGTGGGGGAAGGGCTGATCAAAATCTAAGATGATATCAATAAGTCATATGGAAACCTACTATTTTGGACAATGGAACAACCATAATCCATAGATCATTACTAGAAAAAATTCAGTGCCAGGGATGGGGTACCTTCTAATGAGTTGTTGACCAGGGTATATATTGCCTTGGTTTATTTGTGCTACTTGTTTTGAGTTGGGATTTTCCCATCTAGAGATAATTCTTTTTGTCAAGAATGCCAAGGCTCACACAAGGTGTCATCAATGTCCAAGGAAGGACACTTAGAACTTGGGAGTGGAGGGCGTACATGTGGTGTGCATGTTGGCAGAAGGGGAGGAGCTTGCACAGGAAGGTTCACAGTTCCACAAGTTAGATTGGGATGGGTGTGGGAGTGGCACATGGAGACTTTATGTGGGTTTACTATCAGAATGTGGTAGAGGGCTGTGTCTTGCAGGAGAATATCTGGTAATAGTGGATGGGATTCAGAGGGTGCCAGAAAGTAGGGGACTCATCTACAGTGGTGTAGTGCAACTAAGATGGTGGGAAGGACTTGGGGGTATGGGTGGATTAGGAGTATGTCAAGGAGGGGAGCAAACTATCAATAGCATAGTGCAACAAGGTAGGTGGGAAGAATTAATGGGTGCAGACATAGCTGGGGAGGGTGCCAGAGAGTGAGCCACTCCTCAGCAGTGGTATGGCACAACTAGACAAACTAGGGAATCCATGCCAGGAAGGATTTCCAGGTGCAATTACAATACCTTTGTTTTAGTAATAATGTTAATTAAACTAAACACATGATTACAGAAGAAAATCTAATAATCACTATTCAAGATACTATAGCAGAGATATAGGTAGATGAATGATCATGCATGCCCCAGAAGCCCAACAGGAAAAACTAGTATATAATTATAACATAATTTATAATGTAATAAATAGATAAATAAATAAATATGTATGAAATACATAAAGTAATAAGGTGGGAGAAGAGATGGATTCAACTATTATTAGTCTGTATCCTTTGTTTTAAATTTTTTGTTTATTTTTATTTATTTATTTGAGAGTGACAGAGAGAGAAAGAGGGAGAAAGAGAGAGAGAGAGAGAGAGAGAGAGAGAGAGAGAGACAGAGAATGAGTGCCAAGGCTTCTAGCCATTGTAAACAAACTTCAGATGCTTGTGCCCCCTTGTGCATCTGGCTAATGTGGGTGCTTAGGCTTCACAGGCAAGCACTTAACCACTAAGCCATCTCTCCAGCCCATATTCTATATCCTTAATGGGATTAACAGGGGACGGAGAGATGGCTCAATGGCTGAGGTACTTGCCTGAAAAGCATAACAACCTGGGTTCAATTCCCCAGTACCCACACAAAGCCAGATGCACACAGTGGTACATGCATTTGGAGTTTGTTATAGTGGCAAGAGGCCCTGATGCTCCCTTTTTCTCTCTTCTTGAAAATACATAAAGTATTTTTCAAAAATATATCAATAAATTATTGTACAAAACCACCCTAATAAAATCCTCACATATAGTCCCCACTTGTTCTGACAGAGATAACCCATTTCTGGACCATTTTGAACCCTTCTTCACCTCTCTATCACAACTCACACACCGAGTTCCACTAATTATTGTCTATGCTTTAAAACTGGTTTCTTAGGCTTCTGACAGAGGTACCTACTCTCCTCAAGATGGCCTCCTTGCAGCACAGTGATGGAGGGTGTTGCCCTTGTGGTTAGCAGAGTATAAATTAGGCTAGGAAGCTTTGTGTGAAAGGGTAGTTGTTGGTGGTTTGGCTCAGAAAGCATAAGCCTTGCCAAGGATGTCTTTGCTGCTAGCTTTAGAAGTGATGGATAGTAGCCACTGGGCTGTTTTTGACTTAAAACTCAAAAACAATTCACTAAAATATGGCATTACTGTACATAGAAATTGTCTTGGCAAGGCCTTTCCAGCTCACACATAGAATATATGCACTCCCTTGGTCAGACGATATTTAGCACCATCTCTGCTAAAGAGAAATGGTTTTAAAACTCCACATGTCCCTGCAGTTGCCTTTTAAAGGGTGTACATGAGCAAAATTTTCTGAGATATTAAAAGTTCTCCATATATAAGTCATGAACACCACACCTCCTACTGTAAACCACAAAGCCAGCCACATCATTCCTTCACTCACTGCTTGCACTTACAAAGTCCCTAGGCCCCAATACCAGGGAAGACAAGTGTTCATTATGAAAGTCCCTAAGGAATACATTTTAAACTCTTTTTGCTTATTTCATTCCTTTCTCTTTATAAAAAACAAAAATAATATCTCACCACCTTCTCATAAAAGTGCTGTGTGATGAAACATAAAGGTTAGCTGCCAAAACAAATTTCCATCCATTCCAGGCTCCTTTGTTCACCTAAATAAGAAAGAGGTATGTAAATGACCTTGCATTTAAAATTAGAAGATCCAAGACCCTTCAGACTAGACAGTCAGTGATCTTTTGGACTAGCTTTGGTTCAGTACCTTTGTGGAGCACCATTTGGGCTTAAAACTTACTTAAAACAGAGGATTCAAATGTGTGTTGGGTATTTCCTCAAAATTCCAAGATCTGATGGAGTATGTCCACCAACTTCTCACAGAGATGTGTAGGAGGCAATGGAACAGAGGCTATGGACAATTTCATCAAGGGCAGAGGCAGGACTCAGGGTAATTGAGGCCCACTGTAAACACAAACTGACTATGGTGAGGGAGAGAAGAAATAGTCAAGCTGACTACCAAGTGCCAGTTTAATAATATTCTTAGTATATGGAAAAAGAATAACAAGGCCTAAAGAGATTTCATGACTTACCTTGGACACATAAAAAGCCTACTACTAAGGCCCTAGTCAGACAAGATCAAAGAAAAGGGGGGTGTTGGAAGACAAGACTCTGAACAGCTAAGCTGTACTAGAGCTATATGAGGCAGCTGGAGGGCCTTACATTTGGAGGAAGACTTATATGTTTTGTAGAAGAACCATATTGGTAGACCCTTGTAGCATACACAGACAAGTTATCCCAGGGAGATATCCAAGGGGGCAGAGGTTATTTGAAGACTACTACAGTTAAGCTCAATTAGGCAAATACATATCAATTGTACCTTCTATCATTTTTTATTTGTAACAAAGGATACTATTAAAATTATTCATATTTTTCTATGGCTCAAGTTTTTAAAATCCAGCTCAGTGAAGTAACATTTTAGAGATTCACAGAATGACCTGTCCATGGTCTTATGGATAATGATTCAAATGGGATCATTTCATTGATGGGTCAGTGTATGAACACAACTCTGCTAAGGCTGGCAGGGCACAAAAGAACTCTCAAGTGACAGCTTGAGAAAAGGAGTATGGTAAGATGTGCCCTTTGAAATATGAGGCATTTGAATGTGTGTTTTGGAGTGTTTTGGAAATCCATTCCTTTGCTACCTTGTCCTTCTCTCTCACTGGACTTACCTCTTTCCTAAGTACCCTCCTTAGTCTGTGCTTGCTTCTCTTCTTTTTCCCTGCAACATAGTCATTCTTCAGTTTCCTGTTGACACTTTCTTGTCCTAGAGGGGCCCACAGCCTCACTGGCAATGTGATAGTATGCACGTATGCTATCATTTCTGCAGAAAGCTCACCCTCATATCTGAAAGAAAACTCTGTCTCATTTTCTCTGAGCTACAACTCTCTTCCTGTATATTTACCCTGGAAACTGATGTCCATTTCATACCTGGTTAATGTCTCCTTGACCCATACAACCCACTGATCACCATCTGTAATGCTGATTTGGCATTCTTCTCTGTCTTAGACAGGAGCTATTAGCCATGAGGAACAAGATCCACACAGACTATTTAAGGGGCACTTTTATAAAACCATAGCAGAGTTGCATGGGCACTAGATGGATACAGAATTTTAGGGGCCACAGTGAGAGTTGTGACAGGAACTTGAAATTCAGGGGCTAAGGAAGTTCTCTTTAGCATTCAGCAGTCTGGGACATAGATAGCTTTATTCTTTGCGTCTGCTCCTTCCCTCTTTCAAAATCATATGCAAGGGACAGCTGGACTAACTACTTTGAAACTATAGGCATATCATGGCACATGCACATTCTAAATTTTATGGTGGCTTTCCATTTATAAAAATAAGAATGAAATCCTAATGTAGCCATGGGAAGCCCTAAAAGATTTGACCCAATGGTATCTCCTCCATCTCACCTTTCATTACTCGGCATTCACTCACTGGACTCCAGTTGCAGTACCACACCTGCCCACTTATTGTTGCTTCAAGAACCAGTTGACACCTGCTTATCGTGTGCCTGGGATTCCTTTCTTGGATAACACAGATGCGCCTTCCCTTATTTCACAGCCATTCTGTAAACATGAACTTATCAGAAAGTCCTCTATAAAGTGGTGAAATCCACTGTGATGATTAATCTTGTCAATTTGATAGGTCTCAGAATTGCAAGGGAAACAAACCTCTGGGTCAATGTATGAAGGATTTTCTTGAGTAGGATAATTTAATTGAGGTAGAAAGATCTACCCTGAATGTGGGTGGCATCCTTCCATGGCCAGGAGTGAGGTGGGGGTTATGCACACTAGTAAAAAGGAGAAAAAGAGATAAACGTGGGTGCTTTTATCTCTGTGCTTCCTGACTAAGGATGTTGTGTTGGCAGCTGGCTCAAGCTCCTGCCACTACACCTTCTCCACTGTGATGGACTGTTCCCGTAAAATGAGGCAAAGTAAATCCTTCCTTCCTTAAGGTTTTTTTTTTTTTTTTTTTTTTCAGGTATTTTGTCACAGCAGTGAGAAAAGTAGCAAACACAACCACCTGCCAATCAGACACACCTACAGTTACTTTCTTGCTGTGATTTTTTAATGTAGCATTTCACATAAAACGTCTATTACACATTTTTATTATTATTTTTTTGCTCCATGTTTCACACTGTTTAAGTGTTCCTTAAAAAATGAGACCTAAAGTTTGTTCTCTTATGTCCAAATATTTAAAATAGTGCTGAAAATGTTTTGTGTGCATATTGCATAAAAAGAGTAAAACCATTAATGTTAATTTTCCTATTCATTTGTCACTTTGACTACTTCTTGTAGCTTTCTGCTTTTACTATTATAGCTTTCTTGTTTGTTGACAAATTGGCCATGCATTCTCTAGATTTGAGAGAGTAGGCAACCTTTGCTCCTATATTTTAATTCAAATATAATACCTCCATCCCCAAAAGGAGAAGCAATCCTATAGGGAAAGATAGAAACTAGAACTGTCAAAATCTATTGTCTCTAAGCTGTATGTTTATGTGATCATGTACATATGTATATGTGCATATGCATGCATGTAGCTGAATAGGCATACATCTATGTCACCATATATGTATAAACATTTTCACATCTTTCCATCAGAAGTGTGAAGACAGAGATCCTCAGAGCAATAGCTAATGGGGTAGGTATGAGATGATCTGGGAAAGCCTTTCTGTGCCAGAAAGTAAGAGGCTACTTATAAACACAAGGAAAGAGATTCACAAGAGCATGATATCTAGTCTGCAAATGCTCCCATTGGCTACAATTTGGAATAGGAGCATCACAGTTATGAAGTACAGTAACCAGGTAAACTAATCACAAATTTGTATGGAATGGCAGAAGGTCTCAGATATCCAAAAAAGTCCTCAGCAAAAGAAACACCTCTGGAGGTATCACCATACCCAATCAAAAGCTATACTACACACACTTGTTTGGAGTTTGTTTGCCTTGGCTAAGGCTCTGGCATGCCCATTTTCTCTTTCTTTCTGTCTGCCTCTTTCTCTCTCTCAAATTAATAAATAAAATTTAAAAAAAAAAGCTATACTACAAAGCCATAGTAACAAAAACAGTGTGGTACTGTCATGAAAACAGACATATAGACTAATGGAAGAGAATTTTGAAATCTCATATCTTAGGTTCATTAACTATAGCTACTTGATCTTTGACAAAGGAACCAACAATATTCACTGGAGAAAAGAGAGTATCTTCAACAAATGGTGCTGGACACTTTGGATAACCACATGTAGAAAAATAAAACTGGATCCACTCTTCTCACTATGCACAGAAATCAGCTACAAATGGATTGAAGAACTCAGTTTAAGATCTGAAACTCTTAAACGACTGGAAGAAAAAATAGAGGGGACTCACCATTACATAGGAGTAGGAAAAGACTTCCTGAACAATACCTCAGTAGCACAGGAAATTACACAATCACTCAAGCAGTGGGATTTGCATAAATCTAAAAAGCATTTGCACAAACAATACATAAGCTGGAACACAAACCTTTGGAAACAGAGATTTCTAAGTCCACACAGAACATAAATGAGAGAAAATAGATGATAAGTAGATAAAATGATAGACAGATAGGTAGGTAGGTAGGTAGATAGATACATAGATGATGCATAGATAGATAGATAGATAGATAGATAGATAGATAGATAGATAGATGATAGATAAAGACAGGATAATATTGGATACTGACCATTTCTATGAGCTGGATGTGGAAACCAGCTTCAACAGTCAGGGTAAGGAAGGGTTATGAAAATAAGAAATGTGCAGTAGATATTGAAGACATAAGGGATGGATGGCGGAGCTCAGGATTAATTGTATCCCTTTTATGTGTGTCTCTTGCCTTATTGTTATGGCTAAGATTTCCAGTACTATATAAAGTAAAAGTGGGGACAGTGGACACCCTTATCTTGTTTCTGATTTTAGTGGAAAAGCTTCCAGTTTTTCCCCATTTAGTAATATGGTGGCTTGTCATAAATAGCCTCTATTATATTGAGATATGTTCCTTCTATTCCCAGTCTCTGTAGGACTTTTATCATGAAGGGATGTTGGATTTTGTCAAATGCTTTTTCTTTTTTTTATTATTTATTTATTTTTTTTTCTTTTTAGTTTCTTATTTTATCATTTTATTTAATATTCACATAATACAGATTTCAAAATTTTTTTTTAAATTTAATTTATTAGTTTTCAGTAAATGCAGGCAGTTTGGTACCATTATTTAGGCTCATCTGTGATCTACCCCTTCCCATTAGACCCTCCTTGTTAATGAAAATGGGTCGTGCATTGTGGAGTTAGCCCCCAGTTATTAGTATGATAAATGTCTTTGCAAATCATGACCCAACATGTAACTCTGACATTCTTTCCACCCCCTCTTCCGCAAGATTTCCCTGAGCAATGTTGGGTTCATTTTGGTCTGCTTCAGTGCTGAGGTGTTGGGGGCCTCTGAGGCTTTGGCTCTCTGATTGAGTAGGAGTTGATTTTTCTCTGTGTTGATCTCCTTCCCTTTTGTGCTGGTATCCGGTTCACAGGAAAACATCACCCTTGCTTATTTCGCCAGTTGTCCTTAGTTTCAGATGGGCCCCTTTTGAGGTATTTTGGGGCAGCTCTCTTCTTAGGATCTGCATCTATCTGGAAAAGAGAAGCAGATTCTCCAATGGAGAGTTAAGTTAGCAGCCGGAAAATTGAGATAACACTTACTTTTTTGATAGACAGTTTGATAGGTGTAGGCCCTCTTATACCCTGTGATTGATGGTAGCTTGATATTGTAGAGTGGGCTTGTGTTTGGGTATGGTTCTGACTTGTTTCCCAGCTACAGCTAAGGGTCTAGTACCACTGAGTGGATCAGTTAGCCAAATCAAGAGCAATTGATTCCTCACCATGGCTGTGTACCACTATTGAAATTGTGAGGGCATCACATCCGGTTATTTGTTGTTAATTAGGTTAGAAAATGTGTTGCTTGGACAGATCTTGGTCATTTCCCCCAGTCGCCTATGTAGCACCTTCTGGCACTAGACACGCTGACTGTCTCCCTGTCATTCCATTTTATGAGTCAGCTGCGTATGGAGTCTTCAGCAATAGGGTCTTACCACTGGCCTTTGGTGAGTCATCAAGTATTCTGACAGAAGTCTGTCATTGTTTTGGGAAACCTTGTAGGTTTCTCTGATCAAAAGCTCATTGTGGATGGTAGGCCCAAGCTGGAAGTGGGGGTTACAGGTCAGTGTCCACTAAGAAATTGAGGAAAAACATAACTAATATACAAGAGTTAGAGAGGAGAGAGATAGAGGGGAGAGGGGGAGAGGGAGGGAGGGAAGATGTAGGAGATTTAGGACAGTCTTGATCCTACACTCTCCAGTGTCTTGTGGTTCAGGTGTTTCCTGTGAGGGTCTAGTGAAGGTTCACCATTTGGTCTGTCTTTTAGGAAGTAGAATTTTATGGTACCATTGCCGTTTGGGTCCGGATTACTGTTTTCCACCCTTTGATTCCCTCCCCGCCCTCCCATCCATCTTATTGTCTAGTCCATGAGGTACTTGCTGGGTATGTAAGGCATCTTGGGCCGATTCAGGTTAGGTGTTGCAGATGAGTGAGACTATGCATCGATTTTTTTTCTGTGATTGGGTAAGTTCGCTGAGAATGATCTGTTCCAGGTTCAACCATTTTTCCTCAAATTATTTATGTCGTTTCTCCTTACTGCTGTATAGAATTCCATTGTGTAGATATACCACATCTTTGTTATCCATTCTTCTAATGATGGACATCTGGGTTGATTCCAGCTTTTAGCTATTATGAATTGAGCTGCTACAAACATGGTTGAGCAAATCTCTCTGGCTTTTGGTTTGAAGGTTTTAGGTTACAAGCCCAGTAATGGTATAACTGGGTCTGTTGGTATTTCTATAGTCAGCTTTTTCAGGAGTCTCCATATTGCTTTCCAAAGTGGTTGTACCATCCTGCATTCCCACCAACAGTGAATGAGTGTCCCTGCTTCTCCACATCCTCGCCAGCATTTATTTTCTTTGACCTTTTGATGTTGGCTATCCTTATTGGGGTAAGGTGGAATCTCATAGTTGTTTTAATTTGCATTTCTCTGATGATTAGGGATGACGAACATTTTCTTAGGTGTGTGTTTGCCATTTGTATCTCTTCCTCTGGGAATTGCCTGTTTAACTCTGTGCCCCACTTTGTGAGTGGGGTATTTGTCTTCTTATTGTTTAGACTTTTGAGTTCTTTGTAAATTCTAGAGATAAGGCCTTTATCAGTTGGATAACCTGCAAATATTTTCTCCCATTCTGTGGGTATTCTATTGGCATTGCTTATTATATGCTTGTCTGTAAAGAAACTCTTCAGCTTCATATGATCCCAATGATTGAGTGACTGTTTAAGAACTTGAGCCACTGGGGTTTTATTCAGGAAGTCTTTTTCCATTCCTATATCATGGAAAGTACTTCCTAAATTTTCTTCCATTAGTTTTCGAGTTTCTGGTCTTATGTTGAGGTCTTTGATCCATTTGGATTTGAGTGTTGTGCATGGTGAAATGTGTGGATCAAGTTTTAGTTTCCTGCATGTGGTTATCCAGTTTGTCCAGCACCATTTGTTGAAGATGCTATCTTTTTTCCAGTCTATATTGTTTGGGCATTTGTTGAATATCAAGTAGCTATAGTTGCTTGGCCCAAAATCTGGGTCCTCAAGTCTATTCCATTGGTCTATACTCCTGTTTTTATGCCAGTACTATGGCTTTGTAGTATAACTTTATATCGGGTATGGTGATGCCACCAGAGGTATTTCTTTTGCTGAGGATATGTTTGCATATGCGAGGCCTTCTGCCTTTCCATATGAAATTTGAGATCATTTTTTTCTATGTCTGTGAAGAACACTATAGGGATTTTAATTGGAATTTTGTTAAATCTATATATTGCCTTTGGTAGGATTGTCATCTTAACAATGTTAATTCTGCCTATCCAAGAGAATGGGAGGTCTTTCCATCGTTTCAAGTCCTCTTCAACTTCTTTTTTGAGTTTTTATATTTTCATTGTATAGATTTTTTACTTCCTTGGTTAACGTTATTCCAAGGTATTTTATTTTTTTTTTGCTATTCAAAATGGGACTATGTCATTTATTTCTTTTTCTGTGTCTTTGTCATTTGCATACAGAAATGCTTCCAATTTTTGTGCATTGATTTTGTATCCTGCTACTTTGCTATAGGAGTTAATCACCTTCAGGAGTTTTGGGATGGAGTCTCTCGGGTCTCTTACATATACAATCATGTCATCAGCGAATAGTGCTAACTTAACTTCCTCCTTTCCAAATTGTATCCCTTTTATTTCCTTCTCCTGCCTTATTGCTTGGGCTAGGACTTCCAGAACTATATTGAAAAGCAGAGGTGAGAGAGGACATCTCTGTCTTGTTCCTGATCTCAATGGGAATTCCTCCATTCTCTCTCCATTAAGTATTATTTGGGCCTTTGGAGCTTTGTATATTGCCTTTATTATATTAAGATGTGAACCGGCCATGCCAATTCTCTCCAATGTTTTGATCATGAAGTGATGTTGTATCTTGTCAAAGGCCTTTTCTGCATCTATCGAAATGATCATGTGGTTTTTATGTTTAAGCTTGTTTATGTGGTGTATTACATTGACAGATTTTCATATGTTGAACCACCCTTGTGTTCCTGGGATAAATCCCACTTGGTCAAGGTGGATAATGCTTTTGATGTGTTGTTGGATTCAGTTTGCGAGAATTTTGTTGAGGATCTTTGCGTCTATGTTCATTAGGGAAATAGGCCGATAGTTTTCTTTTCTTGTGGCATCTCTGCCTGGTTTTGGGATTAGGGTGATACTAGCTTCATAGAAGGAGTTGGGTAGTTTCCCTGTTCTTCAATTGTGTGGCACAGTTTTAGGAAGATTGGTTTGAGTTCTTCCATGAAGGTTTGATAAAATTCGGCTGGGAATCCACCTGGTCCTGGACTCTTCTTTTTTGGGAGGTTTTTTATTACTTTTTCAATCTCCATGAGCGTGTTGGGTTCATTGAGGTGGTTGATCTGCTCTGAGTTTAGCTTTGGTAGATGATATGCATCCAGGAATTTATCCTTCTCCTCCACATTTTCCAGTTTTGTGGAGTAGAGGTTTTTGAAACAAGTCCTGATGATTCTGCCGATTTCACTGATGTCTGTTGTGATCTCTCCTTTTTCATTTTGAATTTTGTTAATTTGGAGTCTCTCCTTTTTTTGCTTGATCAAATTGGCCAGAGGTTTGTCAATCTTGTTTATTTTTTCAAAGAACCAGCTCTTTGTTTTGTCAATTGCCTTAATTGTTTCCTTGTTTTCCAATTCATTAATTTCTGCTCTGATTTTAATTATGTCTTTCCTTCTGGAGCTCTTTGGGTTGGATTTTTCTTGTTTTTCCAATGCCTTTAGGTGGATGGTTAGGCTAGTGATTTGGGATCTTTCTGTCTTTTTATGAAGGCATTGAGTGCTATGAATTTTCCCCTGAGGACTGCCTTCATTGTGTCCCACAAGTTTTGGTATGATGTGTTCCCATTGTCATTCAATTCCAGGAATGTTGCAATTTCATTTTTTATTTCATCCGCTATCCATTTATTGTTTAAGAGTGTCCTATTCAGTTTCCAGTTGCCGTTGGGGCTCTTGTTGGTTTTTTTGTTGTTGATTTCTAGGAATATAGCATTATGATCTGATATCATGCAGGGAATTATGTCGATTTTCCTAAATATGTGGAGGCTATCTTTGTGACTCAGTATATGGTGTATTTTAGAGAATGTTCCATAGGCTGCCGAGAAGAATGTGTAGTCTGTGGATTTGGGATGGAAAGTTCTGTAGATGTCTGTTAGGTCTAAGTGCTCTATGGTTTTGTTGAGCTCTCTTACTTCCCTGTTGAGCTTCTGTTTGGATGATCTGTCTATTACTGATAATGGTGTGTTAAAGTCCCCAGCTATGATGGTGTTGGTGGTTATTTCTGTTTTATTCTCAAGTAGGTTTTGTGTTATGAACTGCGGTGCCCCTGTGTTTGGTGCATACAGATTTATGATTGTAATATCCTCTTGATGGATTGTTCCCTTTACAAGTAGGAAGTAGCCTTCTTTGTCTTTTTTGATTGTTTTTGGTTTGAAGTCAACTTTATCTGATATTAATATAGCTACACCTGCTTGTTTCTTATTCCCATTTGCTTGGAATATTGTTTTCCACCCTTTCACCCTGAGGAGGTTTCTGTCTTTAGTGGTAAGGTGGGTTTCTTGAAGGCAGCAGATTGAGGGGTCTAATTTTTTGATCCACCCTGTTAGCCTGTGTCTCTTGGTGGGTGAATTAAGGCCATTAATGTTTAGGGTGATGACTGTGAGATTTGATTTGATCCCTGTCATGTTGTATTGGTAGAGATGTGTTGGGATTTCCATGGAATTTAATTTTTTTTTTCTATGTACTCTGGGATTGGTTGCTGTGATCTGCTTCTTGTAGGCATTTGTGTTTGGTTATTTGTTTCTTCTCTGTGGAGAATTTCCTGGAGTACTTTCTGTAGGTTTGGTTTTGTGTTCATATAATTGAAAGCTGAGTTTTGTCATGGAAAGTTTTCCTTTCACCATCTATTATAAGGGAGACTTTTGCTAGGTAGAGTAGTTGGGGTTGGAAGCCCTAGTTTCTTAGAGTTTGGAGAGTATCATTCCAGGCACTTCTACCTTTCAGGGTTTCCATTGAGAAGTCTGAAGTAATTCTGATGGGGTTTCCTTTGAAAGTGGTGTGCTGTTTTTCCCTAGCTGCTTTTAGGATTTTTTCCTTGGTGTCAGTGTTTAGAGTCTTCATGATAATATGCCTTGGTCTAGTCGGTTAGGAGTTCTGTTTGCTTCTTGAATCTTGATGGGCCTTTCTTTTAAGAGACGGGGGAAGTTTTCTTCAATTATTGTGTTAAATAAGTTCTCCATGCCTTTGGTCTGAAATTCTTCTCCTTCTGGTATTCCGATGATTCTGATATTAAGGACGTTTAAGTGTATCCCACAATTCTCTCATGTTCTGTTCACAGGAACTTTCGAACTTACTGAAATTTTTGGACTCTCGAACTGTTTCTTCCATCCTGTCTTCCAGATCAGAATTTCTATCTTCCACTTCGCTGACTCTATTCTTGAGAGCCTCTAGTGAGTTTTGGACTTGTTCAATTAAGTTTGCATTTTCTACTACTTTCCTATATATCACTTCCATCGCTTTGTCCAGCTCCCTTTTTGTCTCATTTTCTAATTTTCTTGATGATTCTTGGAAATCATCCTTGCATTTCTTTATGTTTTCATTTAGTGTGGCCAGCTGATTTTTAAGGTCCTCTTTTTTTTCACTCTCCCTCAATTCTCTTAGCTCTCTTTGAATTCCTTCCAGTGTCTTATCATATTGCTCTAGCTTAGTGATGGTAGCATCCATACGATTATCTATCCTTTGTAGCTTTCCTGTCAATTCTAGCAGTAGTTTGGTCAGGGTTGCATTGTTCATTGCTTCCACTTGATGTTCTGATCCTAAACACTCTTCTATGTTTTGGTTAGTTGTGATCCTTGTTGGACTGGGTGATCTGTCTAGATTTTCTTCCATTTTATTTTTCGTGTTATTTCTTTTGCGCTGTGGTCTACCCATGTCAGTGTATGGGCAGGTAGGTGGGTGGAGCAGCCTGGGATCTAGCTTAATGCAAATCCAAGGCAGCCTGGGGCAGTTGTAAGCAGCCTGGGTTTTTGCTCACTCTTGCCAAAGCCGCCTACCTATAGCCTGACAGAGGCACCAAAGTTGCCTGAATTTTCACCCAGTAATGCACCTAAGCTGCCTGCCTTTGAGCTTGAAAGGGGACTGAGGTAGCAAGCCCTGAAGGTGCCTAGATTCTGGCTGGGTACACTGGGGTCTGTAAACAGTCTGTGCTGTTCCACCTCAGGGGAGTGGGGGATGGGTGGCGATGTACAGGTAGGGGTGGCACCTGCGCTGGCGCTAGTGGCTCCGTGTGGACTTATGTGGCTCTTGCTGTGGGGCTGGGCCCGCTGCACATGCAATTGTAGTGCAGAGGCAGATGATGTGGGTACGGAATCAGGACACAGCAGAAGCTGTCCGGAGGCAAGTGATGTGAGCACAGCAGCAGGGGATCTGGCAGCCACCTATTCACGGCAGGGGTGGCCCACACAGGCCTGCGAACCAAGCACCACATGGCTGGTCTACTCGCAGGATCAGAGAACAAGGGCGAGGTGAGGTCTCAGCTTCAGTGCAGCAGGCTGGCAGGCGTGACTGGTGGGTGCCCGATCAGAGCACAGCCATGTGGGATGTGCGGAGGGTGCGTGGGCGGGTGGGCAGAAGGGGGCGTGGGGTGCGATGGTGTGTATGGAGCAAGTGGGGCACATGGTGGGGGGGGGGTCGGGGTGCACTGGGGCACCGGGCAGTCAGGCTGGAGTGTGAGGGAGGCGGCAGGGTTCAGGGGGTATGGGATGTGGTGTCCTGGAGGGGCGGGGTGCGTGGGGTGCTCTGATCAGTCAGGGGTCGAGGGGCGCGCTGTTGGTGTGGGGCGGTGCACATGCAGGGTGATGTTCAGGGTGCGGGGGGGTGCAGGGCACCCGGGGGGCATGGGGAGCGCGGGGCGCGTGGGGAGTCACGGGGTGTGCAGGTTGGTGTGGGGGAGCATGCGGGAGGTGCGGGGGGCTAGGGGCACAGGGTACGTGGGGGGTGCGTGTGGGGGGAGGGGGCGTGGGGGACACCAAGTGCGGGATACCAAGGGACGCTGCGGGGTTGCTCTGGATGCTCAGGGGGGCAGGGCTTGCGGGTGGGGGGTCGAGGGGGTCGCGTGGGGGGCGCGGGGCATGAAGGGGGGGCATGGTACGCTGAGGCACGCCTGGACGAAGGACGCATGTGGTGGGGCATAGGGGGTGCTGGGCACGCCTGGGCACGCAGCGGCGGGGGGACGAGGCGTGTGTGGGATGGGGGCTCGGGGGGGGGCAGGGAGCGCTTCAGGGCACATGGTGCTCACGGCACGGATGCTCCGGGGTGCGTGGGAGTGGGGGCACAGGGCACGTGGGAAGGTTAGGCGGTTAGGAGCGTGGGGTGCTCGGGTGGGCGCAGGGGGCGCAGGCACTGCGGGACACGGTGTTATGCTCTGGACTCGTGGGGGGGGGAGGGGCAGGTCGCGCGGTGGAGGGGTCAAGGGGGTCGCGGGTCACGCAGGTGGCGTGGAGCACGCTGAGGTAAGATGGAGCGTGGGATGCTGCGGGACGCCGCGGGGCACTCTGGATGCGTGGTGGGGGTGGGGTGCACCGGGGGGGCTTGAGGAGCGCGGGGGTGTGGCACGGGGGTCTTGGGGCACGCGGGGGGGGCGCTGGGCACACCTGGGCGCCTGGGCGCTGGACGCTGCGGGGCGCTTGGAGCGCGCCTGCCACGTGTGGGTAGGGAGCATTGGCTGCGCGGGGGGAAGCAGGGGCTGGGCTCGCTGGGGGGCCTCGAGGCATGTTGGCGTGGGGTGCAGGGGTCTGGGGGGCACAGGGGTGTGGGGAACGCCTGGGCACCCGGGCGTGCTGGGGGTCTGGGGCACGCGGGGGGCGCTGTGGCGCGGGGCAGGCCTGGGCGCCTGGGGCGCGGGAAGCCTCGGTTCGCTCGGACCGCGCCTGCCGCGTGTGGATAGGGAGCGTGGGGCGCGCTGGGGGTGTGGGCGCGTGGGGCTTGGTGCACACGGGGCGCTGGGCCGCTGGGGAGCCCGGCCGCACCCGATGCCGCGATTCGCGGCGGGCGGGGTGGTGGGGCGTGGTTCGCGGGGGTGTGTGCTTCCCTCTTTTACCCCAATCTGTGCCCTCCCTCTTCAAAAAGTTCCTACTTTCCTTGAATACTTGCCTTTTTGTCCCCTTGTTGTTTGTAGTGCAGCTAGGCGGTCACCATCTTGACCGGAAGTCTATTATTTATATTTAAAAAATTTTTTTTTATTTATTTGAGAGCGACAGAGAGAGAGAGAGAGAGAGAGAAAGAGAGAGAGAGAGAGAGAGAGGCACATATAGAGAGAATGAGAATGGGCGCGCCAGGGCCTCCAGCCACTGCAAACGAACTCCAGACACATGCGCACCATTGTGCATCTGGCTAACGTGGGACCTGGGGAACCGAGCCTCGAACCGGGGTCCTTAGGCTTCACAGGCAAGCGCTTAACCGCTAAGCCGTCTCTCCAGCCCTCAAATGCTTTTTCTGTGTCTAATGAGATGATCATGTGATTTTTGTCCTTCAATCCATTTATATAATGTATTACATTTATTGATTTACGTATATTGAACCATCCCTGCATCTCTGGGATAAAGCCTACTTCGTCAGGGTGAATGATCTTTCTGATATATTCTTGTATTCTGTTTGCCAATAATTTGTTGAGAATTTTTGCATCTATGTTCATGAGGGAGATTGGTCTGTAATTTTCTTTTTTTGTTCTATCATTGTTTGGTTTTGGTATCAGGGTAATGCTGGCTTCATAGAAAGTTTGGTAGAATTCCTTCTTTTTCTATTTTATGGAAAAGCTTAAGCAATGGCATTAGTTCTTTCCTGAAGGTCTGGTAAAATTCAGCAGTGAATCTATCTGGGCTTTTTTTATTTGGGAGATTTTTTATAACTGTTCAGAACTCTGTGCTTGTTATAGGTCTATTTAAGTGAATAATCTCATCTTGATTTAATTTAGGTAGGTCATATAAATCAAGGAAATCATCCATTTCTTTCAGATTTTCATACTTTTTTGAGTATATACTTTTATACCATGTCCCTATGACTTTTTGAATTTCTCTGGCATCTGTTGTGATGTTACCTTTTTCATCGTTAATTTTATTAATTTGTGTCGCTTCTCTTTCTTTTGGTCAGATTTGCTAAGGGTTTATCAATCTTGTTGATCCTTTCAAAGAACAAACTCTTTGTTTCATTGATTCTTTAGATTGTTTTTTTTTTTTTTTTTTTGCTTCTATTTCATTAATTTCTGCCCTAATCTTTATTATTATTTCCTGTCTGCTGTTTTTGGGTTTGCCTTGTTCTTCTTTTTCCAAGGCTTTAAGGTGAAGCATTAGGTCATTTACTTGCAACCTTTCTAATTTCTTAATATAGGCACTTAAAGCTATAAATTTACCTCTTAGGACTGCCTACATTGTGTCCTACAGATTTTGGTATGCTGTGTTTTCATTTTCATTTGACTCTATAATTTTTTTGATTTCTCTCTTGATTTCCTCATTGACCCATTCATCATTTAGTAATGTATTATTTAGTTTCCATGATTTTGTGTATGCTCTATTGCCTTCCTTGCTATTGATTTTTAGCTTGATTCCATTGTGGTCAGTTAGAATGCGAGGGGTTATTTCAATTTCCCTGTCTTTGTTAAGATTCGCTTTGTGTCCTAAGTTATGGTCGATTTTAGAGAATGTTCCATGTGTTGCTGAAAAGAATGTATATTCTGTAGCGTTTGAATGAAATGTCCTGTATATATCTCTTAGGTCCATTCCTTCTATGACCTCATTTAGTCCAGATGCCTCTTTTTTTACTTTTTCCTGGAATGACCTGTCAGTTGATGAGAGTGGGGTGTTGAAGTCACCCACTACCACTGTGTTTGATGTTATCTGTGACCTTAGTTCTAATAGCATTTGTTTGATGTATTAGGGGGCCTCCATGTTAGGTGCATATATGTTTAGTATTGTAATGTCCTCCTGTTGGAGGATGACTTTAATCAATATAAAGTGGCCTTCCTTATGTTCCTTAACTAATATTGGACAGAAGTCTACCTTATCAGATATTAGGATAGCAACCCCTGCTTTTTTTCTTGGCCCATTTGCTTGAAGCACTGTTTTCCAACCTTTCATCCTAAGATAGTGGCTACCCTTCGTAGAAAGGTGGGTTTCTTGGAGGCCACAAATTGAAGGATCCTGCTTTTTAACCCAGTCTGCAAAACTATGTCTTTTGGTTGGTGCTTTGATGCCATGATAATTAAGAGATATTATTGAAAGGTGTGTATTCATTTTTCCCATTTTTTTGCAGTTCTTCCAGTTTTACCTTTGTGCTCATGTGTTATTTGAGTATTGTTTGCTTATTCCCAGTTCCTTATTTGTGTGCTTTTCTTTCTCTTCAGCATGGAGGATTCTTTCAAGTATTTTCTGTAGAGCTGGTTTTGTCTTCAAATAGTCCTTTTTTTGTGAAATGTCCTTATTTCTCCATCTATTTGAATGGATAGCTTTGCAGGATAAAGTAACCTTGGTTGACAGTTGTTATCTTTCTGAACTTGGAATACATCATTCCAAGCCCTTCTGGCTTTTAAATTTTGTGTTGAGTAATCTGCTGTAATCCTGATAAAATTGCCTCTGTAGGTAACTTGATTTTTCTCTCTGACTGCTTTCAATATTTTGTCTTTGGTTTGTATGTTTGGTAGTTTGAGTATAATATGGTAAGGAGAGGTTCTTTCCAGGTTTTGTCTGGCTGGTGTTCTAAAGGATTTCTGTATCTGCATTGGCACCTCTTTCCCAATTTGGGGAAAGCTTTCTTCTGTGATTTTATTGAGGACACCAACTATGCCTTTGGAGTGAAATACTTCTCCTTCTACTATGCCCTGAATTTTTATATTTGATCTTCTCATAGTGCCCTGAATATCTTGAAATTCCCACTCATACTTTTCTGTTAGTTTGCCTTTCTCTTTGTTGGACTGTATTAGATCTGCCACCTGGTCTTCTAGCTTAGATATTCTGTCCTCTCCTTCATCCATTCTACTGGTAAGATTTTCTATAGAGTTTTTAATTTCATTAACTGTGTTCTTTATTGCTATTAATCCTAACTGTCTTTTCTTTATTATTTTTATTTCTTTATTTATGTCTAGTATTGAACTCTTTATTTCATTAAATTGGTGTCCTGTGTCTTCTTTGTTTCCTTTGATTTCTTCCTTGAGTACTTTGAACATATTTATAATCATTCTTTTGAAATCTTTCTCAGGCAATTTGTCTAACTCATTCTCACTGATGGTCATTTCTGATGCATTAATACTTTTCGTTGGATTAATATTGTCTTGATTTTTGGTGTCTCTTGTGTTATAATGTATATATTTTTGCATCTTGGATTATTTAATGATTGGATTTTCCAGTTATCTGAGTATTATGAGATATATTAATCAATCTGATGTTATATATCTTCAGGGTTGGAGTTTAAGATGCTAGGTGTGGCTCCCAAAACTCTCAGAGTATCTACAAAAGTGACTCTAGGTGTTGGGTGTGCCTGCTATGTGAGTATTCAAGTAGGCTAAGTGGAACAAAATTTAGGCAGATTCTAAAATTTAACTATACAATATACACTTTCAGTGCAAAGCAGCACAGAGTATTTATCCAAGAGTCAGTATTATGACTACCAGGTCCTCTGTCTGTCCCTTAGGCTGTATGGTGCCTCACCCACTCCCTTAATTCTGACAACAAAGCAGTTAAGATTTCTGGTCTGTAGAGGGTTCCAAGTCAGCTTGTGACCATATGAGACCCTTCCCTAATGTAAAACAGAAGAGTAAACAAAGCCACTATAATTCAAGAAGCAACAATTAAAATGCCCAAAATACAGCTTATTTAAGAATGGAAAATTTGACCATTTATCTGATTTAACATATAATTTATCCTGATATGGAAGGTGCAGTTAGCACTTCTGGTTCAGGCCTATGTACCAGGTTTATTAGGT
The DNA here is from genome assembly GCF_020740685.1 of Jaculus jaculus. Classification (NCBI taxonomy): domain Eukaryota; kingdom Metazoa; phylum Chordata; class Mammalia; order Rodentia; family Dipodidae; genus Jaculus; species Jaculus jaculus. Next base: position 83,693,170 of record NC_059104.1, read on the forward strand.
GGGTATACCTGGTGTAATCCCACGTACCTCTTGGGATGATTTTGGTCTCAGCTGCACTCTTGATTGGGTCCCTCTTTGGTGCTCTGTCAGTTTATGTAGGTGTGGCCGGGTCCCTGGACTGCTGTGCTGTTTCTGAGGGCTGGGCACTGGTGGTGGGGAAGAGGAAGGAGCTGATGCTGCTGTAGTTTGCCCCATGTTCCACGTGTTCTTCTTCCTTGTGATCTGTTACTCCGCTGTTCACTGCTGGTCTCCCTTCACGTTTCTTGAGTTTGTGGAGAGCTCGAGTGTGAGTGGAAAATTCCCTTGCCTGGGTTTTTGTGCTGCTCAAGGGGAGCACCACCCCCTGTGGTCTGGGGCGCACACCCGCCCCACTGGAGCAGCTTCTGCCGGCCTGTGTGGGTTCTGGATGCTCTGGATCTCTCCTACTTTTCCGCTGCTGTTTCAATTTTCTATACACCTCACTTTTTATTAAAAGTGTGTATTTTTTTTTTTTTCCTTTTTTCTCCCTAGGCTGCTTTGGCATGGTATCTACGCCACCATCTTAACCGGAAGTCTTTAGGATTTATTTTGATGAAGTGTAGGACAGCCCTGGACTTTTAACACTTTGCATACACATTGCTGATTGCTGCACAGGAACAAGGTCGTGTTTCATCCTGGAGATTCTGGGCCATGTGACCAGGTGACATAAATCAATGTCAACAATAAGAGACACTGGGTACAATATATCCACAGTTGAGATGTCTTTCTGACATCATCAATGTGTGTAGGGTGAAAAATGAGTAATCTGTGCTGCTCATGAGAAAGAACCACATAAACCACACATGAGGGATCTTCTGTGTTTGAAAGGGGGTGACTGGTATTCTGAAAACATCAGTTCCATCCAAACACTCATGGATTCTATTGAATTTCTGCAGATTCAGTACTGCCACAGGAATATAGGTAGAAAACAGAATAACTGACTGTAGGCTGATTTTGTCCCAGAAGAAAACTGGTGTTAGAGAACTTTGGAGATTTCACTGATGTTGGCAACCGTACTGCAATTCAAGAGGGTATTCTGATTTATTGAAAATTTACATTCAGGTATTTAAACTCAAAGATAGAATTTGAAAGAATTTACTTCAAATATCTCATTTACAAAAAGCTATGGAAGATTGTGTTGATGGATATAGAGTTAATTCTAGCGAAAATATTGGGCAAATGCCAAAAAGATAGGGTTTGGGGGAAAAGGCATGTGAATGTTTTTGCTTCATGCAATCTTTTAAATTTTCTATTCTTTGAAATCATCTTAAACTACAATGTTTAATTTGACTCAAGATTAATTGTATCTCACAGTCTATAGTGTAATCCACTTCTGTCTGCCTCTGCTATATTAGTACGGTCATTTGAACCTGTCATTGCAAATTCTCTCTGTCCTGTGCAAATGACACCCAAAACATTAGCAATATAGGAAGGTGTACAAGAAACTTTGCTGAAGGTTTGGGGGTTGAGGACAGTGATATCACACTATAATGAACAATTCAGAGCTGGGGGTGTGGCTTAGCATAGAACATATGCAAGGCCCTGAGTTCTATCACTTGTATCTGAAAAAAATTAAAAATTCATTATGATAATCCTTTTCTTCCTTTTCCTGGCCATCTGAGTTGGGAGTAGTTCTCCCTCCTATTCTGTTCCCAGGCTCCAGCCGCCTACCATGAGGCCCCAGACTTGTCATTTCCCTTTTGCTCCAAATCCCATTCTCACAGGCCTGCTCCAGACCATTCTCACATTGAACAAGTTAACTTACATATCTCATCCCTGATCAGAACCCAGCTCTTTCCCCATCATGAAATGCAAGCCTATGGAGATTTAGTATGTACATATATTGGGAACTTTCATATCTGAACATACTGTAATTTGGTAGTGTTACCATCGCCCCAGAGATGCAATCAGCACCCCCAACTATGATTTTCCCATTTTGCAGGTGAAGAAACTGACTGTACCCATCAGGAGCTTGGTGTGTCTCCAATCACTCTGCCTGTCTTAGCTACATGATTCTACCATGATGGGTGAGTTCCAGCTCCAGGGAAGACAAACAAAACAACTTATGCAATGTCTGCAAAGAGACATGACAGTAGCGCAGGTAACGCAGGCAAATTTCAAGTCAGTTTGCTGAGTTTTAATTAGCAATCCCTAGAAATAAGCAGCACAGGAAGAACTCTGCTGCCATCTAGTGGCCTCATTGGATCATTACCCTCATTGAAACATCCTCAATTTAGCTTTCTGGCTGCATAAAATCAATATATGAAAATGTCATCCAGAGGTAAGAGCATCCATTTCATATTAATTTCAGATTTATGGATGTAGGGGTTTAAATTCCAGTACAATTTCTCCTGGAAATTAATTAATTAGTGCAATGCCAACAGTACTCTCATATTGAAGCCATATATATATATACATACACATACATATATATATGCATATATATATACATATATATACATATATACATATATACATATACATATACAGATATAGATATAGATATAGATATAGATATAGATATAGATATAGATATAGATATAGATATAGATCTCCTACTGGAGAGTTTATAACATTTTAAGATATGTTTCAAATGTTAACCTTCATAATATGTCCGTGAAGTAAATATAAGTATCTCCATATTACAAATGGAAAAGGCCAAGGCTGGAAGTCTTTGACTTTTAAAGTTTCCAAATTTAGTTAGAATAGGGTTAAAATTTCAACACATACTTTGTTAATTTGAGCCCAGGTACCTTTACTTTCTTCCTTCTCCCTTGATTCCTTCCCTTCTTCACCCTTTCTCTCATTTTATCTCCTTCATTTCCCTGGTTCTCCTTTTTCTTCTTCTTTTATCCCTCTCCCACTCTTTCCCTAACCATTTTTTGCACCCTGGGTCAGAGCTCATTAAACAGCTGGTTGCCACACACAAAGCTTCTACTCCTTCAGACACGAGGCACTGTTTCACCAATAAAATGTAAATTGCAATATAAGTAGATGGCTGCTGTGCGGTTCTTGGGAAGCCTTAATGTATTGTTAATATAGGGTCCACTCCTCCCTCTCCAGAAGAGAGTTATAAAATGAGAGAAGCATGTGGAGATGATGGAGGCCCCAATTTAGCTGTGCCAGTGAGCAGCCACTGGTGAGCGTCCGTCCATATATCAATTTGGGAGCCCCTATAATGGAAGGGGTGACTTCTCCATTTGTGTAAACCATTGTCATCACTGTTTAGAGATTATTTCCAAAGCATGTCCAGCTGTTAAACTGGACAAGGCCCATGTCCTACCCACTTGAGTGGCAGTCTGTCCACGTATGTGCAGCAAAGTGTTTACATTTATGAAAGGTGGCTTCAGTTCTGGACATTAAAAAAATAATTATTTTATTTATTTATTTATTTATTTATTTATTTATTTATTTATTTATGAGAGAGAGAGAATGGGGGGCATGCTAGGGCCTCCAGCCACTGCAAAGGAACTGCAGATGCATGCAGATGCCTCTTTGCGTACCTGCCTTATGTGGGTCCTGTAGAGTTGAGCCAGAATCCTTTGGCTTTGCACGCAAACACCTTAACCACTAAGCTATCTCTCCAGCAGGGACATTTTTCCTATCTGTTTCCTTTTATAAATTTTCTGTTAAGAATATCAGCGATAGGCGGGTGACAGAAAGGCAGCGGTGGACAGGGCCTGGCCTGGCATTGGGCGGCCAAGTGGCCCTGGGGTTGGGGGAGAAGGAAGAGGAGGGGGAGGAGCAGTGGGAGGAGGAGCAGTGAGCCCTGGCGCAGAGTGGCCCTGGCCATAGTCTATGAATATCTCTTCAAGTACATCATCACTGGGGACACAGGTGTTGGTAAACCTGGACTTTTGCTGCAGTTCATAGACAAAAGGTTTCAGCCAGTGCATGACCTCACTACTGGTATATAATTTGGTGGTTAAATGCTAACAATTGACAGGAAACAGATAACACTTCAGATACAGGATACAGCAGGGCAGGAGTCCTTTTGCAATATCACATGGTCATATTACACAGGTTCAGCTGGGGCCTTGCTAGTGTATGATAGTACAAGGAGATACACATTCAACCACTTGACAACCTGCTTAGAGGATGCCTTCCAGCATTCCAATTCCAATACGGTCATTATGCTTATTGGAAATAAAAATTATTTAGAATCTAGAAAAGAGAAGAAGGTGAAAGTTTTGCATGAGAACATGGACTTATCTTCATGGAAACTTCTGCCAACACTGCTTCTAACATAGAAGAGGCATTTATTAACACAGCAAAAGAAATCTATGAAAAAATTCCAAGGAGTCTTTGACATTAATGAGGCAAATGGCATTAAAATTGGCCTTCAGCCAGTCCCAAGACAATTAGCCTAACTAGTGCAAGAAGGTGCTATGTGAACTACAGGAGTAAAGTGGCCAACATATGTCCAAGCAACTCAAAATCTAAGTGAGTCAGAAGCAAACAACCCTACGTGATGCTCACACAAGTGCAATAGTGGCACACAGCCATGGTGGGTAACCAACTGCCCTTGGGTTGGCTAACAGATCTGCTCAGTGGAAAGGAAACCATATCTGGAGCTGGGAAACAAGTCAGAATCAAGTCCAGACAATGATTCTGCTTTCCCCTGCCAAGCTCCTATTAACTTTGGGCTATAAGAGGGTCTACAGTCTTCAAATTCTCTTTAAATCAATACTGGTTATACCATTTAACTGGTGCTGACTTCACTCTCTGTTGGAGAATCTGCTTCTCTTTTTCAGATGGGAGCTGGTCCTGATGAGATAAATGACCCAGTGAACTCTACCCTGGCCCTAGCTGAAACCACAGAGGAATTGGGGAAATGAACTCTTGCTGCTTTCTTAGTGAATCTGATATCAGCACACGGGTGATGGTGATAGGTACTGAGGACACTCAACATCTACCAAACCAGACATCCCAGATGCTAATAAGTGCCCATCACTGAAGCAGACTTAAAATGCTCCCAGCATGGCTCTTAAAATTTTGTGGAAAAGGGGGTGGAAAGATTGTTAGAGCCACAACTTGGGACATTTTGCACAGAGACCCTACACAATCCCCATGGGCTTGACCTGCATACCCAATGAGGAAGCCTGCTTCAGAAAAGGGGCAGGGAGGAAGGAAAGGATGGTACCAACATGCTTTGTTTACATACTAAATATGTCCACATCTAATTTCAAAAAACGGCCCTCCAGCATGCTGCCACTAATGCAACCCACACAGGCAACGGGCAGGGGGAGGGGACAGCAGGCTGGGGGAGGCTGCTGCTGAGACTCTTTCAGGTCTAGCTGCCCAGCGGAGCTGCTCACCCTGTCTCCTCTCTCCTATTCAGCTGAGACAGCAAACTATTAGATGATTTCATGTCATAGAAGACTTTAATCCTTCAGCTTCTTGTATAACTTTGAATAAATAGTTAATGTTCACTTAAAAACACTAATTTTGGAGACTGTATTCATATCTATTTGTATTTGATTTCTAGGTCAATTGATGGAATTTTTTTTTTTTTTTTTTTTTTTGGCAAATGTTGCCTTGTGCCCTTAAATTCAAGCTGAATTGTATAAAACACTACAAAGTCATCTGGCGTATTTCAAACCAGTTTGTATAGTTAGGTTTCCTAACACCTGTGATTACCTAATGTTTAATATTATAGGACTGTCTCAGAAAGTTTGTCCATTTTGAAGGCTATAAGGAAAAAAATAACAGCAGGATTCTTAATTCTGCATTTATCATTTACTTTCTGTATATATAGTTTAACTTGCGTAAGTGTAACTTGCCAAGCTTGAATACTTAGTGCATTTACATAAATTCTATACCATTTAGAGCTTAAAGCTACAGAAACATTGTTAGGAATTACTTGGACACTGAATTTTAAACCTTTTGACATTGTTAATTAGCATGTTCATCTTTTCGTGTCACTAATCCAAGAAAAATATGCTTAATATATATTACTAATGGCTAGGTATATGTTAACCTGTTTTAATGTCAAAAGTTTAATACTTGTCCACAATTTCCTTAAGTCTTTCAGAAAAGGACTTGTTTGTCTTAATAAATGTTGTTGGGTAAAATCACATTATGATTCAGAAGGGCAGAAGTAGAAATCCCTGCATCTCAGTGACTCCAAGAATGAGTCCCACATTTAGGTGGATCCTTATGAAGACTTTAATCTTTCCTTAAACACAATAATCTTTTCTTTTACTCACATTATTTCTAAGGGTATTTTTCATTCAGAACAGTTTTTTTTTTTTAACCCTGATGTGCAGTGACTGTGTAAAATTTTTCTTCCAGTGGCAACCTCTAATCTTTAAAATATGGTAAGCACCTTGTCTGTTTTGAGGGGATATGAAAATACATCTAGCAGATGGAAAATCCTGTTAAAAAGTAGAAAAGCTTTAGTATTTACTCATTGTTGTGGTTTTATCCTTTTTTTTTTCTTTTTCTCCCATGATCTGTAATGAAATTGTTACAGCAGTGCAAAATACAATCCTATGTATAAAAACAAAAACAACCAAAAAAGAATGTCAGCTATATTTAAAAGAATAGCAACAATTCCAAGAGATAGGGAAAAACAAAAAACAAGGGAACCAAAAGCACATTTTTCCTTAAATAATTGATGATAATCTGCAGGATTTAAGTGGGATAGTTGGCTGTGTAAATCATTTTACTTACTTATTTATGTATTTATTTTTGGAAGCCATAGGCAACAGATGTTCTGCACAGGGCAGAAAATGACAGCCTTGACCCTGGCCCCATTTTTATCTTGTTGCTTCTTGATATTGATTGTTTCTTCTTCATGAACTGCCTGACTCACAGAGTAGACACAAACAGCTCTGTGTAACAAACCTACTACATATTTTCCTCCTGGCTTCCCTGGGAGCTTTCTCATTGAAATGAAGCAGTGAGAGGACTGCACTGGGAAGAGGCTCTGAGCAAGCCTCCCTCCTCCACCTATTATAGCTCAGCTTCTAGCTCAGAGGCCTTGGCCTGCTGCTGCTCTTCCTGGGCAAGGCCATAGCCTTTCTGTCAGCAGCCTCTGAGGTTGCCTTGAGCACTTTTGGGGCTCCTTCAGGGACACTCCTCTGAGGCTGTGTTTGAAACTGTTTGGGATCTCTTGTTCCTGTCTTGTGCCTTGAACCTTGTTATTTTTTTGTCACTTTCTAGTGCCTATGGACAGACTTGTTGATGGAATTACTGGCTCTCAACTTAGTCCACTTCCTTTCTGATTTCCTTCGGCTTTGTGCCAGGGACTCTATGTGCCTGCTTTGTGCTTGAGAACACTTCTGAAACCCACATCTGGGGCAACAGTTCAGATACTTAGCTTGAAGAAAGAATCAGTCTTGGAGTAGTTCTTCTTCTTTAAAAAGGCTTGTCAATCCTACTGAATTGCCTTCCAGTAATTCTTTGGAATAGTAGGGTACTGTCACTGTTGAAAACTTGTAGACTCCCCTTAAAGCCCCTCCTTTTTCTTCTTTCCTCCTGTCAAGATTCTATGTCCACTTGATCTCAGAGCTACATCTGACCCAGCTGTCAAACCTGAAGATGAATGGGTCAGTGGTTCCAGCTGGAAAAGGTGTTTTTCAGCAAACCTGCAAAGCTCAGCAGAAGTTCCTGCAGTGACCACTGCGGGGACAGGGTTAAGTCCCTGCTGGAAAGCCAATGTCAAGGAATTTGTAGCTGACAGTAAGAAATGGTACACATAAATGTTGTATAGCAACAGATGACAAAGACTCCTTCCTGTCCATGGGGATTTTGCATTTTCCCAAGGGTCAAATCTTCTATCTAGTGATGATCTTCGTCATTTTCTTCTTTGCTCCACATATCCCCTGTTCACTGTGCATTTCCCTTCCAGAGCTCCCTTGGAAACAGCCAAAACAGGCCAAAGACATAGAGCTTTTCCAGTTTCTGTGATTGAAGTGTCTGTCATTGTTTAGGTAGAATGAGAATTTAGAAGGCCTGCTGTAATCTTTCTTTGCTTCAAAGAAGTATAGCAAGCCTGTCTTGCTTATAGAAGCAAACTGTGCTATAATATAACCAGTCAGCTCGATCCCTAGTTGTAAACAGCCACCTGGTGAAGAAACATGAGTGGATTTCTGCAATCTCATTTGTGGTTATAGGATTTGGGATCTAGAAGGATCATCTCATTCCATGAGCATTTGAACTGTGCTCTATAGAAACTTGGGCCATGGGGTTTTCTCAGTGATGGGTCAGGGGCCACTGGAAAAGTGGGCAACTCGGTACTTGGCTACTACTTAACTCTTTGACCACATGCCTTTTATTTCATACTGCTCCATAGAACAAAGGGGTCAAGTCCATGTGGCAGGGACTGCTCTTAACTGTTTTTAAGCATCTGTATGCATTAATTCGTTAATGAAGATAAAAACAATTATCACTAATGTTTCCAATTTTTTATATTTCATTTATGTATTTGAGCAAGGGGGAGATAAAAGGAGGCAGAGGGAGAAAGAGAGAGAGAAACAGAGAGAGAGAGAGAGAGAGAGAGAGAGAGAGAGAGAGAGAGAGAGAGAGAGAGGGCTTCCACCTGCTGCAAATGAACTCCAGATGTATGCTCTACATTGTGCATCTGGCTTACATGTGTCTTAGGGAATCAAACCTGGGTCCTTTGGCTTTACAGGCAAGTGCCTCAGCCACAAAGAAATCTCCCCAGACCAACTATCACTAAATTTCATACAGCAACTAGTATGTGCTTGGAAGTCATTCTGAGAGCTTTACATTTACTTACTACTACTCACAACTAACAGGCTTATGGGAAAGCACTGCTATGCACCAGAAATTCTGCTTACAATCAATGACAGTATATGTGTTCAAAATGACTCCTGGCCCTTCCTTGAAGTTTTCACAATATAACACTTGTTGCATGATATTTTGAATCTTTGAGTTCTAACTCTGCAAGCCAAAAATTCTCCACTGATATTTCATTTTCTTCCTCTGATATGTTGGTGATCCAACTTCAACTCTCTTTCTCAGGTCACTGAATATTGATATCATCTCTATAACACTGGTGAGAAAACCTTAATATTCATTCTGTATCGTTAAAGTTTAAAATCTTGTTTTGTCCAGCATGTCATGACTTTTTAGGTACTGACATAATACTATGAGCTTTACTGGATGCCAGATTCTATACTGAGCACATCACACATAGTAATTCAGTGTTTAAGCTGTTCTACAGGATTTATGGTTATTACTTTTGTGTTATATATGAGAAAACAGGCATAATGTGGTAGTAGACATGTAATGTAGTAATAATTTTACTAGAGATATAGTGTCAAATTCAAGTGAAGCCAAACTGTTTTGAGTGTAGTCCTTGAAAATATGTTATCTCACTCAATATTTGCTGTAAAGAGTAAAGCTTAGTTGTATTTAGATATTTTACTTTACTGATGAGTAAGGGTGAAATATTGTCCCAGATTCCCAACTAATGTCTGCTACAAGTGATGCAGAGCAACACATACCAGCACTGTAATATCATTCTCTACAATACAGCCTTCCTGTGTGGATACTAGCAGGGACTAACTGAGAATGAGGGGTGTGCACACACATCCTGAAGCATCATGAGCTTGAAACAAATGTTAGTTAGTGGGCAGCTGGATCCCCAAACAGCTGACTGATATTAGACAGACATTAGACAATGCATAATGCTCACTGGATAATGAATGCTCTTGGGTCAGCATATGAGGAAGGGAGGCAGAGGAAGCAATATTGCCTAGAAAGGTAAGCTGAGCTGCATGGAGGTCTGTGCTAAATTCAAAGGCAGTTCCATGACAAGATGTGGAGCTGGCTGGCCTTTTGAGTATCTCATGAGACGGAACAAGGAAGCTTATTTGGGCCTCTACATTGACCAGTCATTAGATGAACAGTGCCCTTGGAAGGAGATGTGATTTAGGGGCAGGTGGTTTTGTCAGTTGAGACTGTCTGCTACCCATGGCTGAGAACAAGCATTTTTCTCCTTCATTCCTCAAGAGGGAAATAGAATGCCACATTGTCATATGCACAATTATAGTAATACTTACAATATGCATTATTTTTATTGGTTTCATAAGAATTTATTTTATTTCTTCTTATGTAAATAGCATTTGAGATTGTTGTGTGCTAATTCAATCCTATTCAGAAGGCAAAATTGAGTTCTGGAGATCTGAGTGGCTTGTGGAACCCCAGTTAAGATGTCCAGGAAAGGTCTTTACCATCCCAAGCCTACATCAGTCATTTGTCCCCAGCTCTGTCCTTAACTACTGGGTGAGCCAGGCCTGCTTTCCAGTCCCAACTGTTTACTAGTGAGAGAATCAACCACAGAGTTGTATTTCTTTTTTTCACTGAATATCAGTAACTTTCAAAATTCAACCTTCCTCTAGTGGACATTTAGGTACCAGGGATGTCATTATATGACATAGGATCTACACAGTGGTGCTGGGATTTATGGGAATAGGACTCAAGAGATTTATAATCATGGAGACCTTTGGAGAGGACTTTCGTGGTTATAAATTGGTTATGGTAGTGTAAGATGTATTTTCCTGGGAAGAAGTATGGAAGCTTGGATCTAATGGATGGTTTTGAGCACTACATTTGAATGCCCCTTATCTGAAATACTTGGGAACAGAAATGCTTCAGACTTTTATTGACTGTGAAATGTTTACATTTACATAATGAAATAACTTGTGGGGATGGGAGACATGTTATTTACATTTCTGTAAACCTTATATACATAACCCAAAGTGAATTTTATATTGTATTTAAGTGCATCTGTATTTTGGCTGTGATCAGTCACATGAGGTTAGGCATGAAATTTTCTACTTTTGGAAAGAGTGTATATTTTGGGTTAGGGCTCTTCTATGTATATGATTACTGTGTAGAAGGTCTTGAATTTGTGTGTGAACTTAATGTATGCACATACACGTACTACATGAAGTGATGTAATACTGGAAAATTATTGACACAAAAAAAGCTAAGAACAAGAAAAAAAAGAGAGAGAAGTATGAAGCAGCCATGTTGTCTAAATCACATTCTTAATGATAGCTGAAGTTCAGCACAAAAGGTGACGTTCAGCTTCCTGTAGTTAAAGACAACACAACACACTTAAAGTATTATTATTTTTTTCTTTTTTCTTTTTTTTTGTGGGGGGGGTTTCGAGGTAGGGTCTCACTCTGGCTCAGGCTGACCTGGAATTCACTATGTAGCCTCAGGGTGGCCTCAAACTCACGGCGATCCTCCTACCTCTGCCTCCCGAGTGCTGGGATTAAAGGCATGCGCCACCACTCCCGGCATTAAAGTATTATCTTTAAGGAAGAGACTAAAGGCTACAAAAGTTATGTCCTGATTCTAGAAGGTCCCACCTCTAATGTTTCATGTGAGGGTCCCCTTGCAAATGGCAGATAGGGGAGCCAAAAATTACATTTGACATGGGGATGCAGAATGTGCATTTTTATGTGGGCTTACTTGAAGGTACGTGTGCTTTTTAATCATTGAAGTGCATTTTATGGCGGCTTCCCATCTCCTGGCTTCCCACCTGTGCTGGGCAGCATATATTCATGCTCCAGGAATATGTAACAAGCATTAATGCTGCAGGAGAAAGTGCTTTGCCGATACCAACTTCTAGGCAGTTGATGAGTACAATTGTCTAGTTTTCATTCCTGCTCCAGGGGTTGGGGTAGGATATTATAATGGTATTAATAAGGGCCTGGGTACCACAGGCTCTTTGTTTCCCTATGAGGCTAGTTCTCCGACATTGTGCCATCTGATCACTCTGCTTGGCACCCAGAGCCCACAACAGGAATTTAGCACACTTAAGAAAGCATGGACAGTTTGAAACAGTGAAGATTTTATGGAGTGTGTCTCCCATTGAAACATGTCATTAGAACAACACATCATGGACTTCCTTTAACAAGTTTCTTTTGTTAGGGACCTTTAGAGTGATTCTTTATAGACCCTGGGAGCCCTGAGGACCTGGTTTTATGTGTACACAAAAGCTGTGTTCTGTGAACTTCCCTGTCACCAGGATTACTGGTTTACATCTTAGAATGGAAATCTTTATCCCTCTTCCCTTTGGTAAAACAAGAATATGATTGGAGCCCTGATGGATCATCTTCAAAGCCACAGCTTATGCCCCTGATCAATACACCAGCACAACTGCTTGAAATAAAAGAAAAAACATTAGGATGGTATTAGAAATTAACACTTTTTAAAAACTGTGCCAACCTGGTGGTCAGTAGTGCTAAGGTCTGGCATTGGGAGCTATAACCAAATAATAAGTGATGGGTGGTGAGCGTTTGTTTGGGGCCAGGCACAGGGCTAAGCGCTCTGTATGCCTGATCTCATTTAATCCCTCAACAGCTCCAGGAGGCAGGAACTATTCTTAGCTCTAGTTTGTAAATGAGGAAATTGGGGTTTGGAGTAATTTGCTGAGATCATTCAGCTGGTGGAGGCAACACTGGCCTGGTAAGCCTGGAAGGCAGAACAGAACTTCCCCACCAGCAGCCATCTACTCCTTTTGCTTTCATTAGTAATCAGAGAGTATCAGAGAGAAGAGAGATTCCATTTCTGCTTCTCCAGGGTTCTCTGTGGCCCACTGTGGAGGTTTCACACTCACAGATAGTTCTTATTAGAATTTGAGCTAAAGACTGTAGCATGCTTTATGCAGTCCAGCAACCTTGGGGTCAGCTCAAACTTCTCACTTATGATTTCCAGTGCATGTAAAGTTTTCATACCCATCACATCAGATTTCTCAGGATCTCCCATGAAGGCTAGATCCGTGACCTTTCATGATCTGCTTCTAGGTGACCTCTCCCACCCTATCTCAGCTGTGGCTGTATACTGCCACATGTACTATGACCTAGAACTACGGGGGATTAATGGCCAGCAATCTCCCATCAGACCTGCATCTTCTCATGTCTCTGTTCTCATTTGAAGAACTTTACTTTGCTGGTCCTTGAAGAATATTTTATGGCACCACTGATGTAACACACTTAATATCCTCACAGATTTTTTTTTTTTTTTTTTTTGAGGTAGGGTCTCACTCTAGCCCAGGCTGACTTGGAATTCACTATGGAGTCTCAGGGTGGCCTTGAACTCACGGCGATCCTCCTACCTCTGCCTCCCGAGTGCTGGAATTAAAGGAGTGCGCCACCACGCCCGGCTACTTCACAGAATGGTTTTAACAGCTTTTCATTTCAAACCTGTATTAGTAAGGGTGCTATAGAGAATCTGACCCATGAGGTACGTGTATCTAAATAGAGCTAGGTATTTTTCTATGTATATATTTTCTATCATTTCTTGTCAACTGTATATCATCTATCCATATATCTACCTACCTCCCCACCTACCTACCAATCTATCTATTCACTCATTGAGAGATTTTTGTGTATACAAGTTTGTGTGTGTGTGTGTGTGTGTGTGTGTGTGTGTGTTCAGGTTCCCATGCATGCATGTGTGAATGAATGTGAGGCCACAGGTTGACACCAGCTATCTTCTTTAGTCATTCTCCACCTTATTTATTGAATCAAGTTCAATCATTAGATGTAGAGTTTGATGATTTGGCTTGTACAGGCTAGTTGTCTTGCCCCAAGAAGACATCTGTCTCCACCTTCGGAGTACTAGTATTTTTGGTATGTACCACCTGCATTTCTGTGGGTACTAGGTATCCAAACTCAGACCTTCATGCTTGCATGGCAAATGCTTCACTGAATGAGCCATTGCCCCAACCCCTGAGGGATTTTCTTTACGAGGAAATTCACTCAAACAGTGAGCGCTACCATGGATGAAATCTGTAGGTTTGACCAGCATGCTAGAAACCCAAGGAAGAACTGACAGAGCTGCTGAACCCAAAATGCATCTGCAGAGTTCTCCTCCCTCAGGAGCCCTAACCTTTCCTTCGAAAACTATCAGTTTATTGGATAAAGCTCAACCACACTAATGAAGGCAATCTACTTAACTGAAAGTCTACTGTTAAAAATGTATATTAATTGTAAGTAAAATCTTCATGACAACATCTTGACTAGATTTTGACCAAACATAACCACATTGACACCTAAAATTAACCATTACACATTTATGTTGTTAACTACTTAACTTATGCCTGCCATTTTTTTAAGGTGAATGACCTGCAAGTGATCATCAAGTTCCAATAACTTTATGACTGTATGAAAATTCACATCTTTTATTTTGACATATACAACTTTAAACATCACTTTTGTTATCAAAATATGTTATAAAAATATAGTAACTCAGTAAGGTTAGGTAGGGGGTGGTGTGAAAAATATATTTGAGTACAATCTGCTTGTAGTAGAGTGATAGTATGGTAGGTGAGACCCTGACACCAAATATGAAGCTAGGTTTCTTCTATCAAAGCGTTATCCCTCTCGCAGGGCCATTGGTATGTCCCATCATTGCAGGCACTGGTGATCTCTCTGATAACGGGTTGTATCCACCTCTCTTTGGCTTTTGGAAGCCCAATGAAATGGCAGGAAATGCACCCCCTCACTGGATGATGAACTAATTGACCGAAGAGATGGTCCAATCTGTGATGGGGGTCTAAATTGAATCCTGGATTGGCTATTTCTGTCCCTGTTAGACCCTGATGGTCTTTGGTGGAGTGATGAGGGGCAAGGAGGCAGCTCTCTGCTGTCCACTAGATGGTAGTGGAATCCCACCGCTGACAGGATCACAGGTTTCTGCTCTCTCACCAAAGTGAATACTTCTAATGCAGAGCAGAACACTGTTGGGACTTTCAGGTTAACTGACTAAGTCACTTTAATTTTCTTGGGAAAATAGTTGCACTCACACATCAGATAAGAGGCTCCCAAGACACAGAAACCTGCAGCGTATGCAAGGCAGTTTTATTTTATCCCCCCAGCTCCTAAAAATGAAGAGACTTCTGTCCCAACTACATATATCCCCATTCCCTACAAAACAGGTTCAAGCTTGCTCTGTCACTAACCTACTTAAAGCCTGTCCACGCTGACTCCCAGCCATGATGGAGTTCAGGCTATGTACCCGCTGCTTCAACCTGCCAGTGTCCTCTGCTTACAACCTACTGCTCCACTGGGCAGGCTGCTAAAGAAGAGCTGCCTACAGATATCAGTCATCTGCTCAACTTTCTGGGTGCAGGCATAAGAAATTTGTGGTCAAAATAAACAAAATTCTTAAGTCAATCAAACATGAAGGTTAAAACACAAAAATGCTTCTTCCTTTTTTTTTTTTTTTACCTCTTTCATATCTTTTCCTCCTCCCTTGAGTGTATTTATATTATCTCTACAGGTAATTATTTTTGAAGGAAAACATACCCAAAGACATGGGACAATTTTTGGTTTTAGTTAGTTCAGAATACAGGTTATGACACTGGTTGTTATACAGAGCACATGCTCATAAACATTGGTTGAGATATGCTGACATTTCTCTCCAGAAATTTTACATAAGACCTCCTTTCTCTTCCTGACTTCAAAATCCTTCACTAAGGATTTTCTCCCCCCGACCCACTTTTTTTTTTTTGAGATAGGGTCTCACTCTGGTCCAGGCTGACTTGGAATTAACTCTGTAGTCTCAGGGTGGCCTTCAACTCATGGCGATCCCCTACCTCTGCCTCCCTAGTGCTGGGATTAAAGGTGTGCACCACCACACCCAGTTTAAGGATTTTATTTTCTAGTTAGAGTGAACACAATGGGCCAGGGATTATGAATCAATCAGGGAACAGTTATGGGCCCAAGAATGCACAGTCGGTTGGCCATCTTTTTTGTTGTTGTTGTTATTTTGTTCTTTTCAAAGTAGGGTGCACCATAGCCCAGGCTGGTCTCTAACTTATGGGGATCCTCCTATCTCTGCCTCCCAAGTGTTGGGATTAGAGGTGTGAGCCACCACGCCTGGCTGTCTATCTGATAACAGTCCTTGCTGGCTTTTTAAATGAGGTGCTAGCATGTTATCCCAAATCCTGAAGCCGAGAAAAGTACAATTAGGATCTCTTGAAGTAGCTTCAAGGCACAGAGTCTTCATTTCCTACTTCCTTGGTGGCCTCAACTATCTTTTATCCTTGTCTCTTCTCACTTCTCCCTAGTGAGAACAACAGGACAGCTCATCAGTGCTGTCTTTGGTTGGATCAATAGGCAAAAAATATCTCATTACTACAAGAATCAGACCACTCTAACAGCCTACATCTGATTGCTCTCAAGGCAGAACATTTATAGGATGAAGCATGGTTCATTTCCAAGCTCTTCACACCATTGATCTGAAGTGGTAAACCAATATCAGCCATTGGTCTTGGGCACTGTGAAGTTAGCCCACACAGAAATTATAACAGGGCCCCAACTGTGTAATTGTAATAATTTCTACTAGGTGATGTAATAACTTCTACCTGGTAATATTCTGTCCTCCTTTTAGACCTTTCATCTGGGAGCCCTCCCCATAAGTTGCTATTAAGTGGTCATTTCTTGAAAATACATAAAATTTAGTGAATTTTGATTTAAAACATTTTTCAAGGATTTTATTTATTTATTTGAGATAGAAAGGTAAGAGTAAGAGGCAAACAGAGAGAAAGAGAGAGAGAGAGAAAGAATGGGCATGCCAGGGCCTCTAGACACTGTAAGTGAACTCCAGATTCATTAGCCACTTTGTATATCTAGTTTATGTGGGTACTGGGGAATTAAACCTGGGTCCTTAGACTTTGCAGGCAAGCACCTTAACCACTGAGCAGTTTCTCCAGCCCTGAAACATTTTTCATAATGTCTCTTATTAAAGTTATATATCCAAAAATTTCCATTATTCAAATTGTTGCACTTATTCTCTCCTAAAGAACACCAGATCATATCAGATCATATTTGAACCAGAATACTGATTGTCCCTAGGACAATGTCATAGGACAATGGCACATATCAATAGGCAGTTTCAATAAATGATTGTTAAATAAAATTTAATTTTCTGAACTGGGTGCATAGCCTTTAGCCATATCTAATCCATTTTGAACTTGGCCAGATTAATCTTCCTAAAACAGAATTATCTTCATGTCATTTCTCTGCTAAGAAAACTTTTAATATCCCCCACTGCCTACACAATTAAGTCTGAGTTGGTGAGCCTAGAATGTAAAAGTCAACTTGGTCCATTTTCACCCTGCTTTTCCAGTTATTATCTCCAATTTTAATTTTATACTACCCACGAGCTTTGCACTGCCCCTTGAACAAACTATTCATAGTTTTGCCTATATACCTGCATATTTTAAACCCATGTTTTAGCATCTAAAATATCTTCTCTACTTTTTTTCTTTTCATAGTTAACTTTTTCTTAAAGGGGAAAAATATCATTAGATTTTGTAGAGGAGAGGTCATTAGTAATACTGACGACTAGCAAATGGAATTTCTGTATGAATGGAACATAAATAAGGTAACTGAGGCCAAGAAAGCATATATGATTCATTTGCTAAGTTTTCTGAAGCTAAGTGATCAGCAATGCCAATCTTTTATTTATTTATTTATTTATTTATTTATTTATTTATTTATTTATTTATTTTTGGTTTTTCAAGGTAGGGTCTCACTCTAGCTCAGGCTGACTTGGAATTCACTATGTAGTCTCAGGGTGGCCTCGAACTCATGGCGATCCTCCTACCTCTGTCTCCCAAGTGCTGAGATTAAAGGCGTGCACCAGCATGCCTGGCTTTTAAAAAATTTTTTGTTCATTTTGATTTATTTATTTGAAAGTGACAGGCAGAGAAAGAGGCAGAGAAAAAGAGAGAGGGAGAGAGAGAGAATGGGCATGCCAGGGCCTCCAGCCACTGCAAACTCCAGACACGTGCGCTCCCTTGTGCATCTGGCTAACGTGGGTCCTGGGGAACCGAGCCTCAAACCAGGATCCTTAGGCTTCACAGGCAAGCACTTAACTGCTAAGCCATCCCTCCAGCCCCAGCAATGCCACTCTTGAGGAACTCTGCATTTGTTGATATAGGGATGTTATGTAGAGACAGTAGAACAATTGAAGAGAATATTTATGCTGGTGGAGAGATGGATTCAGTGCTTTGGCCTCCCTTGTAAGTTTCCAGTTCTTGCCCTAAGGATCTCTTCTCTGGCTTTCTGTTTCATTCTCATGCAGCAATTTCTTAATGTATCAGTAACCCTCTCTCCTTGATTTAACTCACATCTTTACCAGTTCCCTCTGTCACTCATTATTTCCATAGCACCACAAGTTGCCTTTCCTTTTATTACAAACAACCTCTACTTGTTGCAATACCGATTCTAGTGACTCCAAACATTTATTGGGTTTGTAATTCTACCATGAAGTCAATATGTGACAAAAAAAAAAAACTTTAAAATGAGAAATATCTACATTTGGTTCATTGCCAACAAGCCCAAGTATTCTTACAGCACTGTTATTTTACTACACTCCATTGTCAGTTCATTCTCTTGCCCTCTGTAGGATGCCTATAATTTCCCCTGTATTCCTAAAATGTTTGACCCTTACTTTCTCTTAGCATCATATATCTCATGCTAATTCTTTGTCTCTCTGTCTCTCTCTCTCTCTTGAGGTAGGGTTTCACTGTAGCCCAGGCTGGCCTGGTACTTACTATGTACTCTAAGGGTGGCTTTGAACTCACTGCAATCCCCCTAATTCTGCCTCATGAGTTCTGGCATTAAAGGCATTTGCCACCATACGTGGCTGCTAATTTTCTTTTGAAGAGAACAAAGAAGTCAGCACATGAAAAACCTTTCAATTTCCCATGACTAGAACACTGTCTAGGGCCTCATTTGCCTCCTTCTTACAATAGTGGAACTGGCTGTTCTCCTTTCTAAGGCATGGCTTGGCCTGAGCTTTGCAGCCCAGTCATTCTTACTGTTTTAGAAGATATCAGTCCTTGCTGAGCTTTGCTTTCTGGTTCAGGTTCTCAATGGCATCTTTGCCATCTCCATCTTAGCCATCTGTATGTGTACCTGTTTCAAGACCATTCTAAGGTAATTAGTAACTTCCATCTCAGTGCAGACAATAGCTGTTTCCTATTTTCATGTTACTTGACATTTGGGCAGAATTCATCATTCATTGGCCACCCCATCTTTCTTGAAGCTCCTCGTCCTTTGTATGATGTCAAACCCTCCTCATCATCATCTATCTGGCAGTGGTTTCCATTGTTTTCTTTGCAGAATTACCTTCTTCTATAGATAGTGATGATGATTATAGTGATAATTAACGACAAGTGAAAGGCAGACTAACTCCAGACACGTGTGCCCTCTTGTGCATCTGGCTAATGTGGGTCCTGGGAATTGAGCCTCGAACCGGGGTCCCTAGGCTTCATAGGCAAGCGCTTAACCCCTAAGCTATATCTCCAGCCCTATTAGTTGCAAATTTTATCAGTGAGGAAATGGTGATGCTAATAGATTTATTAACCTGCTTGAGAAAAACCATAATTTAGGTAAAGGCAAAATGGCTATAGAGTCTGAAGCCTTGGTCAGCAATTTTAGTTTTCTGTTCTTGGAGTCCCTCTGTATTATATGACATAGCACACTCTTCTCTATGCCCAGAGCTTCACTTCTCCCTGCATAACAATTACTCACAAATTTGTATCTCCAGTCTTGACTTTTCTATTTCATGTATGCACTTGGAAGACTTCAATGCCTTCAAGGGTCATATATAAAACTGTTGCTCTTCATGAGTCCCGTTCTTTTTCAGTATTTTTTCTATCAGCTGATGATATCCTCTTTCATTAATGAAGACCATATGCCAAAAATCTAGGAGTAATCTATAACAGTCACCCTCAGCCTTCTTATCTCCATGTGACACAGGAGATAAAAATCTGATTGTTTTGTCTCCTTGCTTAAAAAATCATTTAATAGCTTTATATTGATTAACCACAAAGAAACAACTAATACCTGATGAACTTATACCACATAGTCTCTCACTATACTTTAGAAACCTGGCCTAACTTCAGCAAGTGAAGTGTTCCATGTCCTTTCTCCCTCAGGTCAAGTAGTCTCCTTTGTCTGTAATACTCTGATTTCTTCTAGATAGTTCCTCCTCAGTCTGCAGTTTCCAGCCCAAGAACTTTACCAGATATCTTTCCCCTCTTCCAAAACTTAACCAGGTGTCTTGTTACACACTCACATCATCTACTTTTTATCTAGGACAGAACACATCGTCTTGTTGCAATGTTAATGTTACTTTAGTTATTTTACCAATGTCCATACTCCATTTAGATGATCAGCTGCACATAAGTAATTACTCTCTGTAAAATAAAGATACATTTAGGCCCAAGGTTACAGAAACTCATGGATTAAGGCTCAGAAAAAAATAGGCTTTATGTTCCTTTTTATTTCCTGTCTTATTTAGAATTCCTGGCAAAAGGATGCTGAATTTCTGTTATTTATTTCTTTGAGAGATAGAGAGAGGAAGAGGAAGAGATAGTGAGAATGTGTGTTCCAGGGCTTCCAGACACTGCAAATGAACTCTGTGTGCTACCTAGTGCATCTGGCATACATGGGTACTGGGGAATCAAACCTGGGTCCTTAGGCTTTGCCGGCAAGTACCTTATCTGCTAAGCCATCTTTCCACCTTGATGTTGAGTTTCTTAAACATGGGAAAATAATTTGAGTATTTTAGTCTCAGATGAGAGGAAATAGTAGAAGGCAAATTTTTTGTGTGTATGTGTTTGTGTTATTACTGTTGTTGTTGTTGGTGGTGGTGGTGGTGTGTGTGTGTGTGTGTGTGTGTGTGTGTGTAGGTCAGTTAAAACTAGAAAAAAAATTGATATTAATAATCTGGAAATTTACTTGCAAAGTTAGATTTTGTATCACTCCCCATGAAATGGTAATAGCAAGCAGTTGGGAACATCATGTATATCCAGATGTAGATACATACAACACACACACACACACACACACACACACACACACACACACACACACATACACATGGTGTTCACAGCTGCTTATGTCTTCACAGAGAATTAACTTCATGGGAAAAGAAGTCTATAAATGTATCAACCTATCTCAACAATTCCAGAAAGCACATAGAGGCTTTTTGAGAACTGGGAGAGCATTGTTTCCAATATCTTCCTCCAATCCAAGTTTAAAAATAGAAGTCATCAATACATTCTTCTAAGGATTGGTTTAATGGCATAAAAAGGATGTCAGTTCACCACTTCCCCTTCTTCTCCCTCATTGTCTTCCTTTACCTATGTTGCTATTTCTTAAGCTGCAGTGGTGCTCTTTGCTTTAAGAAGTCATGATACCGGAGTTTTCTGTGGAAAGGAAGTTTCAATAGCAACTGGTGCTAGAGGCCAGCAGCTATGCTTTGAGATGAGCTCCTCTTGAGCATCTCCTGACAACGCCTACATGTTAATCCAGCACCCTCCGTTAAATCCTCAGCACTAGCAGTGATTTCTCTCTGTGCTCTTCCTAGTGAAAAGTGTTACCAAAGGCAAATGCATCACTTCTATGTGAAAGATAGGCAACGTAATTGAACCTAGGCTGGAAGAAAACTGAATTTCAAGATCTTTGTGTCACACTCGCATGCAAAATGGACATACTCCAGTCAGGAGGCTCATTTTAATACAAAAATGTATCCTGGATGCATTAAAATAGGCCATATAGGGCTTAACCCAGGCAACAGAATGTAGGATACTGGAGAGCAGGTTCTAAACTAGTTCAAAATTGACATAAATTTCAGATCAACCACCGAATACTTATATAGGACTTTCAAGTTTTTTTTCAAGTTCTTAGTGTATTACTTCCCTCATCCTTACTTGACTCATCATGCTCCCTTACAAAGATCCAGTGGAAATAAACATAACTTACATTAAAATGTCAACCTCCTAAAAGTCTCCAAACTTGTTATGTTGTTGTTGCTATTTTATTCTTCCCTCTTTTATTAGCTATGTTACATTAATCAAGTCAAATTGTGAATTATGTATCTGAGACTTAATGCAAAATATCATACCAAACAATATAAGCCCCACTGTGTATATAAGGACAATGGTATTCTGAGCAAAGCTCTAACCTGATACTCAGGTGGTGTGTGTGTGCATGTGTGTGTTTGTGTAAAGACAATGATATTTTGAAAAAAAAATCTAGTCTGATATTCAGATGAACTAAATGTCAATTTTTATTCACTCTGATTCTTAGTTTGGGTTTGGTTATTTATTTTGAAAAGTAGAGAAGATGCTTTGTGTCTGCCAATCTCACTGAAGTATATTACCAATTGAGATGGGTAAATTGTGAGTTAAAAAATATTTTTACTTATTTGCTTGTGAAGGAAAGAGATAGGAAGTAGGAATTATGGATAAGCTCCAGACACATGTGCCACTTTGTGTATCTGACTTTATCTGGGTACCACGAAGTTGAACCCAGGTTGACAGGTTATGCAAGCAAATGCTTTAAACCCCTGAGCCTTCTCACCAGCTCCAATTCTGAGTTCTTAGTATTATAGTTTTTTTAAAATGTTTTTGGGTATCCAATCCAGGCCTCTTTTATGCTAGGTAGGCACTCTACATGTCGAAACTACTATTTTGTTTACTCCAAGTCCCTTTTAAAAATATTATATTCCTCATCTTTGAAGCATTATTCTAAAAGATGATATACTTCCCTTCTTCTGAAATGCACCCTTTTACGTAATTACATTGCTATGATCAATTCTCACTTTACTAAATTACCTTATGGGTTGATATTATTGTACCACAAATGGTGCCAGCTTGCTAACATAACTAGATGTCATTAGTTTTCCCTCAAATGAGTATTTGTTTTGTTACAGGGTCAAGATTTGGTCCAACAGCAGGAGAATCTCAGTACCAACAATGACATAAATAAGGTTAGAAGCAGAAACTTTTAATCTCTTTTTCTAGAAGCTTCAGTGGATAGTATGACGAATTGAAGACAATGGGGGAAGGGTATTTATGAGCTCTCCCTTGCAGTGTGAAAGCACATTTATCTGTTACCCATTCTTTGTTCTTTGTTCATCCCCCATATTTCACTACTTCATGTGACTTACCATATCCAACTTTTTTATCCAATAAATTTACTTTAGAGAGTTCTCATTTTTGTCTGGGATAAAAATTAAATTTCCAAGAGGAGCACATTTTCCCATAGTGTCTGTTGTTTATGCCCCCTGAGTCTTCTGCTGTTAATTATTAATGAAATATAGACACATGCCATTCTGGGGTTTTACTGCAATGGAGAAGTGTAATGAAAAGACAGCAGGGCATGTGAAAAGGCTCCAGGGCATCAACCCAATCCGTTCTTAAAATTTCAGCTCTCTGTGCTGTGTTGCATCCAATCTCCAATGGAAAAACTGCAGAATGATGGTTGGAGAGGAGAAAGAGTTGGTGCATTACTATAAATTAGGACATCTTGCACTTATTTCTTTACTGTGCCTATAACTTAGATTATGTTTCACTTACTCAGTGAGCATAATGCAAAGAGAGTCAACAGTTTGTATCTACACTGGACAGGACAGAATCTTGCACATATATGCATAATAGGTGACAAATTAGGTTCATAGTTCTAGCTTCAGAGTTTTTGTCCATTTGTGAAGGAGCAGATGTAGATAAATCACCCATTATGCACAATACCTGTATTCAAAACAAAGAAGCATGCAGTGGGAAGAGACAGAAGTCACAGTTCAGTAGTCTCCACAAATGGCTCTCGAAAGTAGGAGTGTGGTCTACTTGATGTTGCTGTATAAATGGCAGACCTGTGTTTGGTGATATGAAGGGGCTATGGGAAGATTTCCATAAGTTCTTCCAAACCCCTTGATTCATTTAATCACATTCTTTGACCTTTTTGATCTGTATTCCAAACTGAAACTACACTTGACTATCTAAAATTCTTAACATATTAGCAAGAAATTCATTACAGTGGCATAATTATAGCAAGAATTCCAGAAGGGGGCAGGAGAGATGTCTTAGCAGTTAACATTGTTGCCTGCAAATCCAAAGGACCCAGGTTCAATTCCCCAGGACCCACATAAGCCAGATGTACAAGGGGGTGCATGTGTCTGGAGTTTGTTTGCAGTGGCCAGAGGCCCTGGTATGTCCATTCTCTCTCTTTCTCTCTCTCTGAATGTTAAATAAATAAAAAAAATATTTTTAAAAAGAGTTCCTAAAGAGGATGGATGGAACACAAAGTAGAGTCAGGAAAACTGAGCATTCCTATGGGGAAAGGCAGCAAGGACACTCAGAAGATAATAGTACGAGAAGAATTGAATGGGTAAAACTAATGAAAAATTATCATCCTTGACAAGTTTCCTAAATATTTTTCCAACATCTCCTTTCCAATATAAACATGACATATACACATGTTTTATAAATAAAACTATGTGACTCTGTACTGTACAGAACACATCAAGGGTCACCATCCATTTGAACCTCACAGAAAGGACTGTGAATAAGAATGATTTCTTTTGCTTCACTATTATAGAAATTAAAACTCAAAAATAAAAGGATTTGGGGCTGGTGAGATGTCTCAACCATTAAGCAGCATGCCTGCAAAGCCTAATGACCTGGGTTTGATCCCCATTACCCACATAAAGCGCAAAGTGGTACATGTATCTGGAGTTCATTTGCAGTGGATAGAAGCCCTGGTGTTCTGTCTCTCTTTCTCTCTCTCTCTCTTTCCTTGGAAACAAACAAACAAATGAATGAACAAAT